>NC_030686.2:30012059-30330521 GCF_000004195.4 Xenopus tropicalis | reverse complement strand
ATATCTTAATTGGGATCAAGTACAAGGTACTGTTTTATTATTACAGAAAAAAAGGAAATCATTTTTATCCGTTATCCGGGTTTCCGGATGACGGATACCATACCTGTACTAATAAATATTCTGCTTGATTTGTTCCAAATATTAATATGTCAACTAGTTGCGAATTCCACTATATAAAAAATTGCCTTTTTGGTAATGTTTATGTGTTGTAATCATTTGCACAGCAATACACTTGATAGACACAAGGCAGTAATTAGAAACCCATTTAGCTCTGGGAGGCCCCCGAATGGTAAGTTGTGTTTTTCAGGAACCCCAGTAAGACATAACATTGGGACCCTTAGAGTCCCCAAGGGCTGTGCGTTCTGTTATTTTAATGGCAATGTGCATACAGTATCACATTTAACTGCCATTGATTGAATTACAATAGGCAGACATTCTTGCTCTGTAAATTCATCAGTGGGGAAATGTTGAGAATTTGCAATCAAGCTGTATTCTTCACTGCCTAATTAGCCAAACCCTCATTGTTATCATTAAAAATACATCTAGAAAGTAGCCAGACTCATGAAAACATTGGAGTGTGTGTGCTTTATTTAATGACATATGATTCCTTTCCCCTTACTTGCTTAGTTAAAAAAAATGTTAATAGGCGCTTTTAAAGGAATACTGTCACCGCACAATTTCCCGCTTTTCGGTAATTCCGTTTCATTTTTTTAACAAAGGCTTAAATGCTGTTATTTGGTGCAGCATGGATTATCCATTATATTCCTACATCTGCCTCCTTTTTTTTTTACTTTTCTCTTAAACATAGACACCCATATCATACAGTAGTTTAACCATAACTAAGGGAAACTCTTGAGTATTTTTATAATGTACATATCTATTATTCTTAGAAAACTACTCTTTTGTTATGAAAATAGCATTATTCCAAATAATGATTTAGCAACTTTGCCATTAGTAAGCCACTTTTTTATTGGACATAATCAGTGGTGATAAAGCATGGCTTCTCATTATTTTTCCTATTTTTCCCAGATTTTGAGTAGTGATTGCTTCACCCAAAAATTTGCGAATCATTGAAAAGATTTGTGAAATGGTGACAAATTCACGAAACGGCGAAAATGTTGCACGCCAAAAAAAAAATGGATATGACCCAATGCCAGCTCCAAAAATGTCAGCTGCAATTTTCATCTAATTTGCTATCACACTCAAGTGCATTCATTTTAATTTGGCCACAATTATGCTGTAATGCATTATGGGTAAAAAAAATGGCAACTTGCTCAAATTGTGCTTTGCACACTTGTGGTTGTAAATCTGCCTTTATGTGTGTGGGAGTCCACTCTATAAACTATAACTTTGGTTTAAAGTTAAATATGCAACTAATTTGAATTACATTTATATAGATTGTAAGCTCTACGGGGCAGGGACCTCCATCCTTTTGTGTCTTTTGACTTGTTGCAACTGTATTTATCTTGTATTTATTGTCATACTTTGTATTTATCTATCTTAAAAAACCCCTGTTTGAATTAATGTATTCTACTGTACAGCACTGGGTACATAAGTAGCACTTTATAAATAAAGATATACATACATACATACATACATACATTTGACTATTGTAGCTTATATTTCAATTAAAGTAAAGGGAGTCTTGAGGGCAACCTAAACATCACATAGACCCAGTTTTGGGTCCTGACCTATAGGTTAAAAGGAGAGTGATATGTTCCAGTTTCAACATTCCTTCCCAGCATACTTGAATCTGATGGAGTTTGAAGGAAGCAGCTTGCTGAGTTACGTCACTGTCGGGGAGCAGAGCATTGTCCTGGGGCACTGTTCATACATGGCCAGAACATTGCCCCAACCCTAAGTGCCCCAAATCTGCTGCCAGTCTGTCATGTCCTTTGCAATGTTCCAAGCCCCACAAGTAATGGTGCAGCATTTGTTTATATACTGTACTTGTGCTTGTTTCATCTCCATCTGATAATGTCAGAGAATATTGCATTAAAGCTTGCAGCATAGACCCTGGTGCAATTTCTACCCAGGACCTTCTGGCCAAGGCTATTAATCAATTTGTTGTAGGATACGTGGGAATATGCACTATACCTGCTTATGAAGAAGAAAGAAAGAAACTGGTGACCATAAGAAGATACACAAAGCCATATTTTAGAAGGGGCATTAAATCTGTTTCTAAACAGCAGCATATTACAAGCAGTCAAACAGATCAACAGAGGTTGCTTTTTAAACACTTGGCTGTATTTTGGAATATTCGGGATTTCTGGAGCATCCCAGCTATGTTCTCAATGTGACGCCAATACAAATGTAGATGGAAAGGCCTGTTTCCTAATCTGGCGACATTCTATACACTTGGGAAAAGGCTTATGTTTGCAAAATCTGTCACCTGAAAGTATTTTGTGGGTCATTTTTGTACACATAGAGGTTTGAAAAGTAAATGTTACTCAGTTGATTGAGTTGTTCTTATGGCTGAAAAATGAAAATTAGTTCCAGGTGAGGCCGCAGAATGAAGTAGCAGAAACTGTGTTATTGCTGAAGGCTAAAAGCTGGTCGGCTCTGACCCTGACATGAACAAATCAGTACTTTATCTGCAATTTATATATTTGCAACTGAATATACAGTTGCTATAGATCCCATTATGGTGAGTGAGCCAGCTGCTTCTCTCCAGCTAAGACTAAGGCAGCTGCCCAAGAGAATTGTGCCAGGCTTAATAGCAACATCTGGGAACAAGTATAAATATGGGAGGTGTTAAGTCCTTCAGATATTCTAAGTCAGAGCTGAAGGTTGTTTGTTTAAATGGTTTACATTTATAGTAGTAGTAATCAACCCTTTCACTGCTAAGAGAAACTGGGCTGCTGTACAGGAGTGTCCTATAAAGGGGCAGGTGGGTGGCAGATGTAAAAATGGAAAATAAAAACTGTCGCACTGACATTTAAGGCATGTGTAAAATGCATCAAATGCAGTGAAATATGATGGAGGATACAGAATTAATCTAAATGTGTGTACAGTCTGTGATACTTTCCATAGAGGAATGTGAAGTATGAAGGTCATTCTAGGATCAGAAGAGTTAATAAATTAGCAGCAACTGCTCTTTCTGTCATTGTGGAAGAAATGCAAAACTGGAAATTAAAAGGACAACTACTCTACTACATGGCGTTATATATAAATAAATATATATATTTATATTAAGGTGAATTAATGCTAAACAGCTAAAATCTAACTCATGCTGTAATTCCTCGGTTGATTGCAGGAGTATTTGGTTCTGCTAGATGATTTCAGCCATACTGCCTAACTATCAGGCATTTATGGTCAGCTGGTTGGGCCATTCTGATCAATAATCCTATGATCCTGAGAGAAGCCACAAAATGGGACTTTTCTTTACTTCCTGCACTTCTGATCATTTGGGGGGATGGCACAAATTAATGGAGCAATACAAAGGGTGCCTTACTGGTGTATGAAGCCTTGTAGGGGGTCAATTAATCAGTCAGACTATGGTACAGGCTGGCTGTCCATTAGAATGATAGAGCAAGTGTTAGCAGTTTTCCTTGCCCTAACAAATCATTACTATTCACTCATCATTCATTTTTCTATTCACTTTTTTAATGCTGGACATCATTATCATTATTTATTTAATACAGGTATAGGACCCATTATCCAGAATGCTCGGGACCAAGGGTATTCCGGATAATGGGTCTTTCCGTAATTTGGATCTCAACACCTTAAGTCTACTAAAAAATCAATAAAACATTAATTAAACCCAATAGGGTTGTTTTGCATCCAATAAGGATTATTTATATCTTAGTTGGGATCAATTCCAAGGTACCGTTTTATTTCTACATAGAAAAAGGAAATCAGTTTTACAATTCTGAATTATTTGATTATAATGGAGTCTATGGGAGACGGGCTTTCCGTAATTCAGAGCTTTCTGGATAATGGGTTTCCGGATAAGGGGTCCGATACCTGTACCAGCAAATTACACAGTGCTTACATTAATATATGACAAAAAGTGGTCTTACAATCATTTACTAAACAAGGGTTACAGATAAAAATGGGACAATTTCTAAGTAAGCCCCTTATCTTTGTAAATTCAGTATAATTCTACAGACAATGTATATAGGAGCTATAAGCCACTTACTAGTCATGCCATGAACATGCTCCTTGATCCCAAAACTCATACATCTAGTATCAACTCCCAGCTCTCATATGTTTATATTTTCGTGGACCCACCTCAAAACATTGGCTATAGGGAGCATTGATGTGGCTTTCTCTACATTTTGTGGAGTTTTTCATGCAACTGGGCATGGCCTGTCCATGGCTTTTTAAATACTGGTGTGCCCATAGACCATAACCATAAACAACATAGTGAATATGCAGTGCAGCCAACAGCATGGCTCTGGTGGCCGATGGTGCATTTTAATAAAATAAACCCCTATGTCTTTATTACGCACCCCTGAATTTAGGTAGAAGTAATTCCTTCTTGTCCTGTTGCTGCTAAAGAGTTACACTGATACACAATGGTTTGCAGGTTTCGGCACAAATTTGGGGGCGGCATGCCGCCCCGTCGCACCACAATCTTAAGCTTTTTCACCCATACGGAGTAGTGGGGACCTCTCCCCCACTGCTCCGTATGGGAATGTTTACACCCTGAGCGGGGGGGATGACAGTCGCACGTTCGCGCATGCGCGGGGGGTGCCGATCGTGCATGCACGGAGGGCGACGGACAGGGGCGGCCTTGGGGCGGCGGAATTACAAATCCGGCCCTGCAGGTTTCTTCTGATGGACTACTAAAGAAAAAGTTTAGACGTTGTTAAAATAAGAATAAATTACAGAGAAAGATTTGATGTTTATTATATAAAGGGCTTAATATGTGTCTACAACATCTCAGCAACATGGAATGGCATCTTTATTTTGAAACAGACCACCTAGCACCAGTGTAGTTCCCAGTGGGAAAAACTCATTTCCAAAGCCTGATATCTAAGTCAGAGTTACAGTGGCCCTATGACAGTTAATATACCTCCCACCACACTGGTCTACTAGAGAATCAGAAGTGATATCTGTGACTGCGGAGACTTATTCCCTCCCTTCCTACCCTGCTCCAATCGATACCCTCGCCTGACCAAGAAAACACACGGACACCATTGAGAGGGGTGGAGTTCGGCCACAGCTTTATTATAAGATACATCATCGATAGTCCTTGCCATGTATTTCACCTTTACCAAACATTTAACAAACTGCATAGCGGTCTTATAGCCTGAATGCCAGTCACTGCGAATACAGTGGGCATGTGGAAGACATCAAATAACCCCACTGATTAAATGGCCAAGGACTATCATTATCACCCGCAAACAATTTCCACTTTTTTTTATACAATAAGAAAAACAGTATTTTATAGAACTTCATATACGTACCTACACGAACCTAACTGTCATAAAACAAGAGTGCCTGAAACAGGAAGGGAGGGAAGGAGATGCAGATCCAGACACGCCAGGCAGTGGTGAGTGCGGTGCTGGGAATGCCGGGAAGAGGAGGGGTGAGCAAGGCGGCTGTTTTTCGCGGGAAAAGAGCTGGGTGAGTTAACCCTATTGTGCCCGGAGGGAATTAGGCAGTTAGTTGGCTCCACAGTCCCTCCACACTTTCATTAATCATTTCACTTCTAAGACTTAGCCAGACCCCTACTCAGGGTCAGCAATCTAATATAACCTAAAGGCAGCAATACACTGGCCTATTGGTTATGCTTTCTGACCAATCAGCCCTTTGCTAAATGGACAAGACTGTACCAAGAGGGGCCATACTTGCTATCTTCTGTCATTCTGATCATTTATTTTAGGCAAACAGTCTGGATAACTGGAAAGGCAAGTGAAGTGGAGCTGCACTGGCCAAAATCATGCACAAGAAGATAAAAAAAGATTACAAGTAAATAAAACTTCCCCCAAATTCTCTGGAAATGCCTGGTTGTTATTCACTGGTCCTCAAAAAATAAGAAATGAGTCAGTATTGTGATTGGTTTAAAAGTGTTAACAAAACAATTTTGATCACTGGAGGAATAATATACCCTGATAGTCTTTACCTAAGTATTAACCTGCATCTACTGTAACAAATGTGTGCAGTTACTGAGCTGAGTAGTTACGTGCGCTTCTGTTGGAATAGACTTCACCTCAATGAGGAGGGAGCTTTAACAACTGCTGCCACTTTATAGTGGGGGGGGGGGGGTATGTGGTATAATGTAAGAATCGATCAGACTAAGCCGACAGATCAGTCCTGACATGAGTAACGTCGGATCCTGACCCAACCAACACCCCCTTTTACCTCTTTACTTACCAACCCCAATAAACACACGAACACCAATTCTTGGGATAAAATGGCCGCAGAAAATTTATTAACAACAATCAAAGTTTTAATTTAAAACATAACATAAATAACAAATGTGAAACAAAACATCTCAAACATAACACAAATGTTTGTATAACAAACAAACCAACTTTTAAATAACCAAACACTGTAACAATCCAATAACTGCGCAGCGCAACTGGCGCTGCCAGCTGCCCTTCTAGCCCAGAACCAACTACCCAGCAAAACTCACCTCCTAATCCACTTTCTTACCCCTGAGGTTCCAAGCATGCCAGCCCCAATTAACTATAAAACTCCCCTCCTAACCCAACCATTGTTTTCCCCCAACTCAATCACCCCGCCCACACCACTCCTCTATCTCCACCTCTATAGGGAGGGAGGGTGGGCGTTTTACTATGCTGACTAAAATGGATTGAGAAGCGGGAACGGTTTACCAGCATTTATACCTTTTATGAATCAACGAATCACCTGCAACTGGGAGTGGCTAAGTCTGTCCAACGTATCTGTCATGCCCCTGCTTCCCTACGTTACACTACAGGTCATTGGGCTACTTTATTTTAGTGGAAAAAGTTATGTGGTTAAACGTGCAAGATGCTTCAATTTATCTTGTAACCCCTTAGTATGTATATGATTTAAATCTAGCATTCTTTATGGCATCCCCTAAATATGTTCATTACTAGAATAAAGGTCTTGTGATAAAAGATATCTATTTTTTTTAGTTTATACACATTGAGATCCAGTAAATGACAGATAGGCATGTATTGTGACCTGGGCAATACCCGAGATACATGCTGTGGTTGTATTCCTATACCCACCAAACCACAAAGCCCTTAGACCTGAGCTGACTGTTAATCAATGGCTTCTAGTAAGGCCTATGTACAAGTCTTCCCTAATTTTGCTCTGTGATGCAAAATGGCTGCATTCATAGAGAAGTGTCCCAATACACTCTGCCCTGCACTTTGTAAAATAGACCCCCATTCTGTTCCCACAAGTCAGTAGCTCATATGTCAGTTCAGCAGCCAAGCTTATTTGTGTTAATAGCAAACAGCTTAGCAATGCATAGTCACAAGGGTAGGGTAGGGGGCAGCAGTCTGGTATAAATAATTAGTGTAATATTTTGCACAGTTTCTGTATGCAAGCTGTACTAGAATTCATGTTTATATGAGCGTATTGTATCCAATTAGAACGCTGATGCTTGTCAGTGATCCCCGCAGGCTGCTGTTTTGACACACAAATGCTGTGGATGCTTTCTGTCCTCATCTCGTTGGGCCACTGGCAGGAAAAGTGATAAATAGTCTTAACTTGCTGGGGGATCTATGCTTTTCAGCACCTTCCCTGTGTGATAAACAATTGCTTTGCTGAAAACAAACTTCATCCTAATGTCTCTGTTAATAAGGACTGCTGGCTGGGTGCTGAAACCATTCCTCTAGGGCCCAACACTTAATCGGAACTCAAGGAGTGCATGTGTGAGAGTACGCACAGAGACTTCTGTGGTTTCATCACAGGAAAAATGTGTATGCTGGTTTGGGAACCTCTGAGTATTTACTGTGGCACTAGTATAATAAATTGGGATTTGTTTGTTTTTTTGTTATTGAAAGTCAAATAGAAGTGTTACAACCAACAAAAAAAATACTGCAGGATAAGAAAGGTACTTGGAATACTATTCACCACAAGCAGTGCAGTTGGGCTAGAAAAGATGTTTTGTATAATATTTAGTAAAAGCTGTCAATAAGACAAGGATTGGGATTACAATGAGGTCCTCTGCTTTCCTTTCATTACAGCACTGGGTGCAGAATATGGTAGGATTACCGGGGCATATAAGTATCAGTGTGCAGCATATCCATTGAGCTATAGTCCCATAGAAATAAACACAGAAGCATAACTGTAAAGTACATAAATAAGCTCATTATTACTCATCAGAGAGCTCTTTTACAAATCAAGTGTAAAACACAATCTGCAGTTTTATTCCCACAATGCAATATTATTTTATAGAATTCTAGCGTAATTGCAGGTGCCAGTTGAACCACTTGGACACCAGCAGTAAATAATGTCTGTGCATGGCTCCTTTGCACCTTTTTCAGCAACAGGGTTGGAACGCTGTGCATGTATTTCTTCTGCCTGCTATTCCCTAGTTGTGGCCTTTCTGTAAATCTGGCAAATCAAATCTCCCCACTTCCTGTCTTGTTGCAGGGGGATTTGTGTTGGTGATTGAGCTGTGTTGGGGTGGGGGGTGGTTCAGGTAGACACCTAGGAGCAGGGGCTGTTTCAGGGCAATTGGGGCAAGGGGCTTGTCTTGGGCACCCTAACCTTCAAGCCCAATACTGTTCAGTAAAGGAAATGTTATTTTATTTGACCATGTATGGCATAAAATGATGTCCTGCCTCAATGATTTCATGGCATTGGTTAGATAAGTGTTGTAAAGCCTTGAAAATTCTGTTGGGTGAGGACAGTATTGGGACATTGATTGAGTTTGCAAAGCCCCTATTGTGGAATCATATTAGCCTAGTTTGGATCACCACCTAAGCAAAACGTTTTGTGGCCTGCTTTAGACAGACATGTGATAGTTGTGTAGTGGTATAACTATAGGGTGGCAGACCTTCCGGGGTTGGCTGGGGGAACAGGGGGGCCTTAAGGATGAGTAGGGGGGCAATGGGTGACCCATAAGTACGCACACACATTAGCTGAAAACAAATGTTTTTTGGGGGCCTCCACCTGTGCCCTGCTTGGGGATATGTACAAATTGTGCCAGTGCACTTCTGTTGCAATCTCATAGACATGCACATTCCACATAGGTTGAATTTTTTATTCCATTTAATAAAGTCTAAGAGATATGTAGACTATAAGGATGCAGAGCGATTTGACAAAATTGGAAAACTGGGCAGCAAAATGTAAAATGAGGTTCAAGGTTGAAAAGTGCAAAGTTATGCACTTTGGCAGAAATAATATAAATACAAGTTATACATTAAATAAGGATCTGGGGATTTTTGTAGATAACAAGTTGTCTAATTCCAGGCAATGTGATTTAGTGGCTACTAAAGCAAATAAAGTTATGTCTTTATAAAAAAAAAGGGCATTGACTCAAGGGATGAAAGCATAATTTTGCCCCTTTATAGGTCCCTGGTAAGGCCTCACCTTGAGTATGGGGGCAGTTTTGGGCTCCAGTCCTTAAGAAGGATATTAATGAGCTGGAGAGAGTGCAGAGACTGCAACTAAACTGGTAAAGGGGATGGAAGATTTAAGCTATGAGGTTAGACTGTCAGGGTTGGAGTTGCTTTACCCTGTACAAATACATTAGAGGGGATTATAGGCATATAGGGGGTGTTCTTTTTTCCCATAAAAATGATTAGCTCACGAGAGCACCCCACCTTTAAATTAGAGAAACGGAACTTTCATTTAAAGCAGCGTATGTGGTTTTTCACAGTGAGGGCAGTGAGGTTGTGGAAACTTGGAGGGGTTGAACTTGATGGACTTTGGTCTGAATGAACCTGGCAGGGGTTCATTCTGGGATTTTGTTAGTATTTGGATAGTTGTTAGGGGGTCCCTAAGGTGTGTAATTATTATGTGCTAAGGGTTGTTTTGCCATCAGTGACTCAGGTAAAGAATGGTCAAATGTTAAAACAGAAGTCTCCACCTTTGGCAAAACACACCTAACAAAAGGTTAGAGCATCATGAGGTAAAATTAAATTTGCTGTATTTTTGTCTGTTACCTCCATTTACTTATTATCCATGTATGATGATGATTTATATGATATGATGAGATTGCCCACGTGTAGGCCTTGCCCTGTGATGGTCCCCATCAATTTCAATGGTGGTTACATAGGGGCACAGTGAGTTACAAGTGATAGATATCAACTATCAGTCCTAAAATGATATACATCCAGGTATTTAAAGGGAGTAGAATTGTATGGTGGGTGTACTGATTAATGCACATTGTCAAATATATATGTGTAAAGCTCATTGTCTTCTCAGTAAATTCTAGGAGTGGTTTTACCTAATCCATTAATGTGTCTTCTTATAACAGAACAATAAATATGTGCTGATCATTAAATTGTCTATACATTGAGATGCATACGCACTCATTCCACCCCTTACACTGCTCCACCTCGAAAAACACTGGACATTTGTGATAAGTATTAAAACGTCTTCACATCAAGTAGCACAAAATGGAAACCAACCAAGTCAAACAGAGGACCAGCCTGAAAAACAGCCTGCGGTAGGACTATGTCTATAACTCCTCAATAACAGGGTGACAGATTTCATGAGCATGTTGGAAGAAAATTAATTTGACACACCCTTTTGTTTGTCATTATCCTGCTTGATGCTTTCACCAATCACCTGAAAATACTCTTGGCTCCTGAGGAATAAGGAAGAATAAATTCATCCTAACTAGTTTACATTGGATGCTGTCCTCTTGTGGTTTGAGCTATTCCAGTCCTGGTACGCTATGTTACCCAACACCTAATTATGAAAAGTAGGCACACATACTGCAGATATAAAACAGCTCCATCAAAACAGACTGCCCTTTATTCGCCACCATCCACTTTCAGGACTGGCCCCACCGTGGCAGACATAGTAGCATTTCTGCATGTTTTATATAAAGATGTGACATTTGAAAATAGGTATTAATGGCTGTCCCACCTAATGCTGAACTAAAATGACAGGGTTACATGAAGCTCATTTTTAAAAAGCAGCAAGCAGCTTCTTATAAAAATATCACCAGACAAGGCTAGATAACTTAAAAAATATTTGTTTATATCTTTTATTCTCTTCTCTCAAAGGCAATACCAACACAGGTAGGACAACAGCAATATTAAAGAGGAGCACAGGTCTCCAATATGGAAGTTAAGTACTGAATGGAAAAAAATAATGTCTTCAAATAAACTTTGCTGTACCCATGTGAACTACAAGGTCAGATTATAATATGTTATAATAAGTTGTTATTACATTTTAGTACAGGTATGGGACCTGTTATCCAGAATGCTCGGGACCTGGGGTTTTCCGGATAAGGGGTCTTTCTGTAATTTGGATCTCCATAACTTGTCTGCTAAAAATTATTTAAAAATGAAAAAAACCCAATAGGCTTGTTTTGCCTCTAATAATGATTAATTATATCTTAGTTTTTCTAAACTTTTGTGTATTTTCTGCAACATTTTTCATTAATTTCCGTCGTACTTTGCAACAATTTATGCGACAAAATCGTATTTGCTGAAACGAGTAAGAAAGTTTCTGACTCATTCAAACTTCGGAATCATGACTTTCCTTGGGCCAGGTTGAAGCTGATACCAAAATCATGCAATGAAGGTTCAAAGTCAGAAAGGTTTTCTGACTTTGTTCGGATATGAACATTGCGTAATTTTCGGATCGTACCACAATATTTTCGTTCAAGCACGACACAACTTTTGGCAAACTTAACACACATCAGAAATTTTCGTATTTAATGCGAATTTTCAGAAATCATACTCGGAATTCGTACTTTGATGAATGTGCCCCTAAATGTAAGTGCAAGGAACATGTTTGAACGCAACGACCTAACGACCAATTGTGTCTGCACTCATAAATTAACCTTCTAAGGGCTGTGACAGACGGGGAGTTTAGTCACTGAGCGACAAATCTCCCTTGTCGCAGGCGACTAATCTCCCCGAAATGCCATCCCACCAGCTAGAATGTAAATCGCCGGTGGGATGGCATACACGGCCCCGTGATATGCCGAAGTCGCGGAAGTTGCCGTGAGAGGAAACGTCCACAAATTCGCCAAATCGCCCTAATCTCCTTGTCTCTCACAGCCCTAAAGGAGCCTGGCTTTGTAGTGGCCATAGTCAAAAAGTTATGAATATGCCATAGGATAACCAAAATCTGCTTTAACATAAATAATAACCCCAATAAATGGTTACTGTGTGCATCTAGCAACATCTGTTTGCCTGTAAAAGAGAAATCGACAGAAGGATCTGTTGTACAGAAGTCAAAGTGCCATCCTCTGGGGACAGAATTTGCTTTTATGAAGTAGCCTGTATCTCCTACTGTATAATTAGCCCAACCACAATCTGAGACTCCAGTCTCAGCTTATCCCAGTTGGCCAGATAAGCCTGTGATGTAACAGCGCTGTAGTTACAATGTATCCCCCGCGACTGCCGTTTCCTAGAAAAAGCTCCATTGTGGTTGTTCACTCAGCGTATAGGACTTAATTTGTATTAATTACAAAGCAACATAAAACAGCCATTGCCATGGACTGGGTACATGAAAAGCAAGCCTTGTATGTACCAGCAGAAGCTGTTGATTTTGTTTTTATGTTTAAGTATATATATTAAACTGTATATAATGATTATGTACTATTAAAGGGAATTTTCATTAAGAATTAACCCTGCAAGGGGGGGGAGTGGAACTTTTTCATGGGGACTTTGCAATCCACAGTAAATAGGAAGCGATAAACAGTGGGTAGTATCACAGATCAAAGAACCCTGAGTACTATTGGCCTAAAAGTTAAGAAGTTATGTTTCCTCTGACTCAGCAAAGCCTTCTTATCTCCTCCAGCAATGCACACACCACATGGAGCCAGTACAAGCATATTCTTCAGTTCAGCCCTTTGTAAAAAATCCTGCAATGTGCGCTGAGTCTGCTTATCTAGGAACACTTAGGGGGCATTTATTAATCCACGAACACTCCGAGCATATTTCCTGCAGCAATTTTGTAGCTTTGCGCCGAGTACGAAAGTTTCGGATTCATTCAAGCTTTGGTATTGTGACTGTACTTGGGCCAGGTTGGAGCTGCAGAGTGCCATTGATTCCTATGGGAGGCTTCCAAAATCATGCACAGAAGGATCAAAGTCGGAAAGGTTTTCCCGCTGTTTACAATTGTTCGGTACCAACATTTCGGATCGCCAATATGATATTATCGTGACTAATACGATTTATTCGTAAGCATTTTCGTGATATTTGCATTCAGCAGAAATTATCATATCCAATCCGAATTTTTCCCATTCGGGATTTGAACTCGTGATTTCATGAATGTAGCCCTTACTGTACATTATATCAGCCCTTATTCAGATTGGTTCCTAAACTCCAGTATTTTATTTTAGGAGACATAAACAATATTAGTGTCAGCTGTAGTGTCACACTCATGCACGACTTACAAGGGACAGTCCCCATTACTTAAGGAAAGGGATTCCAAGTTTGTGTACTTTAAGCATTTTAGGATGGCACATCTATTGGCTGCTATTGAGCAAAGTGCAGTCCTAGGGTTTCTCTGAGAAGCTGACGCTGTCACAACCTGCAGTTGGTAATGTAAATGTCAGTCACAAGAGAGGACATAATATGGTACATATCCATCCAAATTCTGTGAAACTGTATAGGGGATGCCTCTCTTAAGGTCCCTTAGACCAATTTGGCACAAACGACAGGCCTGCCCGACCAAAATCTGGTCTGGAATTGGGCAGATATAGATCGGGCAGGTTAAAAAATGTAGTCGGATCGGAGACCGCATCGGCTCGTTGATGCAGTCCCCAAACCGATTGTGCTTATTACCGGCGTTTTAACCGAACTAGCCTGAACTCACAGGATATCGCCCACCCTTAGGACCACGCCAGGTGAGCGGATCTTAACCTGTATGGCCGCCTTTATTATTATTATTATTTATATAGTGACACTAGGGTGAGGGACCTGCTCGCAAGAGCTTACATTCTAAAAGGGAGGGCCGAGACATAAGGTCAGGGTAACTAGTATGGCGTTGAAGTTCCTGTAGGTGTGTAAAGTTTAGTATTTAATTGCTCAATGCTGCAGGTTTCTGATATTATGGGGCCCATTCATTAAAATGGTGGTTAAAATCACGATAAGGAAAAAATTTGGAGTAATTTCTAATGTTCTAAAATGTCACAAAAATGCTTTTATCGGTCGCACAAAAATATTATGATTGCGTTCATGAACTTTTCAGATCTGAACGTTTGTAAACGGTATGAAAACCTTTCTGGCTTTGAAGCCTTCAATGTCTGGTTTCGAAGCCTCCTATAGGACTCAATGGCACTCGAGAGATCCAACCTGGCCAAAAGAGAGTCATGACACCAAAGATTGAACTAATTCCAAAATGGTCGTAGTCATTGCGAAAAGTACGACTTTTTCGTGGAAGGTAACGAAAACCACAAAAAAGTCATGGAATTTTAACGAAATTATCGTCGACTTTACGAAATGGTCGATAAGTGAAAATACGATTTTATCTCATAAATACTAATTCAAGGTTTAGTTAATGGGCCCCTATATGTTGGCAAGCCGGGAAATTAAAGTTTTCCATATGTGTGATAAACCTTTTCGCAAACAGGAGTGACTCCTGGATGGAAAGGCTTTGATATTTATTTATTTTGGAATCCAATAACATGGCAAGAACACATGGTTCTCATATTGTAATCACGAGAGCATTATCTTGGGTAATTAAGATTTAACCCAATAAGGGGACAATCCCACAGCATATAAATGTAGTTATGTTGTCCATGCATATACCTGGTACAAGTGTCTGCATTGGCAGCATTTATATAGCTATAGCAAAAAAAGGGAAAGTTGTGCTCAACCACTAAATTTTAAACCATTAGGCGGGGGTGCAATGAGGTTGTGACCACAAAATACATAGAAACAACAACAAGAGATCCTCTGCACTCACCCATTATCGATATATAGAACATTAAGACATTCGGTGCATTTAAGCTACTAAGAAATGCCCTTCCCTTTAAGCAAAACAGGGATTGTTTGTCCATATATTGCAATAGAAGTGGTCACAACCTCATTGCACCCCCGCCTAATGGTTTAAAATTTAGTGGTTGAGCACAACTTTCCCTTTTTTTGCTTTAGCTTATACTGGAGCAGTGGCCAGCTCCTTGTTGTAGCTCCCACCCTTCCCAGCTGCAGTCAGGTGATCCCAGTGGAGCCAATAAAAGGGCAACCATATGGGGGTTTTAACCTTGAAAGCAAGAAAGTTGCAGGTAAAACTTAGTCCCTTGGCTAAATGTATATTGAAGCAGTAGAATTCTTAATGAATCGCATAAGTCAGTGTAGGAACTGGTCAAAAGGGATGACTTTGACGCAGTTGGCCAGCTTGAAGTATATTGCAATATATGGACAAACAATCCCTGTTTTGCTTAAAGGGGAGGGCATTTCTTAGTAGCTTAAATGCACCGAATGTCTTAATGTTCTATATATTGATAATGGGTGAGTGCAGAGGATCTCTTGCAGCATTTATATAGCATCATCTTACTGGAGTATAATATGCCCTGTGAAAAATGTATATTTGAATGATATGATTTCTGTAATTTTTTGAGATATGTTAAGCTGCCTTTTAAGCTTCCTGCCATTCTTCTTAAATTAAATTGTATCCAGAGAATCAGTGTGGCTGTAATTTAGCATAGGGTATTGAGATTAGTCCCTTAGTATGACCTTTATTCAGCTATAAATGGCTAATTTCCATCTTTGTGGGCTGTTAATCACTTGATTAAGTCTTGATTCAGTCTTGGAGAGAAGCTGGAGAGAAGCTGATGCCCTCCCATCTGCACCAGCCTGTGTGAAGACATATGACGGTTGATTCACTAAAGGTTGATAAAACGTGCGTTATTTATAGCGTACGTTAAAATTTTTATTGCGTCTAATTTTTCACGAATTAACGCAAGATTCACTAAAAGGATACTTGCGTTAATTTACACACGGTGCTGCTTGCATTATTTTAGTCGCTAAGACTATTTTCGTGCGATATTTGACGGAACGCGCACTAATCAACGCACCAAGTACAAATAATCACCGCGTGTGAAAAAACGCACACCATGTTAGCCATACATGCCATTACTTTCGGAAAATTACTGTACTGAAAATGCCCATTTCCCTGCAAACTGGTGGCTGCATCACTCTAGGGCCAACACAGACTTGAATAAATCCCACTGCAAAGTCCATATTGTGTTGCCAAAAGCTCATGAACTGTACTTTTCTATAATTACCGCCTGCCTCAAGTAGGTGTTAATTTTCGCACAGACTAATGCGATATTTAGCGCGTCTAAGTGTTTGTGAATCATGCGTTAGTATTATTTCTGCTCTCTAATTAACGCAATGCTGTAAAATTAACGCGGTTTTTTTTGCGTCAATTTTAACGCAAAAAAGCGTGCAATAAAACTTATCGACATTTAGTGAATCAACCCTATGGAGTGGATTTTGGGCTTAAATAAGAAAGCATGTATTTTTGCACCAATATCTACTACGAATTCTCTCTACCTGTGTAGAAAATGCAGGTGGAGAGACGTCATGGCGCAGCTCCATGCAACCTTATCATTTGCTATTGGCTCTTTGATATGTGAAACTGAATTCTCAGTTGTGAAAAGGAGATAGCTTTGTTGTTTTGCCAGACATTCCCAATAGTGCAGATACCTTTCCTAACCTAGTTACACATGGACCCAATCATTGCAAAAAAAATTATCCAAAGTGAGGTTATCAGTTTCCTGAGGTGGTGCAATTCCATTGGGTGCTTTGCCATATCTTTTGCATTGTTATTAAAATTGGAGAAATTAGGGGTCATTTACAGAACGCAGTGTGCGAAGTACAAAAGAAGGCTTTAATTGGCTGTTTCTTTGCACGTTTGACACTGTGTTCTGTCCATCTTGTATTACTGCAAGTCTATGCACTCTGTTTCACTTGCCTTGGGAATACAGCACCAACATTGTTTGTTGGTAATGTATTTGTGCCGGGTGGAAGGGGGGTGGAACGTTTAGATGCATAAATTAAGGAGCAGCAGAGAACACAGGCCGCAGCCAGGGAGAATGGGCAGGGGGGAGCCCAGGCAAATCAGTTGTTGTAAGCAAATTATCATCCTTTCTTTTCAGATTCTTTTGTATATAATTTTCCGAAATTCACATGGCACTAGCCATATTCTTCATTTCCCAGGGTGCCACATCCATGTGACTTGTGCTCTGATAAACTCCAGTCACACTTTACTGCTGAGCTGCAAGTTGGAGTAATATCACCCCTTCCCCCCAGCAGCCAATCAGCAGATTAATGGGATGGTAGCAAGATAACAGCTCCCTGACACCTGTATTGTTAGTGGTAGGTATCATAAAAGTCCGGCTCATGACTCCTCCAGTTACATGGGAATCGAAGAAACAATAGGTTGCCTGAAAGCAGTTCTAATGTGTATCGCTGGCTCCTTCTGAAAGCTCAGATGCAGGCACAATGTACTGAGATGGTGCCTACACACCAGTATGACAAGGTACAAAAAATACATTTATACAGAGCTTCTCTACTTTGCTTGGAGTCAGTAGCCACCCCCCACAAGTCTTTATCTGCATTCTTTCATGAGTAGTAGTCCATCCCAGTGCTAGATTAGATTACAAGGTAAAGAGCTAGGTGAAAAAAAATGGCAAAATAATGTAATTCTACCTACTTGCTGTTGTCTATGCTTGCACAGGAGTACTATACACCTGAACTGAGCAGGCAGTAATTCTGGGTTACTAGTGAGTGTACAAGTCTACGCTAATAAAGGTATGAGAGTTAGTGGGAGGTTTGAATAAGTCATGGAGAATCCCTGCCCACACATACATGGAACCTACACATGGCTTCCTCTTAACTAATGATGCAAAATAACCAGTATTCTAGAAACGGTTATTAGTACATGTATGTTTGGGTTTGTGGCACCATAAATTGTATTACGTCAATGTGTATAAATTGCATTTTTCAATAAATGTATTTTGTTACATTCCCCATTAATTTTCGGCTTCTAGCCACAGGTATTTTGATGTTAAAATATGCCCTTTATGTATTTGAATGTCAATTGGTATCACCTCTCTCTCTCGACTAAGGGTGTTTTCAGCTTTAATGTATGTTTCTGTTGCCTAGTATCTTTCTGTAGATTTACAAATTCAACACAAGGTGAAGTCTCACCAGTGACCTATCATGTTGTACAAACCAGTAATCTGTTAGCTTTCCCCAACACTACATTGTTTGCTTACTTCTAAGGGGATTTGTCTGCAATGACAATGTAGTAACATTACACTTCGAACAAAATCTACAGTGGTGCCATTCATAACATGCCATGCTTTCTTTAAAATTTCTGAAGTGGGTCGTGTATCAAAGGCCTATAAACTCCATTACAATGAATCCCCTATCCAAAAGCACTTTATAAAGACAAGCCAACACACATGAAGCATTGTTTGGCAGAAGAACTTTGGATCATACTCAGCCGAGCCTTTTCTCTCTACCTGTTTCATTTGACCAAAGCATCATAACAACATTTAAAATAAAATATTATTAATATTTAAGCTGTTCACTAAACCAGAAACAGCGTTCTAGGTAAACGATACTTTTTCGAGCCTCGTATTACTGGACATGTGGTAATGTGGGATGTCCCAGCTGGGCCTATGCAATGAGTGCTGAGCATGTATCTGCTTAATAATAGGCTTACATGGTAACTTGGTTATAGATCGGTACCTTCAAGTGCCATGAAGTGCCACCTGCTATTACCAGCTTTTAAAGGAGACATATCAGATAAATGGGGAAAACCCTAATTTTTTAGGCAATTATGAATAATATACGGTGCTGGTTTCACTTTATCCTTATCTGTAACAATGGCCCCTTTATTGGAGCTCTCTATAGATCCTCTCATTTCTCTGTTGGTGTGTGAAATGAAGAGTGGGCGTGCCCTAACGGTCCCTGCCAGAAGCACAGTAGAAGGGGGAGAGCCAATCACAGCCCTGCAGTCACACAAGCACAGACAGGCTTCAGTTCCCTATCAGGTCAGCCTAGCTGCTGATTGGTTCCTATCCTACAGTGCAGTGTACTGAAAGCCGCCGGCTCCCCTGCACATCCAGAGAATTCAGCCAGCAGGAAATGGAACAGATGGGCGGGGCTAGTGAAGTTTTGGAGGAATTTCTCAAAAAATCAGTTCGAAACACAACATTTTTAAGCACTATCCTTCAATATCTAGAGGAGTATAATTCACTGGCACATTCATAATTTTTATAGGATATGTCTCCTTTAAAAGCAGCTTATATCTACAGACTTTCATTTGCACCCTATGTTGGTTCCAGACTGGCTTATCCCTAGCATGCTTTCAAATATAGGTATTTGATCCTTCCCTTCTGGTGTTTATAGCACTATATAGCAAGGGGAAGCCTGAATATAATTCCAAATTGGCTCAAGGTGACAAATTAGCAGAAAAAGAACAGACACCAACGACAAATTGCTGCAGTTTAACCCTACAACCTTTCATCCCTAAATGTGTGTTGTCATTTCCCAGCTGCTTGTGCAAAAATTAGTGAAGGTATTTGAGCAAAGAAAGTTCCTCTGCAAGTGCACTCCTCTAATGAATTCCACAGAGTTGGAAACTGGGATTAAGCAAATATTAAAAACTGGAGAAGTTACCATTGTTATAATAGTAGAAGTGTCTTTGCAAATCCTGAGATTTGTGCAGTGGTAAATAAGGTAATTGCAGTCAGAAACAGATTTACTATAATGTTTGTTAATAAACACAGACACATATACATACAAACACACATACAAATACACAGGCACATATATATATATATAATTGTAGTCCCAATATGCCAGCCAAAAGGACCCGCACTCCAATTTGCAGTGAATCAAATAGTTTTTATTTAGTGCATCTGCACATCCAATGTTTTGGCCCTCAGGGCCTTTCTCATGGGTCTTTCAAAAGTGGTTTGAAACGTATTTGACTCACTGCAAATTGGAGTGCGGGCCTTTTGAAGATTTTCGTATTCTATTTTAACCCTGAATAACCAGTCCTGATTTGTGTGTAGTTGCTCAACATTTATTGATATTTATGTATATATACCATGAGTCACTGGTGTTATGGACTAGACCTTTGAAAAGTGACACCTTCGGTGCACGTTTGGCACCAATTGGGTGAATAGCAGTGGTGGAGCTTGAGGTCAGGTCCTCCGTTGGATCCCAGGTACCCCAGTCTAAAACTGACACCAGCGCCTATCACAAATTGTGGAGTGCGCAAAACACTTTGCATCTACAAAGTAAACTCACTATTGGTTTTGACCCACTCCAATGCTCTGTGCACAATTTTTTTTAAATAGTGAGCACAAAATATACTATATACGCAGGGGATTTCCAACCTTTTTACTTGTGAGCCACACTCAGATGTAAAAAGTGCTGGTGAGCCACACATGGGATGCCAAATAAGGGCTGTAATTGGCTATTTGGTAGTCCCATGTGGACTGCAAGCCTGCAGGAGGCTCTGTTTGGAGCCTTCCAAAAACTTGGCTCCAAGCCAGAGATTTAAAAATGGGCATCTACATTAAGGACACTGGGAGCAACATCAATGAAGTTGCTTGCACACCACTGGTTGGGGATCACTGACCAAGAGGTAATTACACTGTGTTAGTCATTGGGCCAGTGATAAGATAATGTAGAGGATCACCAAAATTAATAATATTTCAAGACTTGCTTGATAAGGCAACTGCACCTGGAATATGCACTCAGTGGAGAACAGCGGAAGGCCTTATCATCACCACTATATATATAAGAAGCACACTTTAAAAAAAATGGTATTTTAAGCCAGTTCCAGTAGCTATATTATTTAACTTTTTGTTTTGCAGCTCTCCAGTTTGTCAGTGGTCTTCTAGTTTCTGTGGTTCCACTTATGCCAGCAACTATGCAGTGGCTCGGAAGTCCGACTAGGGGATGAACAATGTGGGCCTCTATAGAAAGAGAAGCAATTAAAATTACATTTATTTATCAAATCAATTTATTTTATTCTGGTTATGGCGTAACAGAATGTGGGTCCATTTGCAAAACAGTTCTACACCTCTGTCTGTTGAGTAGTCAGTTTCAAGGATGGTTAGCACCCACACTACTTTACACGTTAAACCTAATATTTCAAGATTTCCTCTACCATATATGGGTGCCCCAGAGGCTTAACCTTTATCGCAGGCAACAATGTGTTGGGCTGAATGGGACAGAATGCTCTTATTTGCCATTTTATTTCAAGCAGCTGTTAATATGCCCAATACATAAACTAAATTAGAGCTGACAAAAGAATTTAGCAGTCCGTGCACGTGTGAGAAGTGCAATTATAAAAAATAAATGCAAGTAGTGACAGTTAAATTGCTGCTGACCACGTCCTCATTTGGCGACCTGACTATTTTCTACTTGGTTGTTTTGCTTATAAAAAAAAAAACAGGTATCTGCCAAATAATTGATATTGTTCCAGGAAATAGAAGAGCATTGGGAAATCTGGATGGTATTAGATTGCAATCTTTAGCCCCCAATTATTGTGTTCCAATTGGGAAATTGTTGTTATATGAGAATCAACAGAGGGGAGGCTGCCATTTCCTCCCCAACACCCTCAAGCTGTTGTCAACAGCTACTATTAAATATATTTGTTTTTATAGAAAATGTTAAATAATTTCAGGTCAATCTGAACCAACCAACTTTTTTTTTTAGACAGGAAGGTCACCTGACAGCTCTTATCGATTTTCAGATTTATGTTTTTTGAAATTCAATTGCAAAAAACAAAATAAATTTAGATTCAGTTCGATTGTGCTTTGTTTGGGAATCAAACGTGATTGTGTTAATAAAAAGGACCTTAGGTGCAATGACTATCACATTGTTTCAAAACTATGTGAATATTGAAAATACAGGTATGGGACCAGTTATACAGAATGCTGGGGACCTGGGGTTTTTTAAACAGTAATTAAACCCAATAGGCTCCAATAAGGATTAATTATATCTTAGTTGGGATCAAGTACAGGTACTGTTTTATTATTACAGAGAAAAGGAATCATTTAACCATTAAATAAACCCAATAGGGCTGTTCTGCCCCAATAAGGGGTAATTATATCTTAGTTGGGATCAAGTACAGGTACTGTTTTATTATTACAGAGAAAAGGGAATCATTTAACCATTAAATAAACCCAATAGGGCTGTTCTGCCCCCAATAAGGGGTAATTATATCTTAGTTGGGATCAAGTACAGGTACTGTTTTATTATTACAGAGAAAAGGGAATCATTTAACCATTAAGGGCTCTGGTACACGGGGAGATTAGTCGCCCGCGGCAAAACTCCCTGCTCGCGGGCGACTAATCTCCCCGAGTTGCCTTCCCCCTGCCATCCCACCGGCGAACATGTAAGTCGCCGGCGGGATGGCAGACGCGGCGGCGCGATTTCGCGCAAATCGCCGAAAAAGACTCGCGAGGCTTTTTCGGCGATTTCCCAAAATCGCCCCGCCGCGTCTGCCATCCCGCCGGCGACTTACATGTTCGCCGGTGGGATGGCAGGGGGAAGGCAACTCGGGGAGATTAGTCGCCCGCGAGCAGGGAGTTTTGCCGCGGGCGACTAATCTCCCCGTGTACCAGAGCCCTAAAAAAAACCAATAGGGCTGTTCTGCCCCCAATAAGTGGTAATTATATCTTAGTTGGGATCAAGTACAGGTACTGTTTTATTATTACAGAGAAAAGGGAATCATTTAACCATTAAATAAACCCAATAGGACTGTTCTGCCCCCAATAAGGATTAATTATATCTTAGTTGGGATCACGTACAAGGTACTGTTTAATTATTCCAGAGAAAAAGAAAATCAATTTTAAAATGTTAATTATTTGAATAAAATGTAGTCTATGTAATCTTTTTTTTTTTTACAGCAGAAAAGCACAATTTTAACAATTAAGCCCCTTAGCAGATAGTGGTAGACAATCACCTTTCAAGACAATTTGCAAGTTGGTGTTTATTTCATAAGCATGGCTATGAGAGTGACAAAATAGATATATATATATATTCTTCCTTATTCCCTATATGATGAGTAGATGCCCATGTATCTCGTTCATCTGATTTCCACATCTGTGTCCATTCTTACATGTTTTGTGAAACACCTGATTTTTATGTATCTCTGTGAGGGGGAATACAGATTAATCATAATATTTTAAGTGTACAGGTATGGGATCCCTTATGCGGAAACCCCTTATCCAGAAAGTTCTGAATTATGGAAAGGCCATCTGCCATAGACTCCATTATAAGAAAATAATTCTAATATTTTAAAATGATTCCCTTTTTCTCTGTAATAATAAAACAAAACATTGTACTTGATCCCAACTAAGGTATTATTAATCCTTATTGGAGGCAAAACAAGCCTATTAGGTTTATTCACTATTTAAATGATTTTTAGCAGGCTTAAGTTATGGAGATCCAAATTACAGAAAGATCCCTTATCCGGAAAACCCCAGGTCCTGAGCATTCTGGGTAACATGTCCCATACCTGTATAAATATCCTCACATCTGTATATGTGTGTTTGAATTTTTATGATACAAAAGTCTTCCGCCGAACAGAACAAAGAGTTTCCTGGGAGAATTTGATTCCCTCAGCCAGAGGGTTAAAAGGCTACTATACAACTAGGAACCCCAGAATTTGCTCCTGTTACCAGTCCATGCTTGCCAGGAACAGATTCGGCACAGCCTGTTCTCACAAACGTAATAAGATTTTCATAATTGCACAGGGAGCATTTGTCTTAATTTGCTCACACAGTAAAGTAGCTGTGAGGTATCAGACGGGCTTTGGAAGTAGCCTGAACTGCCGCAGCGGTTTCTCTGTATATAGAGGCAGGATACTTGGATCTGTGGGCCGGCGCCCACCATATGTAAACGGCCAGACACACGACTACAAGTGATTTGTCTTCAGGTGTCACTGCCACACACAACCAGCGTATGTTCCCTCTTGGCATGGAAAGAAAAGGAGATTAAGGTCTGTCTGTTTTGGCAACACGCAGTAAACGTGTAGAAGATCAGAAGGAAAGAAAAGCTTTGAGTTTGCTTATTCTGCGGGCAAAATTCACTGCTGCATGTTCACTGATTGTAAATTTGGGGATATCTTGTTTCTATTACGAGAGTGTTTTAGGAAACGTTGATGCACAGATACCCAGCATTAGATATCAGGCATTTACTCTAATACACTCTCCAAGTGCTACAAAAAACACAATATGCCTCTTACCAGTATCACACAGCAAGAATGACAAACAGCTGATTTATATATATATATACAACTGTAGTACCCTGACATAATATCATATAAAACTGTGCCGTGTCTAGTATTGTAGTTTTTTAGTTATGTCACTTTTTGTTCAGCAGCTCTGCAGTTTGGCGTTTCAGCAGCTGTCTGGTTGCTAGGGTCTAAATTACCTTAGCAATCAGGAAGCAGTTTGAATGAGAGGATGGTAAATGAATAGGAGGGGACTTAAATAGAAAAACATAATAGTGATGGGCGAAATAATTTGGCAGGCATGGCTTTGCTGCGATTTTCCACTTTTGCCATTGGTGGATTTTTCACAAAACCGGGGACAAAATTCACCTAGGAAAGATTCACCTTGTGTCAAAAAATTGTAGCCTGCATACAGAAAAATTGCGGCGCGTGTAAAAAAATTACACGGGCAACAATATTTTTTGACGTGCAACATTTTCGCAGTTTGGCAACAGATTCACTCATCACTAGTTATAAAAATTAATAATAAAAATAAAACTGTTGCCTCACAGAGCAATAGTTTTTTGGCTGCTGGGGTCAGTGACCCACATTTGAAAGCTGCAAAGAAAAAAAAAGGCAAATAGATCAAAAACTATAAGAAATAAGACCAATTGAAAAGTTGCTTAGAATAGGCCATTCTATAATAAGTTTTAAAGTTACCAACCCCTTTAAAGTAGCAAATAGCAGTCAGTCCTTGCTACCAGGGAGTTTGCCTCTTTATAAATACATTTCCTCAAAACTAAGAGGTAACTGTATGTCCAGCAAAACAGTCCCCCTCTGTTACATGCAGCATGAGTTCAACAACACAACTCCAGTAGCTCTGGAGCAGAGCAGCACTGTGGCCTGTAAATTATATCATTATAATTGTTTTAATCTGTTATCTATGTTTAGTGATTTCACATAACTCACTGAGGCTATGTGCCACTTTTAAAAAAAAGGCGTTCTAAAAAAAAAAGCTTAACATGGGCTAAAATGCCTTTTTTGTGCGCATTCCTTCCTCAGCAATAGGAACAAAGAATAGGGCTTGTCTATCCCAGCTTGTACAAGGGAGGAGAACAGAGTAAAGGTAGCCACACACAGGTGCCAGTTTGGTCAATCATAGTAGACCTTGACTGACCCATTTATTTAGGCTAATAGCCAACTATATAAAACCTTAGTAATAGAAGTCTATACTACTGCATGCAATAGATAGAACACCACTCATATAAACTGCTACTGCATCCAATGTACGGTACACCACTTATGCGAGATGCTACCAGTACAATCTTGTTCACAGTTTATTCATACTTTCCACCTCAGAAGGGAAACAAGCCCAAAGCCTGTGCACCTTCATCTGCACTAAACAGGGCAAAAACATAAATTGAAAGTCCAAACAATCAAAACAAATGGCATGCTCACTGAGAAGCCCTGTGTATAACCAGACCCCTACCTCCTCCAGCTGCAGCCTTTATTAGGGTGAAAACACACAGCAATTAATCGTAGTAACGCTTTAAAAAGTCAGTTGCGGCAACTAATTCCGCCAACTTACCCACCACTTATACTGTAATGTCACCCACTGTGACCTACAGCACTTACATTTGCCCATTTGTGTCTGTTAGTTACCCCTCCCATATAGATTGTAAGCTCTACGGGGCAGGGACCTCCTTCATCTTGTGTTTCTGACTCTTATTGCAACTGTACCTTGTATTTATTTGTATTTATTGGTGTACTTTGTATTTATCCATTATCTTTAACCCCCTGTTTGTATTAATGTATTCTACTGTACAGCGCTGCGTACATAAATAGCGCTTTATAAATAAAGAAATACATACATACATACATACCATAGGCTACCATACAAGAAATGTTTACGCTGCACTGATTAGTCTCCAAGTCGTGACTACTAATCGCTTTTATGTGTCTTTGGCTTTGTAATAAAGAGAAGCTTATTATACAGAAGGCTTTTCTATGAACTGATAATATGTTTTGACTTATAAGACAAGAAGAAGAATATGACTTCAGTTTCAGATTTTACCCTGTTTAGTGCAAGAAATATAAAAAATACTATAGTTTTTTTAATGAAAACAACATGCATATATTCTGTACAACCCCTATTAACTGAACTAATATTGGAAATAGGGGTTGCAATCAGCTGTAAAATAAATAGTGGTCTGATACAGAACAGCAATAATGGACCAAGAAGACCAACAGAAGAATTCTACATAAAACTCATCCACTTCCAACTAATGTTTTGGAGGTACGAGTAATGTAAAAATAAATCCTAATTGTACCCTTTGCTTTTTGTAAATAACACTGCATTCCTTCCTGTACTTAGACCTAAACTATTTGAGAGCTCGGGGTCACCTCCAGATTGTGCATTTGATAGACAACAGAAAATTGATAGCAAAAGATACCTTGTTACATATTCAGGCAACTACATTACCATTATGTTCCAGGAAATATGAAAGGAATAAAACATAATGCAATGCAACCCAATGCAATACAACATTTTTTGATCTCCTTATAGGTATGTAAAAGTGAAAGCTGCCCACCGATAACACATATATGTCTTACCAATTTGTCCATCAATAAAACCAATGATTCAGACTAAGTCCCACCTATAAGTTACATAATTAATGAAAATCTCTGTTTGTTTCACATTTGGTAACTCTGTAGTAACAACATCTAGAAACATTGTTTTCCTCCCCTGGCGTACCAAACAGAAAGACATTCAATAGGATCCTTTCTGTAAGTACATTTAATATTTATTGCTTTAAAATCAGACACATTATTTTAAACAGCTGGGGAATATCACAAACAGACCCCAAACATTTTGGTGCCAGAGCAAAGGTGCCAAAAATTGCTGCCTTTTCCTAGATGTTCTTTAGTTACCCCTTACCCCTTTTATCTGGATGGCAATCTAGTCCACCTAATTCTTTATTATTGTTCTTGGTTCTGCATTATCTCCAGAGTAGACTCTACTGTGTTTGTTTAAGGTTAAAAGGATTCTGTCATAATTCACTCTACCATTTAAAACGGTATTCTTGAACCAATAAGCTATAATATTGATGAGTAGTCAGCCATTCCAGTGCATTGTGACTTATTCAGAAGGAGCCAGCACTACACAACAGAACTTCTTTCAGATAAGCTGTTTCTTCTACTCAATATGACCCAAGTCGCATAATACATGGTTTCTCCTGCCTGGGTGCTATTCTTATACTACTACTAGATACAAGCGAGAATGTTTAGCAATGCAAACAATTTCTGACTTCCTTTTGAATTCTACAATGCTAAAATCTCCTACAGACTTCAAGAAAACTGCTTTTTAGAATGGTAGGTGGGTCTGGGGTGTCAGAAATCATTGCCTCTCAGTATATCATAGTATATGTATTTTGGGATAAGCTTCTGCTTCTCACTTTATTTAATGTATTTTGGGTGCCACTACTTCTGACCCTCATTGTATAATGTATTTAGGATCTGAAGTTATTGTTCATAGAAGTCGATGTACCATACTGCATACTGTGTATATACCTATATCTCCTTTACTGTTCATGCTAATGGCACAAAGGGTAGTTTTTTAAGCTGGCAGAAAAATGCCTGAAGCCAACGCTAAATTTCTGGAAGGCAGTATAGACAGTTTTTCCTCCTTTTTACCCACTCTCTAAAATTCAGGACAGTACCAGCAGTGATATTAGCCCATGCATAGTTCAACCTGCCTATTGTCCTACTGATCAGCTGATGTGGGGGGGGGGGGAAGGGTGATATTGCATTATTAACTGATGTGATCTGAAAAAACATCTTTTCCCATTACAGTATTCCTTTATTGATAGAAAACATTTGATTAGATGGTGTTGGTTACTAGACCTAAAGCAAACATTGTAGCTGTTTGGTTCTTCATTTACTCTGTCACCCACTTGGGCAACAAAACTTTCAAAAATACCTTTACTTTGAAGTCAATCTAATTTTTTGCCTTCTCCTGCATTTTTACACGATTAAGCAGTTTTATTAACATTTGATTTAATGCAAAGGAATTTTCAGACATTTGTACCCCGTGCTGTAGCAGATTTTGTGTGGCTAACAAACTGTACTCTGTGCTGCAACAGGCAGCAGTAGTATATCATGTACGGTAATATTATGTGAATCATCTGGTTAGTGCAGTGGTGGTTTGGGAAAACAACCAAAAACACCTGCACTACTTGGGCGTGCACACTGTGTTGCACCAGGGCCTTACCCTATAACCAGCTTGAAATAATATCAGCTAAAAACAATTTTGTTTGTTAGTTATATAAATAATATGGTGAACAAACAGTTTCTGAAAACTATTCTGTGGTCAGTTCAATGTCCAGACAGCCAAATATAATTCACTGCAGTGACTACTAATTTGCGAGGTCTTCACCTTCTAGTGTTCAGTTTCCAGGTGCTATTCCTGCACAGGAGAAAGGGGAGACTTTTTGAGTTGTGGCAGATATATTTATACAAATAACATAATTGCACAGTTAAAAACATAATATTACCCATGATTATTGTGTGGTTTATTCTCCAACAGTTAGTTAGAAAAACCAATGCATCCTGACCAATGCTGGTATTTTTTCACCTATTATTAGTTTACTTTATCCATTATCAATTTAATGAGAAACCCCAACTTCCTCAGTAGCTTACCTAATCTTCCTATTGAATGTTGACAATATAGAAACCAAATTACACAAATGTTCACAAAGAAAGATCACATCAGTCCCTGCCCCAATGTAGAGAGAACCTAAAATGGAAACATTAGTTTTTGTAGCTTTTGATTAATATTTTATTTCTTTTTTTTGTCCTGGATTTATATTTTTGTTTTCAGTTCAATTGCTGTCTGGTTGTTAGGGCTTAAGTACCCAGAAACACTATCACAATTTGGATAGAATTGAATATCTATAGGAAAGGACAAACAATTAAGAAGATGGACCCTTATGGTCAATATGTTTTTTGATTAATGTGGGTCAGGGATCCCAGCCACCAGATCATGGAAGTCATTTAATAAGTGCAGGGCACAGACCAAAGTGCAAGACAGAGGTGCAATCTGCAATATTTTGCTTTTTACACCCTACTCTGCATTCTCTAAGTTTGCGCTCCAAAATGAACCTGCATTCCCCCCTATGAATAATGTGCTGTTTGTGTTGGGCATTCATGAGGGGTGGGCAAGGGGAGGCATTTAGGCATCCTCTTTTCTGCTTCCCACCCATCCCCAAGGTGCTTGTTATGGCAGGCATTAGGGCCAGGGCTGCCTTATTCCAAATGGCACTGTGTTCTGCAATTTCTAATTTCTAGGTACTAGGTGCAGATTATCCAGAATCCAGACTCAAGTGCTTTTTAAATGAGCCTATAGTTAAAAAACATATAAAGACCAACTGAAGAGTTAGACAAAAGGTCCAGTACTGAAAGTTATTATAAAGGTAAACATCCCCCTTACAAAAATCACTTGTTTTCAGTGGCCTATACGATGACAAATGTCTCAAGTTTTTTGTAGAGAGTTTTCGGGAACAGATGAAGCTCAGGAGCAGAGCAGTCTTAAGAGCAGCCAAGCCTGTGTAGCAGTGATCCCCAACCAGTGTCTCAGGGGCAACATGTTGCTCCCCAACCCCTTGGATGTTGCTCTCAGTGCCCCCAAACCAGGTAGTTATTTTTGAATTCCTAACTTGGTGGCAAGTTTTGTTTGAATAAAAACAAGATTTACTACCAAATAAAGCCCCTGTAAGATGATAGGGTGCATAGAGGCTTATTTGGCACCTCCTTGAGCTTTTATGGTGCTTGTGTTGCTCTCCAAGTCTTTTTACATTTGACTGTGGCTCACGAGTAAGAAAGGTTGGGGACCCCTGCTGTATAGCAATGGACTATTTTATCTGAGTGTACCTGTTAAACTGATGAATTGGCAACATACTCTACCTCTGTGTGAGATTTATACTGAAAAATACACATTTTCAAGCTGCAGAAAGGACTATTGTGGCACTAAGCAGATGATTAATAATAGCTTTTCTCGACGGTAGAGCGCGAAATACTCTCTACAGGATGTTATGTATGCTTATCAGTAATAAAAGGTAAATACACTTTCAGAACTTTAAAGGACTAGTTTCGGAAGTCCTTTGTTTAACATCTGATAAACTGGGCAGTAACATACCACAACAAAGGGCAGGTTAGGAAATAAAGTGACAGCTCCTGAAATACTTGGGAGTGTTATTTCATTTCTTTCACTTTTACATACTTGGTTTATCCCCAATAAAAAGAGAAAACAGCATGCTGTACATTTGATTGCTGTGACTGCCCCCGACCCCTACGTGCGTTATAGCCAACATATAAAAGAAGACTGACAAAAATAACGTTTGTTTGCCACATGATCAAATTCTGCAATTTTTATAAGGTATCACAGTGGTATAACTTGGTTGCACCGTACCCCCTGCAGAAAAATCTTTTGTCAAAAAACAAAAATGTGTATCAGTCAGGATCCCATGGTGTCTTCTCTATTTGTTCCAACCTATTGGCTGAAGGTATCTGTATTGTTACCCCCTTGAGAGAAAAACAGAAAAAGGCTTGCAAGGGTTGCAATGGTCACAAATATGAAAATATAACTGGTCCCATCCTCAGAAGTTTATCAGATGTAGCATCGTTCGAATATTCTCTTTCTGTGCCTAACAAACAAATTATGGATAAGATTAGGATAAGTCTGTAATGGCCCTTTGAGGAGGCAATGGTTTCAAATAAAAACTCGTCACTATTTTTCTGTATATTCTTTATTTTTCAAATTATAACAGGGAAAGGGATGGGATACAGAAAGAAGAAGGGGAGGGGGGGAGGGAGGCATAAAGGAAACATGTTATGCATTCAAAGTCAGATTCCTAAGCTAACAACAAGTTCTTGCTAAATTGTAAATTACAAGTATATCCAATAACATACAACTTCAAGTAAATAATCGAACTTCATTTTCCTAACAGGTCTGTTGGCATCTGTGGTGGGGGGAAGGGTGTCACTATTTGTTGCTCAGTATAAGGCTGTGCTGGCTTTAGTTTCTTTATTTGTTTGTTTGTTTACCCATTTTATTTAAGCATTCTGTCCAGGGGTTCCATATTTTACGGTAAGTATTGCTATTGTTGTGTATTAGATATGATATTTCTTCAAGTTTTCTTATTTCTTCTACTTTTGTTAGCCATTCCCTGTAGGTTGGCGAATTAGGGGTTTTCCATTTGTCACTATTTTTCAGCACCTTTACTGCACCTGAATCAATATCACGACTGCACATGATGGCGGTCTGTGCAAAACTGTATTTTGCCTCCACATGGCGCAACCTGAATGATCTCAGTGGGAAAAGGTATGGAATGATGAGCTTTTTAAATGGACTGACATGGTGGCACCTAGGGAGGGATCAATAATGACTAATATTCAGTTATGTTTATAATATATATTTTGGCATATGGTGTAAAAAAACTCTTATAAGTCGTATAACCTTATATTCAATTGCAATTACATTGCAAAGATTTTTTTTTTATATTTTCCTGTTGTTAAAGAAGCACCTTTCCACTGTGTTATACCTGTTCTTTATAGAAACTTCTTCCAAACATAGCACCTAAACAGCTCCTTGGAGAGACAGGGCGAGGCCTGGGTAAGAATCTGATCCAATTGGGTTATCTGGAAAGTAAGGGGTGCATAATTTACTGACATTTGCTTTTTTCTGGCACAAAGAAACCTGCGTTTTTTTCCAGCAGAACAAAATACATGATGAAATATTAGTTTAGATTCAGAAAAAGTTTCCAAAAATGAAAAGTTGATACCAGTAGAAAAAGTTTGCTCTTCTCTACTTCTAATGAAAGTGATCCTACTATGTATGTGTGTGTGCATAGAGTAGGGATGTTATGAGTGATGAGTGAAACTGGACCGTTTCATTTGCCCAAAAAATGTTGAAACCATGGAAAGATTCATGAAATACCAACATTTTGCTGAATGTAGTTATTGGGCTTTTTTTGTTCCAACATTAAAGTCAATCAGAATTTTCTCTTGTGCTTATTTTAACGTCACATGCATTGGAATCAGTTGATGTTTTCTCTCTACTGCAGATTCCCAAAACCTTTGGACACTTGTGAAAAAGAGCAAATTATGCCACAAATCTGTATTAGCAAAAAAAGGCTCATCCCTAATTGCCATCCTAGTAAAATGTGCCACTAAGACAAGGTTCTTATTTTTTCCTCATAGCAATACTAACTACCCCCTTATATACCAGCTTGTTTGGTCACTATGCAACTATATCTATCAAGCCAGATGAAAGTAAATGCAATTAGCTTGTTGGTAGATGCACATCTGAGAGGGAATGTAGATAAGCTATGTCAGGTGCAGAGGAAAGGAGCCTGCCAGCACTTGAAAAGTTAACAGATCTTTATCAGTCTCAGGGCTCTTTGTATCTGTCTCAGCTGTAGGGTGTTAGTTGCCCAATCTATCTTCTTTCGTGTGGCAAATTTACTTATTTTCAGCAATAGGTAAATGTGCTTCCTTTCTCCTTGTAAATATGTAAGATCCAATGTTATTTTTTTTCAGTTTTCTTCAGCACCATATTTTAAAAACCTTGATAAGGGTCCCAACAAGGATCTAAAGGTTTTCTTCCAAGGAGACAATGTGAGACAAACCCAACAAAGTCTGAACTGTAGACCTGTAGTCCTGAAGTTGAGTAATCCCTTAGTAAGGAGTCAGAATCATGTGATGCCCACTAACCCCCAGGTCATTGAGGTGATAATGACCCAGTCCTGGACTTTTTCAATTCTAATTCTTCTTCACTTCTTCACCCTCCAAACTGTGGGGCTGACCCTCTTGGGTCAATCAGGGTGACACAGTAGGTGAACTCTTATTTTCTGTCCTATATATTATTGCAACTATGGCTGATTGGCTAAGAGACCAGTGTGTCTTTATATTCTTGGAACTGTGGTTGAATGGCTGATACTTCAACATTTTCCTAGATCTGGAACCTTTTAGGGAAATAAAGAGGGCCCTGACCGAATGTTGGCACCTGAGGTGGGGGATTGAACTGAAAATGCCTGACTACAACTGCTCTAAACAGTAGATTATAGTGGAGTGGATCCTAATCATCTAATGACATTGGGTTAGTTGGACTTTCTCTGCAAAGACCCAATTAGTGATGAGCTAAAAAACCCAATTAGTGATGAGCGAAAAAATTCGCTGAGAGGCGAAAATGTTGCACGTAAAAAAAAAATTGTCGCCTGCGACTATTCTTTCGAAGCGCGACTATTTATTTTGACATGCGACTATTCTTTTGACGCCTGTGGCTAATTTTTTGATGCACGACTTTTTATTTTGATGCCCGTGACTATTTACTTTGATGCGCGACTATTCTTTTGACGCCTGTGACAATTTTTGGACGTGTGGCAAATTTTTCCATCCGTTTTGCTAAACAATTTGCCAATGGTGAAACATGGAAATTCACCACAAATCCATGCCTGGTGAAACATTTCACCCATCACTAGACCCAATATGTTGTCTCTAGCTTCATGTCCAAGCTCAACCTCACTGCTAAAGCAGCCATGACTTAAGATATGGTCGGGCACAGATAAGTAATAAGAGGGGTGCATAGGGGAGGCAAGTAGTGATGAGCAAATCTGTCCGTTTTGCTTCAACAAAAAACTCACAAAACTGATGAAAATTTGGTGAAATGGTAAAAAATTTGTGAATTATTTGTGAACTGCGATTTTTTGACGCAACTGCGACTTATTTGACGTGATTTAAGCTAGTCATACACGTTAACATTTTTAAAAGATCTTTTCATAATCGTAGGACTAAGTTTATCCTGAAATGATTTGTCCATCAAGTAAAACGACCATTTCAAGTGATATCATCAAACAATTGGACAATGGGCAAATTTATTGCTACCCGATTAATTTTCTGACCGGTGTGGGATGAAAAATCACTAGATGTGTGATCATTCAGTGGCCGCTAACCTTACGATAATTTGACGGATTTGTGAGTTCGCCCTGAAATTGGTCGTTAGAGGGAAAAAAATCTGAACGTGTATGGACCCCCAGTTATTTGACGTGACCATGATTTTGTTGACAAAACCACAACTACTTGAAGCGACCGTGACTTTATATCCACTCAGTAAATTTTTGTTGCACTGAATTTTTGCGGCAGGTTCGCAAAGAAATTGGCCAATGGGGTACTGAGGAATTTCCCAGCAAATCCATGCCTGGTGAACAAATGTGCCAATCACTAGAACCAAGGTCTTGGTTTCAAAAAGCTAGCTTAGTGCCAGGAATGTATTTAAAGTGATACCGGCACATTCCTGTAAAAACCTGAAACAGATCAGTGTAACTTTAATAGTGTTACAGAGTTACTATTATTCTCATAGTCTTTACTGTGTAAAGTTTAAAGGAATTTACTATTGCTGTTTCTTACATGGAAATGTGACAAACTTCAGTTACTAATTATATTCACTTTTTTATATCAACATTTATTTTTTAGGCTCAGGCCCTAAACCTTCATCCTGGTTTCTGGCTCTTTGGGTGGTTCTGTCAATTGTGATTATTTCTCTGGGCACACAGATTGCAGTTCTCTGGCGCCAGTCAGTGACAGAACCTTCCCAAAAGGCTTTTGCAATCTGTCCCCACTATCAGCATTCTAGATTTAGGAAAGAAACATGTTCTTGGTGAGAAACAGTTCACTGCCTTAAGCCAAACTCTGTTAGTGTGCAGGGATTTTCAGCTGTGTGTATATTAAAGAGGCAGGTCACCTTAAAATGAACTTTAAATAAGATGGGGGCACTGAATATATTAAGCAAAAGTTGTACTGCCCCTTTAACTATATACCTTACAGTGTATCATGTATTATTGCAGTCTTTAAAGGAAACCTATACCCCCTGAACAATGTAGGGCTCTATAAAATTATATTGCATGAAACAGCTCATATGTGAATCCCGTGTGTCATACGAATAAACCAATTTGATTGGTTATAGGCCACTTAGCATGATATAAACTATCAGTTTATATCATGTTTATATTATGTATTCTTTCAGGGGCTATAGTTTACCTTTAATTTGGAATGTGCTGGCCACTGGCATAACATTTTCTGCTTATCTAGTAACCCATAGCAACCAATCAGATATTCCAAATATCAGACACAAAATGCTACAAGCTGATTGGTTTCTAAAACAGGAGCGTAACTGGCATCTTTTATTACATAATTTCTTGGTGTAAATGCTAAATTAGATAATCCAATGCATATGCCAGAGACAAGAGCTTATTTTATATAGAGGTTTCCAATGATGGCAGCTGTCCCAAGAGCGGAAGCTTTAGGGGTCAGCACAACGGTGCCTATATATTTAAAATAAAAAACATATTTTTTTCCCCCCGAGCCCATGGTTGGATACACATGGCAAAATATGGAGGGGAGAGTGGGTCTGACATCCACCCCAACGTACCCATATACAGGTATGGGACCTGTTATCCAGAATGCTCGGGACCTGTGGTTTTCTGGATAACCCAAAAGGCTTGTTTTGCCTCTAATAAGGATTAATTATATCTTAGTTGGGATCAAGTACAAGGCACTGTTTTATTATTACAGAGAAAAGGGAATCATTTAACCATTAAATAGTTACATAGTTACATAGTTACATAGGGTTGAAAAAAGACCTGTGTCCATCAAGTTCAACCCATCCAAGTAAACCCAGCACACCTAACCCACACCTACCAATCTATACACTCACATACATAAACTATAAATACAACCACTAGTACTAACTGTAGATATTAGTATCACAATAGCCTTGGATATTCTGATTGATCAAGAACTCATCCAGGCCCCTCTTAAAGGCATTAACAGAATCTGCCATTACCACATCACTAGGAAGGGCATTCCATAACCTCACTGCCCTCACCGTGAAAAACCACCTACGCTGCTTCAAATGGAAACTCCTTTCCTCTAATCTAAAGGGGTGACCTCTGGTGCGTTGATTGTTTTTATGGGAAAAAAGAACATCCCCCAACTGCCTATAATCCCCTCTAATGTACTTGTACAGAGTAATCATGTCCCCTCGCAAGCGCCTCTTTTCCAGAGAAAACAACCCCAACCTCGACAGTCTCACCTCATAGTTTAAATCTTCCATCCCCTTAACCAGTTTAGTTGCACGTCTCTGCACTCTCTCCAGCTCATTAATATCCTTCTTAAGGACTGGAGCCCAAAACTGCACTGCATACTCAAGGTGAGGCCTTACCAGGGACCTATAAAGGGGCAAAATTATGTTCTCATCCCTTGAGTCAATGCCCTTTTTTATACAAGACAGCACTTTATTTGCTTTAGTAGCCACAGAATGACACTGCCTGGATTTAGACAAATAAACCCAATAGGGCTGTTCTGCCCCCAATAAGGGGTAATTATATCTTAGTTGGGATCAAGTACAGGTACTGTTTTATTATTACAGAGAAAAGGGAATCATTTAACCATTAAATAAACCCAATAGGGCTGTTCTGCCCCCAATAAGGGGTAATTATATCTTAGTTGGGATCAAGTACAGGTACTGTTTTATTATTACAGAGAAAAGGGAATCATTTAACCATGAAATAAACCCAATAGGGCTGTTCTGCCCCCAATAAGGATTAATTATATCTTAGTTGGGATCAAGTACAAGGCACTGTTTTATTATTACAGAGAAAAGGGAATCATTTAACCATTAAATAAACCCAATAGGGCTGTTCTGCCCCCAATAAGGGGTAATTATATCTTAGTTGGGATCAAGTACAGGTACTGTTTTATTATTACAGAGAAAAGGGAATCATTTAACCATTAAATAAACCCAATAGGGCTGTTCTGCCCCCAATAAGGGGTAATTATATCTTAGTTGGGATCAAGTACAGGTACTGTTTTATTATTACAGAGAAAAGGGAATCATTTAACCATTAAATAAACCCAATAGGGCTGTTCTGCCCCCAATAAGGGGTAATTATATCTTAGTTGGGATCAAGTACAGGTACTGTTTTATTATTACAGAGAAAAGGGAATCATTTAACCATTAAATAAACCCAATAGGGCTGTTCTGCCCCCAATAAGGGGTAATTATATCTTAGTTGGGATCAAGTACAGGTACTGTTTTATTATTACAGAGAAAAGGGAATCATTTAACCATTAAATAAACCCAATAGGGCTGTTCTGCCCCCAATAAGGGGTAATTATATCTTAGTTGGGATCAAGTACAGGTACTTTTTTATTATTACAGAGAAAAGGGAATCATTTAACCATTAAATAAACCCAATAGGGCTGTTCTGCCCCCAATAAGGGGTAATTATATCTTAGTTGGGATCAAGTACAGGTACTGTTTTATTATTACAGAGAAAAGGGAATCATTTAACCATTAAATAAACCCAATAGGGCTGTTCTGCCCCCAATAAGGGGTAATTATAGTTACATAGTTACATAGGGTTGAAAAAAGACCATTGTCCATCAAGTTCAACCCATGCGAGTAAACCCAGCACACAACCTATACTAACCAATCTATACACTCACATACATAAACTATATATATACAACCAGTAATACTAACTGTAGATATTAGTATCACAATATCACAATCACAATTATATCTTAGTTGGGATCAAGTACAGGTACTGTTTTATTATTACAGAGAAAAGGGAATCATTTAACCATTAAATAAACCCAATAGGGCTGTTCTGCCCCCAATAAGGGGTAATTATATCTTAGTTGGGATCAAGTACAGGTACTGTTTTATTATTACAGAGAAAAAGGAAATCATTTTATAAAATGAAAATAATTTGCTTAGAATGGAGTCTATGGGAGATGGCCTTTCCGTAATTTGGAACTTTCTGGATAATGGGTTTCCGGATAAGGGATCCTATACCTGTACTGTATTACACAATTGGATAGGGGAGGGGGTATAACGGGCAGCACTGGGCATTACATTTGCACAGGTTCCCATACAGAATTACACTATATTTAAAGGAGAAGGAAAGGCAAAAAACTAAGTAAGCTTTATCAGAAAGGGCTATGTAAATACAGCCATAAGCACTCACAGAAACGCTGCACTGAGTTCCCTGTCAAAAGATTAGTTGTGTCTGTTTCCCTTTGCCAGAGACATGCAGCTCTTTGCCTTCTGCTCTTTCCTGCTCCCCCCTCCCTCAAGAATGCTAAGGACTCACTCCCCCCCCTTAGGAATGTGGATATGAGCCAATCAGCAGGAAGCTGACTCATAGTCTTACACACTGAGCATGTTCACTAGATCTCCATGTCTGTGCAGGAGTGAGGCATTATGGGAACTTTCTTTACACAGCTCAGCGTTTTTTCTTCCTGTTTGGCTTCTGATAATCTGAACAGGTGAAATATGGGGAGACTTAAGGGCACTATTGAGAGAACTGAAGGTATGCCTGCAGCTTGAGATTAACTCTTTATTAGCCTTTCCTTCTCCTTTAATGGAACATATATGGGAATAGAGTGAAGCTAAACCTCCATTTTAACACTGTCATTTATTTAATAGGAACAGACTATGGGTTATTCCGCAGACTCATATTTATTTATCTGTATATATTTATATATTAGGAGCTGACATACTCATCAAAAAATGAATAGACAATTTTGTTTTATACACAATTCCTTACAGTTTCACTGCAGATAGAAATAGACTTCATCAGCTAATATACAGTGAAGGTTACACCCCTCTATTGGCTATTGGTTCCAGCGCTTTTCAAATTACACACGGACATGTAGGGAAAAAAAACTTAATTGTCAGTGTTGGACAAAAACTGTGTTCACATTCGCTTTCCATATAGTTTTTTTTTTCTTTTTCAAAGATTTACAAATAGGCAATTCCTATTTCGATGCCCAAAATGTGCTGCCTGGAAAGTGTCAAGGAAATGAAATGGGAAAATCTGGGGGCTGAGGGTTTTAATATATTTTAGTACCGGAAAACACTGGACCTTCCTTCCTTTTGGAATTCTCTGGAATAATACCATGATGCATATTGGGAAGGATTCAAGTATAAATAGGTGACAGACAAGATTCAAGTGCACGGAATAGGCTGTAGTTTGTTTTCCTTGTGACCAAACAGAATGAAAGGAAATTGCTGCCTCATGTTGTTCGGAAAGGGTTAGTGAGGGCCTTATTGAAATTACACGTAGTCCTATGAATATTGATCGGCTGGCTGACACATTGCTGGTATGTAAGGTACAAGCTGGGCATATTTGTTTTGAAACTCTCTCTGGAAACCCAGCTCCAACGGATCTCAAACAAGCCTTCTGCTCTCAGTAACTTCTGCTCTTCTTGAAATAAACAGGTATGTTATATAAGGCCCCAGAGGACTGTAAAACGTGACTGTGTCAATCAATCATTTTCCTGCTGCTTTTCTTTCCATGCTACTACATACGGAACAGAACACGGGCTGCTGGAGAGTACGGTTTCACGGAAATGCTAAGGAAGCTTCCTAGGTCCTAAATATCGCAGGGCCAGTTAACTGGTCGCCTGCTGGAGGGATCTGAAAAGGAGCTCTGGCCTTTCCCTCCAGCAGTTACATCTGTCACTTTTTTGCACAAAGCTAGAAAATTCTGTTTTTCATTTTAGTTCACACCAATTTTATATGTTTGAGTAGAGACGTCACAGAAAGTTCAAAATGGCTGCTAAATCCTTTAGACTTAAAGGACAAGGGAATTTATATGAGTTGGCATTATGTCACATCCTGCTTCTGTGCATATTGGCACACAGAATAAACACTGAGAATCCATATTCCCAAAGTCAGGCAGAATACCTCCTTTCCTGACCTCATTCGTTGCCAGATTTGAAATGCTTAGTTCCTGCTCTCTGCATGGACTCACATCTGCCCCACCCATACCATCACCCATTTCCCCGCTTTGTGATGTCAGCACCCTGTGCTTGTGACATCACCCCCCACCTGAAACCAGATTACACTGTAAAAAAGGTGGCAACCCTAACTGTATAGGCATTGCTTGTCCAATATTTTAGGTGCAAGCCCTGCCTCATTACCATTGGTCAGGGCCCCCTTTAGTTCATAAATGTAAGATTTTTGGAATTTTTGGGCGTTCAGCGATTTTTTTAATCCATTTCGCCAATGGCGAAACGCGTAAGTTCGTCACAAATCCATGCCTGCCGAAAAAAGCTTTATTTGTGCAAAAAGGAAGAAAAACCCTGCACTACAGCTTCAGGGTGCACAGTATGTGTGTATTAAACATAATTCGAGAAAGAGATCCTAAGTGGACAAGACACACACCATTCTACTGGCACACCTGTAATTGAAAATAAAACTTTACCTTTATTTTAACCATTTAAAAAATTCTTGTATTAAAACCCCATAGAACAAAGGAAAGAAGGAAAATTAAAATTACATCTCACTTGCATGGGCTGATCATGTAAGTTGTTGCTCCTAGAACAACTTAAATTTACACAGTGCACTGCCGCTACACTTACAGGCTCAGTTGCGTTGCGCTTGGAGGGCTGTTCGTAAGAGTGGTTGCTACTGAATAGTCTGTTACACGTTGCTAAGGGAGGGGATTTCGTTCTGATCTTATCCAGGCCTTCTCTGGCTAATTGGTGTGTAGTAGAATTACTGGGTAATTATTCTGTTTCTATATACAATTGGTTAATGTAATAAAAGTTAATACCAAACTTTGTGTCGCTTGGTTATTACTATGTTTTAGACCATGATAATTCTTAAAATGAATTTATACCTATGTGATTTACTATTCGGGTTTTCTGGATGTGCAGATCTAATTCCCTCCCTGCGTGTCAAAAAATATTTGAGGTCCTGTTTCTTACGATATTTTGGGAATGAGTCACAACTAGGACAGTTTCCCATAGGTGGATGTATTTGGTCTTCCAACTTAAGGGTTAATTTACCTGTAACCCCGCCCCGGGATGATTGACACGCAGGGAGGGAATTAGATCTGCACATCCAGAAAACCCGAATAGTAAATCACATAGGTATAAATTCATTTTAAGAATTATCATGGTCTAAAACATAGTAATAACCAAGCGACACAAAGTTTGGTATTAACTTTTATTACATTAACCAATTGTATATAGAAACAGAATAATTACCCAGTAATTCTACTACACACCAATTAGCCAGAGAAGGCCTGGATAAGATCAGAACGAAATCCCCTCCCTTAGCAACGTGTAACAGACTATTCAGTAGCAACCACTCTTACGAACAGCCCTCCAAGCGCAACGCAACTGAGCCTGTAAGTGTAGCGGCAGTGCACTGTGTAAATTTAAGTTGTTCTAGGAGCAACAACTTACATGATCAGCCCATGCAAGTGAGATGTAATTTTAATTTTCCTTCTTTCCTTTGTTCTATGGGGTTTTAATACAAGAATTTTTTAAATGGTTAAAATAAAGGTAAAGTTTTATTTTCAATTACAGGTGTGCCAGTAGAATGGTGTGTGTCTTGTCCACTTAGGATCTCTTTCTCGAATGCCGAAAAAAGCTGTGATTGGCCATTTTTTCAAATGTTGCACACTGTGTGGTGCATTGTATAACTAAAGGCATCTGTGCTACCTTTTGGAAGACCTCTTCCTTGCATGCGGTCAGTACATCAATTCAGAAAGGTCCAGAAGCACACTAATAATTTGAACCATGTCAAAAATGTGATTTATTTAGCTCCTGTACATCGCAAAAAAAAAGAGCAATGTTTTGGGCCCCTGTGGGCCCTTTATCAAGCAAGCAATCTTTGTCAGTCTTGATTAAGGGCCTGAAGAAGGGGCCCTAAACACGGGCTAAATAAATCACATTTTGGATAGTTTATTTGCCACCATTATTGGTGTGGTTCTGGATTTTTCTACACTGCAAGTTAGGGAGCAGACGCTCACATGAGTGCATCACGTCTGTGCTTCTTGCACCCCTTATATATATATAGACACATATGAGGACATAGTGAGATGTGGTGGAATAAAAGGCTTTTAGAAAAATAGAGGATAAAACCTTTTGATTTTTAGCCATAGTAGATAATATGCAGTGAGGCTTTAGATGTGTTTTACTGGCCCTGTGCCTCTCTATGTTGGACCAGCACTGTCTGTGAATTTGTGTGAGGGAATGGGGAGGAGACTCTGCCCCTGTGATCTGGCAGGAAGGAAGTGCTGGAAGGAAGGAAGGACTGCTGAGGGAAAGAGAGAGAGGAGCTGCTGGGAGGAGAAGCAGCCAGAGGGGAGTGATTCTGTTGGTGCCTGAGATGAAGGCATGTGTACAGTAAATAAGGATCCCCAGTGGCAGGAAGGCTGCTCTTTCCTTTGTTCAGAAGGATCAGGGGTTCTTTTCAGGGCTCTTAAGCCAAATGAATTCTAATTATAAGAAACTGCCACTCTGGTGAGGGTTCCCCGGCTGATCATGCAAGCTTCATTGCTGTAAGGAGACAGGTCAACTCACCTGTTTATTCATCCTTATTTAAGGAAAACATCATCTGAAATGTTAAGAAGCAGTGTTGCAGGAAAAATGTTGTGATGAAGGGTCCTGGGCAGGACCAGGCTGAAATGGCAAGCATATCCAAGATGCCCCTGAATTCATTCAGATCCAGGTTGGAATCTAGTCGCTCCTGGCTAGCAGACAAAATGTACAATAGTTATACTAAAGTTTACATTTTCCCTGCAAAAAAAACTTTCAGCCTTTCCTTATTGTTGTGATTATTGCTATACGGTTTCTAATATAGCTGAGACACAGAACACCTGTGGTGCCAGAAAGGAAAATCAAAGCTGGACTTTCCGCAGTAGCAAAAGAGAACTACATAAAGAATTGTGGGTTTGTTCTCTCTTAGGTAAGATCAGGATTCTATCAGCAGTGTTTAAGATACAATGAAAAGTGAACATTTTAGTAACAGGCAGAAGCCTTGGTGGGATAGGGTAAGGGCACAAATCAACAAGTAACAATTATAGATTGTTTCACTATACAATGGCAAAAACAGGTTTTGGCAGTGGTAATAGTATGATAAAAAGGAAAAGTAATCATTTATGTTGTGCTTTTCTCCTGTAGAACTCAAAATGCTTTACAACAACCAAGGCAGCCTTTATAGATGCACAAAGTATGCTGGGGAACCAAGAGATACAATGACTTGTCCGGGAGTACAAGGAGTTGCCACAGGGAGTCAAACCAAAGTCTCTAGCATGAGATATATCAAAGGCTGATTACTTTAAGGCCAAAGGTCACCTTAAGGAACCAGTGGGCTCAAAGCAAAAATCTAATTGCTGGGATTACTGGGCCCCCACAGGTGCCCAAAGAAACTTGGCAGTGAAGCCCCCAAGTAGGTAAGCTTAAATATAATAATACTGTGCTTCTTGCTGGAAAACAAATAAGCAGAACCTCACAGCCTACAACCACATCTATGGGAGAAATGCTCCAATACCAGTTTTTTATTACAAAGGTGTTCTTACGCTTGTTCCAATACGAATTTGTAGAAAATGAAATCTTGTTGATCTCTTGAAAATGATTACAAAGATGGGTGCCATTTTTGGGTGATGTTTTATACAAATTCTGATCATTTATTAAAATAGCCCTGAATATGATTAGACATGGAAAGATATGGTCAAAGAATGCCCCTAAATATCCTGTTGAATCAGGAGCGTGCCAACAATGGTTATATTAAAATGGTGACTAGGATTAGATGGAAGATAGAGACAGTTGGAGATCAGAATTCCAGCTTTTTAGCAGCTGTACTACTCATTTGTACAGAGGACACTGCCTTTTCTTGCCCTGGCAAATTACAACTACCTGTATCTCCCAGTAGGACAGGACAGAATTCTTTCTCTTAGCTGCCCCTCTAGCCAGGGCAGTTTTAATAAATGGGAAAAAGGGTCATTTGCCCAGGGCCCACCAGAATATTGTGCCCACTAGCACACCTTTCAGAAGCATCCTGCAGAGATAGCAGACCCCTCAACTGAAGGAGCTCTACATTATGGTTCTTTTAATTGCTTAGCCTTTTTTCTTGTGGCACCACTATTTTGTCATTTTCCTGCTCCAAGGTCCAGGGAGAAACATCTGGGGATCATGTCTACTTCAGTACATGCAGAACATTTCTTCACTGCCAGCATTACTATATTCAACTTTACGTGCTCGAGGGTTATTCAGTTACAAATTTCTTGGGGCAGTGGGGACCACCAATAAGATTTTGTTCAGGGTCTGCTTGTACCTTAAAGCTGTACTGACTAGCGACAGAGGAAGTGTTTCCAACACAGAATACATACTCTGTTTATTTGCTGGAACTTACAACAGTCCCTCAGATGGTACAGAATACAACCACCTTGTGGTACTCTGGTGATGAATGCCCTTATTGTTCTCAGAAAGGGGTAGGTCATTGGCAAATACTTGAGTTTGTACCCTCTAGCAAGTGTCCTGTCCCCAGAGATTTCCTCAGTATTAACCCTTTTTGCTACCCTCAAATTGTCTCTCCCTCCTAGGGGCACATTCATGAAAACACGAGTTCGAATCCCAAATGGGATAAATTCGGATTGGATACGATAATTTCTTAAGATCGAAAATATCACGAATATGCTTACGAAAAAATTAGTCACGATAATATCATATTGGCGATCCGAAAGTCACAAAATGCAGGAAAACCTTTCCGATTTTGATCCATCTGTGCATGATTTTGGAAGCCTCCCATAGGAATCAATGGCACTGTGCAGCTCCAACCTGGCCCAAAGAAAGTCTCCCATAGGGCTCAATGGCACTCTGCAGCTCCAACCTGGCCCAAGGAAAGTCTCCCATAGGGCTCAATGGCACTCTGCAGCTCCAACCTGGCCCAAGGAAAGTCTCCCATAGGGCTCAATGGCACTCTGCAGCTCCATCCCAGCCCAGGAAAGTCTCCCATAGGACTCAATGGCACTCTGCAGCTCCAGCCTGGCCCAAGGAAAGTCTCCCATAGGACTCAATGGCACTCTGCAGCTCCAACCCGGCCCAAGGAAAGTCTCCCATAGGGCTCAATGGCACTCTGCAGCTCCAACCCGGCCCAAGGAAAGTCTCCCATAGGGCTCAATGGCACTCTGCAGCTCCAACCCGGCCCAAGGAAAGTCTCCCATAGGGCTCAATGGCACTCTGCCGCTCCAACCCGGCCCAAGGAAAGTCTCCCATAGGGCTCAATGGCACTCTGCAGCTCCAACCCGGCCCAAGGAAAGTCTCCCATAGGGCTCAATGGCACTCTGCAGCTCCAACCCGGCCCAAGGAAAGTCTCCCATAGGGCTCAATGGCACTCTGCAGCTCCAACCCGGCCCAAGGAAAGTCTCCCATAGGGCTCAATGGCACTCTGCAGCTCCAACCCGGCCCAAGGAAAGTCTCCCATAGGGCTCAATGGCACTCTGCAGCTCCAACCCGGCCCAAGGACAGTCTCCCATAGGGCTCAATGGCACTCTGCAGCTCCAACCCGGCCCAAGGAAAGTCTCCCATAGGGCTCAATGGCACTCTGCAGCTCCAACCTGGCCCAAGGAAAGTCATGATAACGAAGCTTGAATGAATCTGAAACTTTCGTACTCGGCGCGACAATATGATTTTGTCGCACAAATTTTGTCGCAAAGTACGGAAAAGTCGCGAAAAATACGAAAAAGTCACGCAAGGTAAGAAAAAGTAGCTGAAAATATGCTCGGAGCGTCTGAACGAACAATCGGAGTGTTCGTGGATTAGTAAATGTCCCCCCCTAGTCTGATCTATAATGGAAACTAACCTTATGGTAACTACTCCTACTGAGGCCTCCTATCTCAGCACCTTTCAGGCCCTTCAGCTAGTGGAGTCCTAATGGACAGAACTGCATGGCGACCCCCTTTTCAAGATATAGGGACACATGAAATACCTGGCTAGTAAGCAACTGCCAGGGAAACCCAGACCCAGCCCAATGCCGAATTGTAAAGGTAAGCAAAACCACTACCCTCCTACACTTAAAGCAGTCAAATTAGGGTTTGTGTTTTCATCAAGTGACATATAACTTGTGTCTGCCATAATAACATATTCAGGGACCAATGCTGTTCTCAAAACCAAAATGCCACCATGAGCTTTTAAAAAAATGTACAGAACCACCAAGATGCTGAATTAGAAGACCACCCAAGCAATCACAATCTACCTTTTTCACATATTATCTGCATATAAATAGAAAAAAAGGAATGGACTGCAATGTGTACTATTTATACTTTATTATATTCTGGCACCAAAAGATCAAATCCACTGCAAGTAGATCACCTGAAGTGTTTGTCTTGACCATTACCGAGAAGAAGAAGAAGAAGCCAGCACTAGATGAGTCATGCAGGGAAAAGGTTAAACTGTAAACTCAGACCTGGCTTCCAACTGAGTGCTAGAGCTAATATTTGCTCATAAGGTATATTTCTCTCTGAGCTGGGAGTGGTGTGTTTCCACACACTGCATGTAATTAAAGCTAGAGAAAACATTTCAAATTATTGCACATTTTCCCTTCTTGTATTTTTAACTCGTTAGGAGATTTTTGAAAACAGAATGAATGCACAGTGGACCAGGAGCGAAATGTAAAACTGTAGATTTCTAATTATCGTAAAAACTGAAAATACAAAATAAAAATTACTGAAATACGGTGTATTGCTTTATGCTTTTCATGCAATACACTGATTAGCCAGTATGATGTACACAAGCAGGACTAAAGAGTCCCAAGGCAGGTCCACCAATAATATTTTAAGGGCTACATTCACCCTTGGGCCCTTTCCGCAGTCCAGACCAACACCATTAGGAAAACACATATACAGTCATTTTGATTTAATATTATTACAAGTACTGGAAATACAAACTGAATCTTGGACACAATGATGTGTGTTTCTCTAACTCAAAAGTAAACATGTTGGAACTTCAATCTCCAAACATTCAGCATCTCTAAGATCATTTGAGAAGCTATGATTTTGAAAGACCATATACAAGTATCAGCTTGCCTTTTGCTGTAGAGTTTACATATCAGATATAAAGAAAAAAAAAATGAAGTCAAAGCTAGCGGTACAATAATATGAGATATACTACAGGGCCAAAAGTACATGGACACCTGCCCATTCAACATCACTTTCCCAAACCTAGGATATTAATGTGAAGTTTGTCCAGTGACCGGTGACCCGTAGCAAGGTGTAGGGAACCAAGGGACATGACAGAGCCGTAGGGGTTGTAAGCCACTCCCAGTTAGCGAGGGATTGGTTGGTTTGAATCTGGCAAGCAAGGGGTATAAATAGGTGGATTGGAGTTTTCCCGCTTCCTGTTCCATCTTAGGCAGTACAGGAAAACGCCCACCCTCCCTCCCTATACAGGTGACTTGGTATTGAAGTTTTGATGGCGGGGTGGTTGAATCCGGGAACCAATGGTTGCACGGTTATTGGTGGTTGGCACACCGGGCATCTCAGGGGTAAGGAGGTGTATCAGGAAGTGAATTTGTTGAGGAGTAGGTGGTTCTGGGCTAGGATGGCAGCTGGTAGCACTAGTGGCTTGTTACGGTTGCTTGTAATACAAATGTTCAAGTTATGTTTATTATATGTTCCTGTTATGCCATTTGTTTATGGTATGATTTTAATTAAAACTTCAGATGTTAATAAATGTTCTGTGGCCCTTTTCATCCAAAAACTAGTGTCTGTGTAATTTTTCTGGGATTTGAGGGATAGGAGGGGTGGTAGGATGTTAAGAGGCGGGGCAAGTCCCAACCATGCGCCTGTCATGCATTTTATGCTATAACCAGGCCCGGATTTGTGGAGAGGCCACAAAGGCCCGAGCCTAGGGCGGCAGAAACCTGGGGGCGGCATGCCGCCCTGCCGCACTAAAATCTTTTAAAATTTTTGTTCACATACGGAGCAATGGGGACTTCTCCCCACTGCTCCATATGCAACTTTGGCCGACCGCGCATGCGTGCGCGCAACCCTACCCCCCCCGCTCTTCGCACATTGCGCATGGCACGCAACCCTCCTGTTCGCACATGCGCACTCGGGGGGAGGGGGGCGTGCGACTGGGGGCGGCCTAGGGGCGGCCGGTTTAGAAATCCGGCCCTGGCTATAACAGCCTCTTCTCTTCAGAAAAGGCGATTCACTAAATGTTGGAACATTGTTGGGGGGATTTGTTACATTTAGCCTCATTACTGAGGATGGGTATGGCTGTTGGGAATCAGGCCAGGGCTCTGTGCAGGCCAGTCAAGTTCTTCCACTCCCATCTCTGCAAACTTATTGTGTATGGACCTAACTGGGATATTACGCTGAAAATGGAAAAGGGCCCTTCGCCAAACTGTTTACAAAAGACGCAGTGCAGCATTTTATTGTGGCAGGTGTTTCAGCAATGATACCTGTGGCTAAAATAGACAATTACAGTAATTAGAAGGGATGACCCTGGTCATGATTCGACCCAAACCCTATCCTGATTATTCGAGGCACTGTGATTGGATTGTCTTCTTGAAAAGTAAACTGTTGGGCATGGAAGGAATGTCTTCATCCACTGACTTAAGTTAAGACTATACATGTAAGGGAAATTTATTGTGAATACAAATACATTCTGATTATGGCAGAAACAGAAACTCATTAAATAAGTTTGGCTCAATCTCTTCTGTTCATAGGGGCAGTCAGAGGTGTTGGAAATATTTATATACAAATAATGTAGAGAACTGGTTGTAGGTGGTAAAAAATGTAATAACAAGGCAGATTTAGACATTCAGAAAGTTACAAGATGTTACACTCCAGAGAAAATATAATCTAACCCTGACTTTTCATTGCACATATTTTGAATTGCTGGTAAACTCTGTTTCAGTACCCTGTTATATGGAAGCTGGCCAGCATTTAGCCTTTCTGATTCCTGTAAGGGCTCATATAACCACAGTGCACAATCCACTTTTTTGTGCCCATGGCTGTCAGGTTCAGTTCTACTAATATTGGACAAAGACTAGCAGAGAATGATATTGGCAAGCATAACTTGTGCCAGACATGCCACACATGGGTGTATAAATACCTATAAATAGAGAAGCCGTAAGAGAGCTGTCGGCAGTGTAAGGTTGCAGGTGGGGAAGGCTAGCGGAAGATCTCAGCCTGAACCCACCCGCAACCCGCAGGTGATGTGCCAAGGTTGGGCCAAACCCGCGCGACCTGGCTGGTTATCGGGCTGGCCCCCACATCACTAGCGCTCAGCCATTGGTCTGGAGGAAGAAAAAAACTTTTTTCTGATAAACCAGCTCCAACTCCAACCCCTTTTAAAAGAGGCTGTTTAATAGGCAATCACTACATGGCTGATAATGTTTCAAATAATGTTCAGATCTCTATAAATCAGAGAAATATAGGTATAGCTGTGGTCAGACTAGATATGGCAGGATTTGCCTATAGCCAGATAGCTGAATGTAACATTTGTGCCGTATTTTGTATAGTGTCACAAGTCACAACACACACAGACAGTATGTACCATTAATATCAAATACATGGTCATTATATAGGTAGATACTACCTCCTGACTAAGCCAATGGCCCGTTTTTCCCATACTTACATTATGCGCCGCACCACACAGGCTCATTCAGTTCCTAACTGTAAGCAAACAGAATCCCTGAATAAAAATATTATCAAAATGTGGAAAATAGAAACTGTGAGTGACAGGTGCAATTAATCATCAGGCATCTAAAACTGCTAAGAAAGAAAATCAAGTGTGTTTCCATCTGTGCTGGGTGCCATGCCCATGCAGTGTTTTAGTCCTTCAAAATAATAGGGCTGTTTACTTGGGCCATGGAAAGGGTGTCATTTTTCAAAAAGCCATCAAAATTGTTTTCCTATTTGAACAAGTTCCTTATTTACAATGATAGTGGTCTCCCTAGCCGATATATGTATCAAAGCTTGCGTTCTGTGCAAAATGGATCCTTATAAGTGTGAAAAGTTGTGTAGGGGTTAGATACAGAGACATCCTATTTCAACTAAATCTCCTCCCTGTTTAAGATTAGCATGGAGCTGAGGTGAACTTCATGCAGAAATCTTTTGGATCACAGGCAGTGTCGGACTGGGACCCCAGGGGCCAACCTCAAAAACCTTAAGTCATAGGCCCACTCTCCAAGCTATTTTTCCTCTGTTCTCCCCTAACCTCTTTATTCTCCTAGTCTTTTTTATTTACATGCTGGCATCTATTTTTCCATCTAGTTCTCCTCTTTGTTCCCATTCAGAAATAGGGCATGACCATGAAGCTGGCCAAATGGTTAGGAGCAGGAGGGCTCATCAGAAGTTTTCCTGGTATCCTGGTGTGCCAGTCCAACACTGATCACAGGGATAATTGAAGCGGTTCAAAATATTATGCACAGTAATTAGGAGAATATGTTCAGCAGAGCACAATCTGAATTGCTTATCATTAGACTGACTCCTTAGGGTTACCATGACCCTGGGCAGAAGTGAAAGAGCAAGAGTAGTGTTTATGCAGAGAACACTTCTGCCTTGGATCTGGCTTCAATTTGTTGTGGACAGGGCAGCCCTTTCCTTACCAGCTGCCATAGGTGGGCCCCTGTTACGGCCTGCGTCCGCCATGCACCGCTGCTCCTTCATTTATCTCCTTTACCCACATTTATTTCCATTTATTTTTAACTTTAGGTTCTTTTTTTCGCACTTTTTTGTTTATGTTTTCTGCTTACTTCACAGAGGCTTCTTCCTCCTCTGCTTCGGGTTCCTGTGCCATCCCCTCCTCCACAACACTTGACAAGTTTGGCATCTAATCCATACCCACATGATATCACATAAAATAATTGGCTGCCATATTGGATTGGGGCAACAAGGGAACCATAGAGGTGTCAGAGAACACTAGAAAAATTAAGCCTAGATAGAAGCTTCATCTCTGGCAGCTCAACTATTAATCCAAATGGGGGGCTTATTTAATACCTGAGTTCCTTCTCATCTGTATTAAAACACTAAACCTGTGTGTATAGTTTAGTAAATGGTTGGGCAAGCATTCATTTGCTTGAAATTGTATTTGCTTGGTTTATTCTCACGCAACAGGTTATATTTGATGCATTTTGTTACTTTTTCTTTTTTTTCTGCATTAAGGTTTTCGGTAGCTCTAAGGTGGTGAAAATCATGATAACCTATCAAGAAAGTTGTTGCATGTCTGCCTTAATTATATCAACTAATTGAATTAAAATGTCACAGCATTTTTTTCGTAAGTTTTCTCACTGGAATAATGTGTTTCCAATAGTAAATATTCACAAACACATTTTTTTTTTCTTGACAAAAGAACTGCCTAGACCAGCCAAGGTCAGCAATGCTGGGATCGAAAGAGGCCTTTTATGAACAAATCGCTAGGGTCGCTTGTCATTCTAAACAGTATCTATATAAATAGTAGGATCTATGAGGCTGGGGCTTTTTCCACCCGTTCTTTTAACAAGTACAGTTTAATGTGCATATTTATTTTTATATACCGTATATACTCGAGTATAAGCTGATCCGAATATAAGCCGAGGTACCTAATTTTACCTAAGAAAACTGGAAAAACGTATTGACTCGAATATAAGCCTAGGGTGGGAAATGCAGCAGCTACTGCTAAGTTTCAATAATCAAAATAAATACCAATAAAATTACATTAATTGAGGCATCAGTGGGGTATATGTTTTTAAATATTTATTTCAAAGAAAAACCATAAACTAGCTCTGTAAGTGAAGAAGAGGGTTAACAAAAACAATATCGTATCAACAATGGTACCTTAAGGGTACTACCCCCTTAGCTCAATCATCAACCAAGCTAAAACACAAAGAGTTAAAATCATTCAAAACTATATACTGTATACACGTAGTTTATATAGAATATAAAGTGCAATGTCTAGTGCAGAATGGGACAAGTGAGGATGGTAGATGAAGATGAATTTGGGAGCGGCCCAGGGCACTGTAGGGTCTGGTTGCGGGTGGCCTAATTTGCACACAAAGGAGAGAGGGTGCTAGTCTGGAGGGACCCATGGCACCCGACTCGAGTATAAGCCAAGGGTGACTTTTTCAGCACATTTTGAGTGCTAAAAAACTAGGCTTATACTCGAGTATATACAGTACTTATTTTTAATTTTTGCAGTGTTCCTCCCTCTGTTTGTATTACTACTCTATGGTACAAATGTACAGTAATGCATTTACAGTAGTGCAATATATTCTTACCTGTGCTGACAGTTTTTGGTATCACTCTGCACTGACTATACCCTTATCATGTCATTTTCAGCCTGCTGACTTCATCTAATAGGATTACAGCAAACTATAATGTATACAGTATATAAGGTAATAGGGAAGTTTGTGGTCAACCAACAGTGTCATACTGAGTCGTCTAGGGCCAATCAAAGAACTGGACATATAGGACCCACTCATGCAATATTATATATTAAAATGGTATCTGTATTACACAGCTCTATGGTAGAAATAAAAGAACCAATGTGGGGGTCCATCCCTAGTATTCTGACATGTCACTCTGATCCTGCAAGCCAGCCTGAGACAATGGCATGATTGCAAGGATAAAACTAAAGCAGTAATACTTTCATAGAATATAGGGAATAAGCAAGAGAAAAATATGCATTAATCTATTTCCCTTAAAAAAAATACAAAGTGACCATTAAAATAGATGCATAAAAAAAGCCGTATAAAACAAAGGTTTTGTAAAACAGACATATTTCCACATCTTCGCTCCTCAGGCAGCAGACCTCATATACTGTACAACTCCTCCCAAAGCCAGACACGAGATCCCCACACTCCCGACCTCCTCCTGAAACAGACAGACATCAGAGCCATATACCACTCACCGCTTGCTATCCACAGCAATCAGGCTCTGTCATTTAAATTTAGTAACACTGTAATAGAGCGGATTTTGTATTAAATGCCCTAAGATTACAATGCTATAATGAGACCGAATATATTTCTCTAAAATTTCACTACGTATCTATTTAGCGATAACGGTATGCAGTGTCCGGCATCAAAACCCCGAAATTAAGCCAGCGGAGGGATTAACTAGAGTCAATATTAATATAATCTAGGCAGTAAAGGATATAAACTGTAGGTTTAAGAATCCACTTTTCCTTCCAGCTCATGAAACTAGGATAAAATAACACAAACTCATACAGCTTACTAATTTTTTTCTTCAAAACACAATATTTTGAAATAATTTGTGGGTTTTATAAGTCTAGAAAAAGCCACAAGGGGCCAGGCCTCTGACGTAACCGTCTTTGAATTTCACAAAGTCCATTTCCATGTTGATGCGGGGGAATGATTTGACAGCACAGGGGGGGATAGAGGGAGGGGAACTGCTCCCCAAACACAAATTTCACTGCGGCTACTGGTGAAAAAACAAACAGTCTGGAGCACGATTTTCTTAACCCCTTCCCCGCAGAAGCAAACTGGACAAACACACCAGGAAAGACTGTAAAGCAATTATCCTGTACAAAGTGAAAATATATGACATAAAAAAATCTTTCATTGTTGATGTAAACACAAAGTAGTTTGTTCATTTTCAGCGACATTGCTCAAACATTGCTTTGTGTATGGGCTTCTTAGGTAGGAGATTTAGCTTACTGCCATGTGGTCCTGTGTGAGTGCAGTCAGTCTTTAAAGCTTGAAGAGTTATTTGGTCATTGATCTGCACTGGTTTATATGGCAGGAACCCCCTCCTCCACAGATGTTGTGATCTGGAAAATTAGAATTTACTTTAAAGATAAATGTTTAGATGTCTTTCTTCTGGCCAGTTCCTCATAAAGTAACATGAGTTTTCCAAATTGTGAGCTGTAAAAAAGAAAGAAATTGACCAAGAATTCCACCAAAGTCTTATATGCTTATTATAGTCAACACCCAGGCCTCAACCATTTGAAGTATGCCTACATAAATTACATTTCTATTTACAGGGTGTCAAATTATTATTTGTTTTTTGTTTTTTGGAGTAAATATTTTTGAACCAACACCAGGAAGCCATTTAAGCACAAGGCAAGTTGTGGTGCACTCTACTTTGCAGATATCCTGTCACACTTGGTATCCCAGAACTAATGCTAAGGTCCTGGTCAGAGCTCACGCTTCTCTCTATACTTTTACTTCGGGGGGAGCCCTCCGCTACTTGAATGCCACCAAGTCTTAAAGTGAGAGAACCAAGGCAGGAGTTATTGGCAGGCAAGGGAATGGCACAGAAAGAGCAGAGCATAGTTGACAGGCCAAGGCCGATAACCAAACTTTTAGCACAGCACAGAATCGGTATCCAAAAGCATGGTCAATAACAGGTAATAGGTTGGTACTGGCAGTGAAACAGCAATGGTCAGAGAACAGGTCAGGGTTAGGAACACGAGATTGGACAGGAAGCGCACCCAGAAACTATACAGAACAGACCACATTGGGCAATGGTAAAAAGCTTGTGGCGCCTTTAAATATTAAATTTCATGTGGGTCAAAACCAGTGCCAGAATAAAAAGACATTCATATCTGACGCATGTGCCGAAAAAAACAGGGTGTAAGCCAAAGACTACAAGGTGAGTGGTGAAGACTACTGGCGAGTCAGTGGCCATCCCTGCCGCTTCACCATAACACATTCACATTTAAGTTCTGCATTGTGGGTTACAACTGTGGCAGTTTGGGTGAAAAGTTTGCACCTTGCGTTTTGTGCGTTCTTTTCAGCCCTTCAATTTCTAGTCTTGGTCCTGAAATCATTTCAGAGCAGTAGAAGAGTAAGATGGGAAGTGTAAGAGCCCCACCAGAAATGTAGAGTCTAACAAGTATAAACTGCATTGGGGTGGGGATTGATGTGAACAAAAGTCGGAGCTATATAAATAAATGATAATAATGAGTGATGGTGGCCTCATAGTTGAGTGTACATGCTTTTGCATTGAACAATGACAGATAACATTTGTCTAGTTATAATTAATTATGTTGATCATCATTACAGGTAGAACATTTTGAGTCATAAAAGCCAAACTACCAGATTTACACAAAAGTGTAAAAAAAACAAATAATAATAATTACACATGATTTACACAAGTGATGGCAAGCATAGTCTATTCTGGATGTGAGGTGTAGGAAAGCAAAGTTGCTAACAGTGGTGGGGAATGATATGCCATAATAGTAGGCCTCTAGGCAGAAAGGTAATTCTACATTAGAGTTTGGCCAGTTTTGGCCTTACTGCCTGAACCCTGGTTCCCCGGGGATCCCTTGTGGACAAACCTAACTGCATGGGCAATTTGGAAGTAAGAGTCTCTTCCTACTTGTATTCAGCTCTGCTTGCTCTCATCATTGTCCTATCAGCATTAGAATTTACCTTTTACTTAATGAATCAATGATTATATCATTAAATTAGGTGTGTAGAAGTCTGCCATTTAATTACCCCAGTCCTAAGTATTATAAACTGGTTAATTATACAAGAGCCACCATTTACTGTAAAATACATTCTTATAAACAGTGCTTAGCCATATAATAAATTGTGCGTAGGCGTGTCAAGTGTAAAATAAATTCCCTATTTTGAAATACAAGATATTAATGAATTTTGGGTTTCTGGGAGCAGTAAAAAAACACTCAGATTGCAAATTTTTGGCTTTCTTTATATGTTCATGCAGCTCCTCAGTGACGTAGTACAGCATTGTACAATAGGAGCATGGTGTAAACAACACAGACAAATACAAGCAGATTTATTAGTGCTATTAGAAATTATACTTTAGAATAGAGCCAAAGAAGATGACTGTGGATTGGACAAGTACTGAAATACAATAATGTTGGAAAGGAAAGAGTTTTAACAAAAGATGTCATGCAATGAAAACCCCAATGTCTGACAAGTAAAGGAAATATATGTGGAAATAATCATGGCAAAGGTGATACAGTCTGGGGTGTAACACCTTTAATTCAAATATTTACTTAGTTAACTTTTTGTTATTTTACTATTCCGCACCTTTAACATTTAATTTCTTTCTGTCACTATCTTTATTAGTATTTTTTTTTTTAGTATTTCAGAGTAATGTCTACTGTCTAGTTCAAGCTGCCCTGAGTCTCCAGGGTAGTCAACAAGGAAAATGTTCTGTGTTCTAGTTAACACTTAATTAAGTTAGCTCACGTTACAAATGGAAACATTTTTTAAGATGTGTTTTGACTAAAGAAAAAAAAAATCAGAGTTGTCGGTGTTCTTAAATCTGAGATGTGTGGAACCATAATCCCTGTTCTGGGGCCACATCCCATGGCGACCAAAGATTATTTTCTTCTGTCAAAACAATAAAGGAACCCTCATACCCTGTAATCTTTTCTGACGTAGCATGTACAGTACGTTTACACGGTGTATACACCATTATCTGTTATACAGCAAAAGGTATTCAATAAATACATTACCAAATATATTGGTTTTAATGACCACTAAAATGCCCCTTTGGCTTAATTATGTAGAAAATGGCCAATATTCCACACCCCTTACTTTAAAATATGGACCCATATATATTTAGGAGGAGTGCATGCTATAACAGTGGGGACAAATGTACTCATTTTATTGAACATATTTGACAAATACAGTGTTGTTGCATAATTATATAATACATGCATAATATAATGAGGTTAATTACCAACAGTTAGCTCACAAGAGCTCTGGGTTGAAGCATTTGCACAGGGTGTATTAGTCGTATGCAGACTATTGACACCATCTCTACTCTCAGTCTAAAGTACTGTGTTTTAGTAGGTACTTCTAATCCTTGTTGGTGCTTAAGGCTGCCAAGCAACCTAAGTCTCCCTATATTAGAATATAGCCCAAGCATTGGCACATAAAACACACCACAAATGGGGCCACTTAAGCTCTTCCAGGATTCTACCCTGGGAAACATTACATACAGTAAATACTGATGGCTACCCAGCACATCACTGCATAGTTAAAGCTTACAGTCTATAGCGTTCATCTTCCACGCGGGCCCTTCAGCAGTTTGGAGTTAAACACCCCACTGTCCCCAGCAATGCACACATTTTGGCACTGCCGAACGGTGAATAACAGGTAACAGAGGGAGATTGTATGAGGCTAATTTGGAAGAGAGCAAAGCTGGCCAAATAAAGATAGTGAGTGGGTGTCAGAAAGGCAAAGTAAAATTTGCTTGGAGGTTTGGCAATAAGCCACTAAAGTCTGAGGTACCATTTGGGGGATCGTGTATCATTCCCTTGCATATGCTTTTACTGAAGAGCAAATAAATAGTGATCAAATAAAAATTCCTCTGCAGGAAGAATCTACATGCTCCACTTAAAGTATAGAGCCTGAAAGAAAACAATAAATTCTCTGCTACTCTTAACTATGGGTACAGATATACAGGGGAGAAAATCACCCAATGCCTTTTTATTATTATTATTATTATTATTATTATTACTGTACTACTAATATTATCAATATGTATGTTAGCCCTCCTTCATTCTTCCTCCATATATGCTAGAAGAACTAGAAAACCAAGAATATCATATCCTAGGAAAAGTCAGAACCTAAGACTTTAGTAACTTATAGCAACCAATTAGATGTTTGCTTTCAAACCATAGACCAGTAAATCCCAAGTGCTGATTTGCTGCCAGGGGTTACTAGAACTGGAGTAAACTTGGCACCTGTTATAACATTTCCCTTGAGTCTCGAAATCAAGACTTATATCACACTTGGCCAGAAATAATGTCACATACCTAAATGAGTGATATGCATATATTGATAATAGCTCAAAGTTATTACACTGTCATACATCACCAATGTGCCACTAATCACCAATGTAATTTACCTTTATAAAAGAAAACAAAGATACTGTATATTAGCCACTTCTCTGTTGCTACCAACTCCTATTCCGTTGGGAAAATTAAATCTGAACAGACAGTAGTAACACTTCCAACACATTTCTTGTGTTCCTGTGCCTTTACTCCCCTTCGCTTCCCTTCACCCTCCTTCATTAGTCATTCCATTACACTGTCACTAACTAGCCTATAATGGCAAAGGAAATCTAGTGAAATCCAAGACTATATATTCGGTCAGTACATTCTGACACCCACTGAATTTTTCGGCTACATATTTGTTTTGGACTACTGGCAGAATATGAAAAGAGACAAAAGAAAGGCACTAGAAATGCTTAAAGCCCCAAATAAAGTAGGTAACATGTTAGAATTCCTGTTTTATATACTTGTATGTAACAGGCATATACTGTACTTTCTGCATGTTCTGCCCATAGCCATTTGTGTGCAAGGAATGAGGCCAAGTTAAAGTCTTCCCTACATTTTATAAATGGTGAAAAAGAATAGCATGTTGGGGGCATAAGAATAAGTCCCTTTGCCACCCATCTGCACAGAATCTGTGGAAACAAGAAGGCTTATGTTACTCCCCCATAGGGGCTATAGGGGTTAAGACAGCTTAAATATATTCATCAGAGAATAAAACATATTTCCATAATTATTTTACACTATATATTAGGTGTAAAAATTGCCATATGCAGAATGACCTCAGGGAAACTGACTGATCAGATCTGGCCATCCATGTTGGTTTCTGCACTGGTAAATCACACTCAATCTTCAATTAGATATAATTCCAGGCAAAAGAATCTGAGTGAGAGCTTTGCATCATGCACATACTTCATAAATGAGCCCTAAGGTGTACATTTGAGGACAGGTGGAAAGCTTAAAGAATGACACATGGGATAAGACAATGAGGTTTAGCTGTCCATAAATAAAATTGATTCAGGGGAGCAATTCTTATTGAGCGTTTTAGCATGATATTGTATTTATTTACCTTGGATTATTGGCAATCGGCAAGGAAGATAAGAATTAATTAACCTCAAATTTACTGATAAAACTTTTTTTAAAGCAGAAGATGAAACATTGTAGCCACATGTGGCAGCAAGATAAAATACGCCAAAATAAAACCAAGTTTCCAACAGTCCAAAAGGAAGTCTCCAGGGTCGGTAGTTGGAAAAGGTTATACACAACGCTAAGGTTTCTTCTTTGACAATCTTGTGTCTGTAGTTTATTGTATTTGTTTTGCTCACCTTTAGTATATTTTCACATGTCCTACACACCGGCACTGAGAATGGGGCCATGTTTGCTAGCTGGTGGTTAAGAGACGTTGCTGACAAGAAGGTTTAGGTTTTTATTATTATTTCAATAGCGCAACGGTTGCCACCCAGTGCAGAAGATGCTGAGTACATGAGCCAGGCGCAGACCCTCTCAGCAGGGCGCTTGCTAACGGAATTCCAAACAGACGTGCTGGTGATTATGTGTTTTGCTCCCTCAGCTGCTGCCGGCCAGCTGCTGACATGATTAAGCCAGAAACCTGTTTATGTATTGGACTGTTTATTTGCTCATTGCTCTCGGCAAATCAAGCGAACACATGTAATACTGGACCCCAGAGGTTGCTCCTTACAAAACCCTGACTTAGCACTTCCACCTCCAGACACGCTTACTAAAAGAGTGTGAGAAGGGAAAGTGCTCTTCATCTCATATATCAGATGATTGGGAACGTTACGTGCAATAAACATTTCTGCAGATATGAGTTAGAACGCAAACCTAAGTATAATACTAGATTTCTGCAGCTTTCCCTTTTAAAAAGTGTCCATTTATTATACTTACACATGAGATATGGGCAGGCTGAATGATGTCACCAGGGAGCACCCATGGGATATGGGCAGGCTGAATGATGTCACTAGGGAGCACCCATGGGATATGGGCGAGCTGAGTGATCTCATTGAGAAGTGATGATTTTTCCCAGTAAGCCCACCTAGATCTTATGTTGCTATGGGATACTCAGTTGGTCCCACTAAAAACATACAATAATTAGATGTTACTAGTGATGAGCGAATCTGTCCCATTTTGCTTCGTCATAAAATACGCGAAACAGCAAGAAGATTTGCGAACTGGTGAAAAATTTGCAAAACGCATTTGTTGGCCAATTTTGTGTGCCAGTTAAACACGGGTGCGCCATTTGTCGCGGGTTTTTTTTGTCGCACACTGAAATTTTTGTCGCCTGCATCTATTTTTTTGTCGCCTGCGCTTTTTTGCCGTGACCACGTCCAATTTGACACGCTACAAAAAAAATTCTGCGCGACAAATTTTTCCGCTGTGAATTTTCACCGAAGTTTCACCAACCAATTCGCCAATGGTGAAATGTGGAAATTTGCTGCGAATCCATGCCTGGCGAAAAAAATTAGGAAGGTTTACAACATTCTGTTTTAGGCAAAGTAACACAGTGGTCAGAGATCACACCAGATCCCTGGGTGTTATGAATTGTCAGGAGAAGATTTCCACAACAGATCCCACTAAAAAGATTTGGGCGAGCCCACTTTTCCCAGTAAGGAAACAGGATGCCCACTCCGTCCTGAATGTAAATAAGCTGAATTGCTTCATAAAACCGAAATGTTTCAGAATGGAAGGCTTAAATGATCTTTCAACGATAATACATGCTGGAAAATGGGCTATAAAATAGATTTAAAAGATGCTTTCTACTCAGTCCCCGTTTACTCACCACACCGAAGGTTTATTCGGTTTATCTGGGGAGCACACCTGTTCCAATGAAACGTCATAGTGTTTATCTAGTATAAATAAATCTAAAGCAACTGGACTTGTTAAGTGTGTTTTTTCCATAGTGTTTATACTAAATTTCTTTTGTTGATAGTAATTACATAGTAACATAGAAAGTTAGGTTTAAAAAGGCACAAATCCATCAAGTTCAACCTTAAGATGCAAAACCCATGTTGGTGAAAAAACTATCCTATTGGGGTTGTTAATGTTTAAATGATTTTAGAAGGCATAAGGCATGGTGCCTTACAGAAAGATCTCTTATCTGGATTCTGGGTAATAGATACTGTACCTGTATAGAGATTTTTGTAACTTTTTCTTACTCAGACTTAAGGTCCCCATACACGGGCCGACTATAGCTGCCGATATCAGTCCCTTGAACCGGTTCGGCAGCTAATCGGCCCGTGTATGGGCAGAACAGAGCGGCCTGGCCGACCAATATCTGGCCTGAAATTGGCCAGATCTCGATCGGCCAGGTTAGAAAATCTGGTCGGATTGGGGACCGCATCGGCCAAACTTTATTTTTTTATTTTTAACTTATTTTTTTTTAAGTTACTTTCTACCCGATATCGCCCACCCGTAGGTGGGGATATCGGGTGAAGATCCGCTCGCTTGGCGACATCGGCAAGCGAGCGGATCTTATAGTGTATGGGCACCTTTAGTCAGATGAAGTTACTAAATTACAAATAACACAAGCACCCTTCCATTTTCCTAATCACATACCAAGTAATTAATTTACCAATAGTAAAACTTCAAACTTTATTCCAATAAAATTAGTTATTTGGACATTATTTGAGAGCCATTGCTTGTATCCTGAAATCGTGAATTTGTGAATTTACGCAGTCACAGACTTATGACACAACCCCCCATAAAACATAACACACAGGGGGGGTTTATTTATAAACACCTGGGCAGTAACCCATGGCAACCAATCAGGCATGTGCTTTTACTGCTCAACCTGCAGCTGGATGAAAAAGGCTAATCGCCAATCAGTTGCTATAGGTTACTGCACAGATACAAATTTGCCCATTCGCGCTATAAGCATATTGTTGTTGTCAGATCCTCAGGTTACGACAATCAAGCAATCGGTTTACTCTGCTGGTTCATGAATAGAGTTTCAGACTAAAGCTAAAGCCTTTACTGGCTCCTAGTCAAACCTGCGTGTACCATATGGAGACATGTACTGGTTCCCATTAGTGTCAAATGAGCATCATAATAATTCCTACTTATATATGCTGACAATATGTGGCAGCTGCTAAGTGTGGCATTTACAGAATATGGCAAATGTGCAGTAAACTCTCCCAAGGTGCCCAACTGCAGGACCCCATAATGTTACTGCCATGCCAATAAAGTCACGCTAATGCCACATGTACAGAACTTGCATTTAAAGAGCAAGATGCTAGTGGTGAGTAATCTTACCAGAATTATTGGGGGGAGGCATAGAACCACTGTTTATAAGGAGGGTGTTTTGGTGGAGGGAAGAGTATGCAGATTTTTGCACTAAATAAGAAACTTTTATTTCAAAAATGGAGAAAAAGACTTTTTGTTCCACAGTCTCCAGTTTGAAAACTGAACATATATCTGGTTTCATGGCTTATTATGGCTACTTAAAACCAATACACAATTAAAAATAGCATGCGGAACTGCAATTAAGAAATGGGGCCACAAGTGAAGCAGGATGAGAAGGTGGTGATACATAAAGATAAACATGGCATTACTGAAGCATTTGGAAACCACAGACATAGGTTCAGTTACTATAATGACCAAGATGCCTTAGCCCAGGACATAAGTTTCAAATGGGTGGGCAACAGGGATTACTATAGATATTACTATACATATTTTTTATAGATATAATGCTGTTTTTATTATTTTTTGTTTACCTTTGAGTTAACTTTTAGAAAAAGAGGGGGATACTGGGGGCATCGTTGGAGGCACAGATAAGGGGCAGTGGTTGCCTTGGGCTGGTACAGAGTTTAAAAAAAAAATTGCAGCATTTCTAGCCTACTTCTTCGTTAAGCGTTGGGCCATAATAAAAGAAGCGTACTTTACTTATAACTTCATCTATTAAGCTTTATATGTTTTGTGTGCAAAAGGCATTTAAACATAGACCTATGAGGGGCCAAGGATATTAAGCAGGTCTACGTTCTTGGTTAACCGTAAGTAATGTTACAGGAGTAGTGGAATAAGAGACAGTCAGTGCTATATCTGAAACATACTACAGGTATGGGATCCCTTATCTGGAAACCCGCTATAAAGAAAGTTCCGAAATACGGAATGGCCCACAGACTCCATTATAAGCAAATAATTGTCATTCTAAAAACCGATTTCCTTTTTCTCTGTAATAATAAAACAGTACCTTGTACTTGATCCCAACTAAGATATAATTACCCCTTATTGGGGGCAGAACAGCCCTATTGGGTTTATTTAATGGTTAAATGATTCCCTTTTCTCTGTAATAATAAAACAGTACCTGTACTTGATCCCAACTAAGATATAATTACCCCTTATTGGGGGCAGAACAGCCCTATTGGGTTTATTTAATGGTTAAATGATTCCCTTTTCTCTGTAATAATAAAACAGTACCTGTACTTGATCCCAACTAAGATATAATTACCCCTTATTGGGGCAGAACAGCCCTATTGGGTTTATTTAATGGTTAAATGATTCCCTTTTCTCTGTAATAATAAAACAGTACCTGTACTTGATCCCAACTAAGATATAATTACCCCTTATTGGGGCAGAACAGCCCTATTGGGTTTATTTAATGGTTAAATGATTCCTTTTTCTCTGTAATAATAAAACAGTACCTGTACTTGATCCCAATTAAGATATAATTACCCCTATTGGGTTTATTCAATATTTAAATGATTTATAGCAGATCCAAATTACAGAAAGATCCCTTATGTGAAAAACCCCAAGTCCCGAGCATTCTGGATAACAGGTCCCATACCTGTATAAATTAATTTAATGTGAAATTTCTGTTTAAATTAGTGAATAATATTAATTCTAAAATGACTAGATCATGTAGGAGGAATTTAATTTTAACATCTGATTCAGTAAATACAGAAAATTAACCATACCTTTCTACTCAAACACACTTCCCTGCATATGACACTTTGTTCCGGCAGTGCATTAGCTTTCTGTATTTAGAAATTTGAGGCAATGAATTAAACACAAAATTGGCCTTGGTACAGAAACCCTAATGTACGTGACCGTATTCATGAGCCCCCTGGCATTTCACCATCTTCTTGAAAAGGAATTTACCCATAATGCCATCCTTACATGGACTTAGGTAATAGGATTATCCATGGTATACAGCACCTTGTATGTATCCGGATGTTGGAGCAGGTGTGAGTATAGCATAGGCAGTCACATAAAGACACATCCTTTGTATAGTTGTAATAGTGCTGCAACAAGCATTGATTCTCTTGGCCACATAGAAATATATCCTGAGGTATGGGATATTTTAAAAGGAAAATGATTTACTTACTCGCCAAACTGCAAAGCTTAATGCTTTGTTCTTTCTCCCAGTTTTAGAGTAATTGTAGGTGTCCAGAAATAGAATATGCTGCAACTTAATGCTTATGCAGATTATTGTCAATCAAGTAGTATTTTTTTATAGTTTATTGGTTTATTAGACTATCCCAGTGATCCCCAACCAGTGGCTCGGGGGCAACATGTTGCTCACCAACCCCTTTGATATTGCTCCCAGTGGTCTCAAAGTAGGTGCCCATTTTTACATTTCTGGCTTGGAGACAAGTTTTGGAAGCCCAGAGTCACAGTTTTACTCCAAGCAGAGCCTCCTGCAGGCCAGCCGTCCATGTGGGGCTACCAAATCACAAGCCAATCACAGTCTACATTTGTCATCCCCAAAGAACATTTTCATGCTTGTGAAACCAACACTTTTTACATCTGAGTGTGGCTCACAAGTTAAAAAGGTTGGGGATATCTGGACCAAACCCATGAGGTGCCCTCTATACATCTGAAAACAATTGGTGGCAGGACCTATGTGGGATATGTGGTAACAATAAAACAGAAAAGCCATTAACATGAGAATTCATTTCAAACACTCAGGGTCCATTCAGAAAATCCAGGTAGCTTTTTATTCAGAATGGTATTCTGGATGTTGTATCTTAACCACTACTACAGGGCTCTGTGTGGAAGAGAAGTTTACTTACGAACATCATGAGCAATGTTTGCTTCTATACTTTTCCCTTACACGTGGTCATCAGCAGGTTATTCCCTGTATATATGAATGATGAATGATTTTAGATTCAATATGGAAGTTGACCTCATGATAACTTTATAGATGAAAAACAAAGTTCTCCTGGATCATACAATACAGAGGAATGTATATCGAGTAATATAGACATAGTTGAGAGACAGAAGATTAGCAAGATCTGAATTAAGCATTGTTCCAGCAGCTGAGTAAAGGTTAGTTTGCAGTCAGGTGCAGGTTGTGAGAACAAAACTGTTGTATTTACTTTGGGATTGGGAGACATAGGACTGTATGGACTGTGAAGCAATTAAGTCCAAAAAAAAGGTAGAGTCTTTCATCAGGTGAAAAGAGAAGATGTAGTTAGAAGGTTATCTGGGATCGAGCCAATAGACTGATAGAGGCAGATAGAATCAGTTATTTCTACCATGTATTGTCCTACTTACTGTTAAGTTGTTCAGACATAGAAAGCTTTATAAAGTGACACAAAAGCCATCTATCTAATTATCCATCACAAGTAACTGATCACAAAATATGTAGAGTTTTGCACCTCAATAAAAAACACTGAATAAGAAGCACTTGAGCTGTATTGAATTCTACGCCCCCCAACCTATTGCAATTTGCAACAACTGGTTGTACACAAACCTGCTGGATTACAAGCACAGGTTTAATTTGCATTTTGGAAACATTCATAGAAAATATAGTGGTGTCCTGACTAATGAAGTAGATAACCTTATTGTAGAATCCTGTCTGGATTTAAACCAGGAAGCTGTAATTTACCATGCAGTCTGAAATACCGTACCAATACCTGATCTATATGAATAGACAGCTAGGTTCCTAGTTCAATGAGACAATCCTTGAGTTCTCAGGGAGCCGTAGTCTGGTCAGCTGTTATCAGTCTGGCTACAGGTGCTCTAAGTTTACTAAACTCCATGGGAGATTTTGTAGAACGGTGTCTGGTCGACACCGATTCTACAACTCGGATGTACTCGCATGGGTTAAAATATAATGGGTCCGATACTACGTGAATGGGACTGATACTACATGAAAAAATTGTAAACTACATGAAAAAATTGCCATCTGACACAACATGCCTCTTGGAAGGAAATGCTGCATGTTGTGTCTTCATTTGAAGAGTTAAAATCTGATGCCTGACAAGCTTGAAATACATTAATTGTCAGATGGAATAAAACACTCCATCCATTACAACTAATGCAGATCAGATTTTGTAAGATCCTGCATTTGTGTGGCATTGCATGGAGTTGCGTGGTGTTGCATGACAAAATCTGACCTACAAAATCTGACCAAAATCTCCTGTGGAGTTTAGCCCTATGAGTAAGTGCGTGCGCGCATGAAACGGGTCAGGCGTCCAGTTTTTAGATGGAACAATAAAGACCTGGTTTTAGCAGCATGTCGTGTCCGGAGATGTTTGGAGCTCAACTGTATATGAGTTTAGCCCTAAGTCTCCTTTTGTATTTGCCAGCTTTAAGCTCAGTTGCTGCCCATTGGAAGTTAAGTCTGCTCGGTTCTACTGTATTATGGATTTTGATCCCAGTTTTGGTAGTGCCCCATGTATTTATCCCCTGGTTTTGTCCCTGGTGTATTTTTGTGGTCTTATTGCATTCTCTAAGTTTGCCTCATGATTCAGTCAGTGGTTGTTCATCTTGTTCTGGCCTGGTCTTTCCGATTACACGTACAGGTAGCTCTGTCCCATCTTCTCTGAGTTTTATGTTTGGCTACCGTACTGGTTCCAGCAGGCCTGGATTTGTGGCAAAGCCACAAAGGCCCAGGCCTAGGGTGGAACAAATTTAGGGGCGCATGCTGCCCCATCGCAATTAAATTTTGTAATTTTGCTACCATATGGAGCAATGGGGACTTCTCCCCACCTCCCTATGGAAGTTTATATGCCCACGCATGCGCGCTTGTGGGGGAGGGGGCGTGAATGGGGGGTGGGTTTGAAATCCGGCGCTGGGTTCCAGTGGGAGCCTCTGGATTCTTATGCAGTAAGTCCTGTGGCACCCAAGCCGCTGAGGGTCAGGCCCAAAGCTAAAGGTGGCTGTTACAGGTAGAAAAGTGTGTGTAAACTGCAATTCAGTTATGGCTCTGGGAATTGGCTTACTTGACAACTGGGATTATCTTAGTCAGGTTTGTCCAACTGGAAGTCGAATGTGGCCCTCCAAGGTATTTTTAGGGCCCCCAGTCTGCTCAAAGGCTCCATAGAGTTCATCGTATGACATTATTTTAATTAAATCTGGCCTTTGAACATGTTATATGAGAAATAATTGGCCCTCTACATTTAATAAGTTGGACAGCACTGATCTAAATAGTGCATTTAAATGTACTTGTCAACATCTTTAGCAAGCTGCTTGAGGGAAATAAATAAGAAATGATTGACTTATATAGGTTTTGGAGAAAAAGGAGAACATCTTACTGGAATTAAAAATTAATTTAAAATAAAACACAGACAATATTCTTTAGAATTGAAACTCTATTTATTGTTCATCTACTTTCTCAGCACTGGCCTGGGCTATCCAGTGTCCATGGGTACCAGTTACTGCACACTCTACTGTTATGTAAGTAGTAATATACTGTACAACTTTTGCTTTTCATTATTATTCCTTGCATATAGGTTAAAAAAAGGATGCTACTAATCCTTGGCAGCCACCATATCCATAGTAGAGAATCTACAGTTGGACATTTATAGATCAGAAGAGGACAAATTAAGCAGAAGACTAATCATTTAAAATAAAAAAAAACAGTATCAAAAATGAGCGAATCTGTTCCGTTTCGCTTCGCCGAAAAATTCGCGAATCTTTCAAAAGATCCGCGAAACGGCGAAAATTCCGCGAAGCAGCGAAAATGTCGTGCGACAAAAAAAATTGTCGCCCGCGGCTATTATTTTGCCGCGCGGCTATTGTTTCATCGCCTGCGGCTATTATTTTGTCGTGCAGCTATTGTTTCGTCGCCCGTGGCTATTATTTTGTCGCGCGGCTATTGTTTCGTCGCCCGCGGCTATTATTTTGTCGCGCAGCTATTGTTCCGTCGCCCGCGGCTATTGTTTTGTCGCGTGGCTATTATTTCGTCGCCCGCGGCTATTATTTTGTCGCACGGCTATTGTTTCGTCGCCCGCGGCTATTATTTTGTCACGTGGCTATTATTTTGTCGCCCGCGACTATTCTTTTTTTACGCCAGCGACATTTTTTGGACGTGCGGCAAAATTTTTCATCCGTTTCGCGAAACAATCTGCCAATGGCGAAACGCGGAAATTCGCCGCGAATCCATGCCTGGCGAAACTTTTCGCCCATCACTAGAAATGAGCATTGAATGTGGGTTAGCTGAGTTGGACTAGCTAAAATATAGCTGTTATATCTAGTAGAAGCCTGAAGAATTAAGGGTGAAATAGTTACCAATAAATACCCATCCCTCAATTCCATAATGTTACTCCTGATGCATTTGTGATATCACAAATACCATGTATCAAGGGGGAACAACCTTAAAGATCATCACTAAGGAAAAAATGGCCAGCGAAATAATCACAAGCAGTTTCAATGGGGTTCGGAATAGGTGAAACATTGCTCATTTCTATGCCACACTCTAGCTGATACACATACTACCAACATTAAACTGGTCCTACAAAATGAATACTATTTAGAAGTGAATCAGTGAATGTGAATGCAGCCAGTAATTTAGAGAGTGCTTGACTGGCAGAGTACGAAGCTCAGTCTTCATTAGGAAACCATGTAAGAAGATAACAGAATCCCACTACATAAAGGAAAGTCAATTTGGTGATATTACAGCAAAATTAATTTTGCGCGATAATTTCCCTGCAGCACTGAGAATATCTGTCATCATCTTCATAATCTGGAGAACTCTGGGTTTTCTTTTGCCATGGCAGATTTATTAAAAGTTGCTAACAAGAACTTGGATAATGTCATTCACTTGCACATCTGGCAGAGATTTATCAGCATAATTACCCTTTCCAGAATTATTCCAAAGTCATACTATTTTACTCTGTTACTTGTCCACTTCCCAACCAGCTAATACTGTGCGGATTTGTGGTGCATGTCTCAGTGACTGTGTTAGCAAATTTAGGCGTGTTTTATTATTGTGCACTGAGAAGAAAACAGAATGTGGGTTTGCTTTGCCTTGACAGCTGAGATATGAAATCCTCTGGAGAAAATAATAGCAGCAGAAGAATGAGGTTAATGTTTGTTTGTAGTTCTGCCCAAAATATCTGCCCTGAGGTTTTCATAAGTTCCCCCTTAACTATCCAAGCATTTGCTTAGACCCCACTCTTACACACAAGTGCACATGTTGTTAGTAGTCACCTATAGTGATGGGCAAAATGTTTCGGCAGGCATGGATTCGCGGCGAATTTCCGCATTTCGCCATTGGCGGATTGTTGCGCGAAATGGATGAAAAAATTCACCGCGGAAAATTTCGGTCCACGTCCAAAAATTGTTAACGACAAAATAATAGCCGCGGGAGATGAAATAATAGCCGCGCAACAAAATAATAGCCGCGGGCAACAAAATAATAGCCGCAGGCGACAAAAGAGTAGCCGTGCGACGAAAGAATAGCCACGGGCAACAAATTTTTTTTGACGTGCAACATTTTTGCCATTTCGCGAATCTTTTGAAAGATTCGCAAATTTTTCGGCGAAGCGAAATGGGACCGATTCGCTCAACACTAGTCACCTACTAAGATTCCAGTAGTATCAGAGAACAAAATAATCACTCATCCACAGATCATATACTTGTTAGGCTCTAACAGTTTTGGATGTGACAGCTTGTGAACATATAGCTTAAAACTTTACAGTACTGAGTTCCTAATGATTGCCAGAACCAGGAGTGGACTAGGCCAGCAGGACACCGGAAAAAAACATGGTGGGCCCAGCTATCGTGGGCTCCTCTAACCTAGACCCGATCTGAAGCATTTGACCTCCCCTGCTGACCACTCTCCCCCAATTGTGGTGAAGTTAAGTATAAGGTACCTGCACTTGGGGGGGTTGAGCAGCTAGTCGGTGGCAGCCTTGGTGGGCCCCACACACCCCACTCCGACACTCCCCAGAACTTTTCTTTGGAAGTGGTTATCTAGACCATCAACCCCCCTTACTGCAAGAAAAGCAAAAATCCCACAACAAATTAGGCTAGAAATGCTACAGTTTATGTTTTGGATTCCATCCTGGCCTGAGGCAACCACAGCTCTTTAGTAGTGAAGATCTCAAGTCAAAATATTTCTACAGTTTGCTAAATATCCCTTTGGCTAAAGGGGATGAAAAGGCAGCCCAATAAGTTTATGGATTCTGTTAGTATTCCTCAAAATAATCTATTTTCTAATATACTTTATTTTTTTTAAACCTGATCATGGCCACCCCAACTTAAGTGCAGCAGAAGTAAAGGTTGTTGCCAGATGCACTGTCTAAGATGTGCAGTAAGAGCCAATCAGAAATGAGCATACATGGCACCTAAGGACGACATCCTAAACAGCAATAGGAATAGCACAAGATAGGTGATAAATTGCAGTAGTGCAATCACAAGTAACAACCAATCAGAAATGAATTTTGATCAGTTACTACAGCTTAAATAATGCAAGCAAGTCTCTAATTAGTTGCTATGAGCAACTTCTCTTATGCCTCCTTAACTAGTAAAAAAAAGGTCCTGAGTCTTTTTAATAGGTCTGTTAGCCAAATAAGGTACAACAGGGTTCCCATGGGCCATAGGTAGGGGCTGGCATGATATTATAAGGGACTTTATTGAGGCTCTCAATTGATCTTCTTTGGTTCCTGTCTGTGTGGTGGGTGTGTCCTAACAATCCTTGCCTAGCAGAAGGGGAGCCAATCACAGCTCTGCATTCACACAAGCACATATAGTTATGTTGTCCCTTGTCTGGTCCACCTACTTGCTGATTGGCTGGTGTCCTAGACTGCAAAGTACTGAGACTCCCGACTTTCCTACACAGCCTGGAAAAGCAGCCAGCTCAAGTAGGTGGTGCTTGTATGGTTTTGGGGCAATTTTTAATAAAGCAGCATAAAGCAGAACATTCCTTTTATATGTAGAGGAGTCTTTTAATGCCTAAATAGGCTACTTGGGGTCAAAGGTTGTATTCCCGGGATCACTTTCAACACAAAACATTCCTATTCCTTAAAATTTAAGTTTACGCTAATATATGGGCTAACACCATTCCATCAAGTGAATGATTCCTCATGTCCTTGGATATCACAGGTAGGTGTGCTTGCACATATGTTTCTTCGGAATGGAGCACCATGCTTATATATAGGGTTTAGCTCTAACCAACCCCCCCCCCACACACACACACTCACGCACATACTTAATATAGGGATAATATTCTGACCATTAGTAATAAGGAACAGGTATTTTACATATTACCATGAAGTATGTATTTGAAAGTTACTATATACTTCTGGCAGAACTCCAGATACTCATATGAACATCCTTTGTTTGCACAAAGCCATTACTAAACCTTTCCCATAAGTGTAATGGATACTCCAAGACAGGGGCACACAATACCCAGCTCACAAAATGGTGCAGTGTTTACACTCGGGGACTTGCAGCTCAGAGACAGCTTTCAGAAGAAAGTGCTTACCTAACAGTCTACCTAACAGTTTCAATATCTGAATAAATATCATTACAGCAAAATCAAAATCTGCAATACTAATGCTTGTGCCATTAATTCCACACATTCAGAGTGCAAATACGCAAGCCCTGTGCCCTGTGAGATCTTACAGACAGTGGGTGTTTCTTGTGAATGTCTAGTTGCCACTCATGGGCCAGTGTCTGGTGAACATCAGATTTCCGACTAGGAATATAGGCACAGAAGCTTAAATCACTCTAATTAGGGCAAAGCAATGCAGCACATACACAATTGTGCCACTAGAGATTTATTAAGTGCCTGCTGATGCTAAATGAACCAGATATGATTTTGCAAAGGCAAATGCTTATTTATATATCTGCACATTATGCCATTTAGGCCTGTGAGATAACCTGTTTCTCAGTTTCTCAGGCCAAGGCTGAACAACACAGAAATTAGGTGACCATTCAGGGAATATTAACCTTACAAAGTCTCTTTACTTAATTGAAGATAGAGGAATGTATCTGTAAGACATAGGACCTTATTTACCAGGGGCTAATGCAATTGCAGAGGCACTAAGAGTATCTAGACAAGGGATCCCCAAACATTTCTTTACTCACAAGCCACACTTAGATGTAAAAGGTGTTGGAGAGCCAGAGAAGCATGAAAAAAGTGATTTGGGGATGCCTAACAATAAGGACTGTGATTGGCTATTTGTTGAGAGAAAATGCTAGCCTGCAGGAGGCTCTGCTTGGAGTAGGGTAAAGCTGTGTCTCTGTGCAACCAAAACTTGCCTCCAAGCCAGAAATTCAAAAATGTGCACCTACTTTGAGGCCACTGGGGGGGGGGGGGGTGAGTAACATGTTGCTCATGAGACACTGGTTGGGGATCAATGGTCTACTCTAGACATTTACTGCTTGGTGCTTAATGCCCACCACAAGCAGTAGGTACTATAATTGCAGGACTCCTATCACTTTGCATTCCCTAGCAACCTTCAGATTGCACAAGCTATGAGTACACCAAGGGGTTCCTCTGTTCTGCTACAGGGAGAGGCACAGCACTTTACAGTCCATTCAATAAAACAGTATAGTTGGGAGAGAGAACTTTCAAATTTAAGCTTGAAGTCAAAGGACCAAAAATGCACATGAATAGGAGATGTATCTATTCAATCAGCAGTCTTAGAAGAAATGGTACACTCAGTACTTTCCACCATTTTGGGTTATAACAATATTGTGCTCTGTGGCAATATGAAAGAAGGTGAATATTAACCTTTGACATGCCATGGCAGATATGATAAAAAGCAGGCATTTTTCTTAATGCACTCAACCATAATACATCCAAATTCAACTGCTGTGGCTTTTTCAGGCTTTGCCCCATCAGTACATAGTGAACAGTGTATTTTTGGCAGCCTGGCTTCTGTCAAACATCAGTTAGATATAGGGCTATCGGGAATATAAAATCAGGTCGCATTTCTGAAGTTTTACAGTAGGGAGGTAAACAGTTGGCTGGGTGGGCCAAGATGGTCTTATCTGCTGTCAAATGCTGTTTTTATGGTTTAACCTGAATTGTAGGGAATGTTTCCACTGTAGCAGGGAAGGTGAAATAAAACCAGATCTCTTAAGAAATACAGCTAATAATACAGAATGATCTTACCCAGAGCCCCTGACTCATTCCAACAGCTAGAAGTGTGATTCACCACGTGTGCTTGCTCAGCAAAAGGTTAGAGAGCACTGCTGTAAGGCTAGGCAGAAACATGGCCGTGCACAAGCATTAAACAGGCGACACTGTATGGCCAAAAGTATACAGACACCCCTTACAGCTGGCGGAAGTGGTTATATAAGCCACATTCTTTGCTGGAACAGGTTTACAATGAAGCACACCATGTAATCACTATCACCACATGGCTGGGGTAGTATAAAAGTCACCACCACTGGATTCTGAAACACTTTAAACTGGCAGTCTAATAGCAAATCTCTTGCTTTAGGCAAATGCAAGGAAAACACTACCTGTCTGAATGTTGACTGTACTGTTTGGTAAACATTTAGGGTGGTTTCTATAGTTTAGGCTAGGGCCCCTTGTTCAAATGAAAGCAAACTTAAAGACTACAGCAGTAAATTGACTGGCCTGCACTATGTCCTGACCTCAGCCCAAATAAACACCTGTGGGATGCACAGTGACTGGGAGCCAGACCAGGTCTCCAGCAACCTTACTGATGCTCCTTTGGTACGTCTCTATCATAGAGAAGACATTCTCATTGGTATCATGCTGCCCACCCACCTAAAGATACAACTGAGCATGGCCACTATACTGTACTTGTGTATGCCCATTGTGGATCTGTTGTTACCCAGCAGGGACAACAATTATTCAGTGTTGTCATGCATTAGGAAGGATATAGAGTAGCATCACTGCCAATAAGCTTTTTTATTTTTAAAGTATACGTTTTTGGGAGTTTGTTTTCCCTTTGAAGGCCCACTATACAGTACATTTTGTTCCAGGTATCTGGATATACAGGTCCTTTTCAAAAAATTAGCATATTGTGATAAAGTTCATTATTTTCTGTAATGTACTGATAAACATTAGACTTTCATATATTTTAGATTCATTACACACAACTGAAGTAGTTCAAGCCTTTTCTTGTTTTAATATTGATGATTGTGGCATACAGCTCATGAAAACCCAAAATTCCTATCTCAAAAAATTAGCATATTTCATCCGCCCAATAAAAGAAAAGTGTTTTTAATACAAAAAAAGTCAACCTTCAAATAATTATGTTCAGTTATGCACTCACTACTTGGTCGGGAATCCTTTTGCAGAAATGACTGCTTCAATGTGGCGTGGCATGGAGGCAATCAGCCTGTGGCACTGCTCAGGTGTTATGGAGGCCCAGGATGCTTCAATAGCGGCCTTAAGCTCATCCAGAGTGTTGGGTCTTGTGTCTCTCAACTTTCTCTTCACAATATCCCACAGATTCTCTATGGGGTTCAGGTCAGGAGAGTTGGCAGGCCAATTGAGCACAGTAATACCATGGGCAGTAAACCATTTACCAGTGGTTTTGGCACTGTGAGCAGGTGCCAGGTCATGCTGAAAAATGAAATCTTCATCTCCATAAAGCTTTTCAGCAGATGGAAGCATGAAGTGCTCCAAAATCTCCTGATAGCTAGCTGCATTGACCCTGCCCTTGATAAAACACAGTGGACCAACACCAGCAGCTGACATGGCACCCCAGACCATCACTGACTGTGGATACTTGACACTGGACTTCAGGCATTTTGGCATTTCCCTCTCCCCAGTCTTCCTCCAGACTCTGGCACCTTGATTTCCGAATGACATACTTTGGACCACTGAGCAACAGTCCAGTGCTGCTTCTCTGTAGCCCAGGTCAGGCGCTTCTGCCGCTGTTTCTGGTTCAAAAGTGGCTTGACCTGGGGAATGCAGCACCTGTAGCCCATTTCCTGCACGCGCCTGTACACGGTGGCTCTGGATGTTTCTACTCCAGACTCAGTCCACTGCTTCCGCAGGTCCCCCAAGGTCAGGAATCGGTCCTTCTCCACAATCTTCCTCAGGGCCCAGTCACCTCTTCTCGTTGTGCAGCGTTTTCTGCCACACTTTTTCCTTCCCACAGACTTCCCACTGAGGTGCCTTGATACAGCACTCTGGGAACAGCCTATTTGTTCAGAAATTTCTTTTTGTGTCTTACCCTCTTGCTTGAGGGTGTCAATGATGGCCTTCTGGACAGCAGTCAGGTCGGCAGTCTTACCCATGATTGCGGTTTTGAGTAATGAACCAGGCTGGGAGTTTTTAAAAGCCTCAGGAATCTTTTGCAGGTTTTTAAAGTTAATTTGTTGATTCAGATGATTAGGTTAATAGCTCGTTTAGAGAACCTTTTCATGATATGCTAATTTTTTGAGATAGGAATTTTGGGTTTTCATGAGCTGTATGCCACAATCATCAATATTAAAACAAGAAAAGGCTTGAACTACTTCAGTTGTGTGTAATGAATCTAAAATATATGAAAGTCTAATGTTTATCAGTACATTACAGAAAATAATGAACTTTATCACAATATGCTAATTTTTTGAAAAGGACCTGTATACCTATAGCTATGCTGGAAGAATTATTTTGTATTTAATTTAAAAATTTAGAAGGCTGGCCTTACTATGGTGCATAATGGCTTTCAAGCCATCAAATCATGTCCTTGGGATATCTTGGCCACAAACACTTTTAGCTTCTTGCATGGAGCTATAACACATACAGATGGCTATGGGGTTAAAAGAAGGGAGTGCTGTCAGGGCTGAACACTGTGGGGCAGATGATGGCATCTTTAAAATGACAAGTATTTTTGTTTCATACAGTACCTAAAAGGTAAGTTCATCTTAAAACTCATAGATGGACCTATTCTATGCAACTTTTCAACTGGTCTTTGTTGTTGATGGTTTGCCATTTGTTTAGTGCAAGGGAGATTTAACACTTGAAATCATACTTTTGGCACATCAGTTATGTACCACTTTAATAAAAAGGTCAGGGAATGTAATCTTGTACTAAAATCCCTGGGTCTCACAAAACATGGCTTTTAAACCCTTTCCTTTCCCTTGTAGTGGTGCTGCGTTAATTCTAACCAATCAAAATCTGCGGGGGTCGAAAAATGTTCTCACCATTTAGTGTAATTAACTCCAACCGCCTGTCTACTGCAGGGCACCGTGCAGCCAAAATAAGCAAAAAGGGAGCCAACTTCAAATTTCTCCTTGTTATTAAACCTAAAATCAGAGCACTTGTCTGTCTGTAAAAACAGATTGAAAGCAGGAGGGCAGAAAGCAGCAGACTGGGCCTGAGGTTTCATTAAATGTCAAATGCGTTTCAGTTGCAAATTGCTGCTGGCGCATTCCCCATTGTTACGCAGCCAAAACCCACTGTCAGGGGACACGGGTGGGTTGAGTGGGGAGACGGCCCCTGCATAGGGGATGCAGAATTACATAACAGTGAGACATCTTGGGGGTCAGTGTTCTGTATACTTGTATTCACGTACACAGGCGCATAATTCAGTATGTTTGGTGCCACCCATTGCAGGATTGTATAACTGTTTCTATTGGCAGAACATTCCTCCCATTCATATCTGTATTTTAGGACACAACTAGGAGCTGCCATGTTGCTATAAAGACAGGGTCGGACTGGGGGGTGAAGGGCCCACCGGGGCCTGCGCCCATAGCCTCCCCCCCTGGAGGGGCCACCCTAACCCCCCTCATAGGGCCCCCCACCCGACGTCCTTCCCCGAGTGTGTAAATTTAACGCGTTGGGGCAGGAGCGGTCTGGCAGGGGGAGCGCCGCAAGGGTCGAGTTTGGGCAACCAGGGCCCACTAGAGCCGAAGCCCACCGGGATTTTTCCCGGTGTCCCGGCGGCCCAGTCCAACCCTGTATAAAGACATTCATAAAAAGGTTCCACTTGCCTTTTCACGTTTATTTATAGAAATATTAATTACTTGTATTTATAAAGCACCTTTATATTCTGCATAGCTGTACAATAAGTTAATATATACAATAAACATACAGATTACATGCAAAACATAAACCCAACACAAATGTTTTTCCACCAGAAAAAAACACACAATTGCTTAAAATTCTGAGCTTTTTGGATAACACATTTACAGATAAAGGCTCTTATACCTGCACCATATACTGTATATATAATAACATAGCAGCTGAGGCTGAGGAAAGATGCTGCCTGCTTCAGAGATATGTAACTGTCATTAATAAGACAGACCCTGGATCTACATCAGGGGTGGCTCAGGGGCCACACTGACTTTTAAAATTTGACAGATGGGCCAGCCCCGGCCCGCCGTTTCCGCTCGTCAGTCCTCAGATGCCAAGTCTCGCATGATGGGACTTGCAGAGTTGGCGGACTGGATTAAAAAGACCAACGGGCCATAGTTTGCCCACCCCTGCAGTAATGCGCATATAGTACTATAGCTCTCGTGAGTAGGGCCTTTCCCCTATTGTCTCCTAACAATATCCAATTGTAACTGCGAATCGATTTTGGAGAACTGCTTGTGTGTATATGCAAACTGTTTGATCTTGTATTTGTATCCTTTTAAAGTATTAATGAAAATATGCAGAATAGAAATGTAAGAGGATTTTTTAAGAATCAATTCAACTTAATAAAGATGTTTGCGCATGGATAGGAAACTGGCTACAGGATTGGGTACAGAGGGTGGTTGTTACATTCTCTACTTGGAGTAAAGTTCTTAGTGGGGTTCCACATTGTTCTGTTTAAGGTTCACTTTTATTTAACTCAGCAATGCCCGGCCCCATGTAGAATATGCAGTGCAGTTTAGGTCTCCAGTGCTCAGACAGGACAATATTGAGTTAGAGAGGGTCCAGAGAAGAGCAACTAAGCTGGTAAAGGGTATGGAAAGTCTCAGTTATGAAGAAATACTGGCCAAGTTAGGTTTGTTTACACTGGAGAAGAGGCGCTTAAGGGAGGATATGATAACTATGTATAAATATATAAGGGGATCATATAATAATCTCTCTAAAGCTTTATTTACCAGTAGGTCCTTCCTGCAGACATGAGGGCACCCATTACGGGTGAAAGGAGATTCCATCTAAATATTTGGAAAGGATTTTGTGAAGTTGCAGAATCCTCTCCTTGAATCAGTCGTACTGGCAGATACACTAGAGAGCTTCAGGAAAGGGTTCCTAGCAAGTGAGGGAATACAGGGTTATGGTAGATAGCTCTCAGTACAAGTGAGGGAATACAGGGGTATGGGAGATAGCTCTCAGTACAAGTGAGGGAATACAGGGTTATGGTAGATAGCTCTCAGTACAAGTGAGGGAATACAGGGGTATGGGAGATAGCTCTCAGTACAAGTGAGGGAATACAGGGGTAGGGGAGATAGCTCTCAGTACAAGTGAGGGAATACAGGGGTATGGGAGATAGCTCTCAGTACAAGTGAGGGAATACAGGGGTAGGGGAGATAGCTCTCAGTACAAGTGAGGGAATACAGGGGTAGGGGAGATAGCTCTCAGTACAAGTGAGGGAATACAGGGGTATGGGAGATAGCTCTCAGTACAAGTGAGGGAATACAGGGGTAGGGGAGATAGCTCTCAGTACAAGTGAGGGAATACAGGGGTATGGGGGATAGCTCTCAGTACAAGTGAGGGAATACAGGGGTATGGGAGATAGCTCTCAGTACAAGTGAGGGAATACAGGGGTATGGGAGATAGCTCTCGGTACAAGTGAGGGAATACAGGGGTATGGGAGATAGCTCTCAGTACAAGTGAGGGAATACAGGGGTATGGGAGATAGCTCTCAGTACAAGTGAGGGAATACAGGGTTATGGGGAGATAGCTCTCAGTACACGTGAGGGAATACAGGGGTATGGGAGATAGCTCTCAGTACAAGTGAGGGAATACAGGGGTATGGGAGATAGCTCTCAGTACAAGTGAGGGAATACAGGGGTAGGGGAGATAGCTCTCAGTACAAGTGAGGGAATACAGGGGTAGGGGAGATAGCTCTCAGTACAAGTGAGGGAATACAGGGGTAGGGGGGATAGCTCTCAGTACAAGTGAGGGAATACAGGGGTAAGGGAGATAGCTCTCAGTACAAGTGAGGGAATACAGGGGTAGGGGAGATAGCTCTCAGTACAAGTGAGGGAATACAGGGGTATGGGAGATAACTCTCAGTACAAGTGAGGGAATACAGGGGTAGGGGAGATAGCTCTCAGTACAAGTGAGGGAATACAGGGGTAGGGGAGATAGCTCTCAGTACAAGTGAGGGAATACAGGGGTATGGGAGATAGCTTTCAGTACAAGTGAGGGAATACAGGGTTATGGGGAGATAGCTCTCAGTACAAGTGAGGGAATACAGGGGTATGGGAGATAGCTCTCAGTACAAGTGAGGGAATACAGGGGTATGGGAGATAGCTCTCAGTACAAGTGAGGGAATACAGGGGTATGGGAGATAGCTCTCAGTACAAGTGAGGGAATACAGGGGTAGGGGAGATAGCTCTCAGTACAAGTGAGGGAATACAGGGGTATGGGAGATAGCTCTCAGTACAAGTGAGGGAATACAGGGGTATGGGAGATAGCTCTCAGTACAAGTGAGGGAATACAGGGGTAGGGGAGATAGCTCTCAGTACAAGTGAGGGAATACAGGGGTAGGGGAGATAGCTCTCAGTACAAGTGAGGGAATACAGGGGTATGGGAGATAGCTCTCAGTACAAGTGAGGGAATACAGGGTTATGGGAGATAGCTCTCAGTACAAGTGAGGGAATACAGGGTTATGGTAGATTGGTCTTAGTACAAGTTGATCCAGGGACTGGTCCAGTTGCCATTGTGGAGCCAGGAAGATAATTTTCCGCCCTCTGAGGCATATTTGAGAGACTTCAAGTTTTTTGCCTTCATCTGGATCAACTAGCAGTTAGGCAGTTTTCATATTTACATAAAAGTTGAATTTGATTGAAGTGTTTCTTTTTACAACTTATATTATTATGTAACTATGTTAATGTTCAATGTTATGTTCAATTGGTACTGAGTGAGAAATACATTAAAGGCAAACCTATCCTTCACTTGGATTTATCTTTTATTCAATAGATTTACCCAGTTCTTGGTAAAACGTTTTTACAAGGTCCCATATAATGTGTATATAAATGAAGTTGCTCATCTGACGTACAGTATGCTTTCTTGACTAGACATAGCTATCATCTTATTCTTTATAACAGCAACCACTAAATAAGAACCATATGCTCTCAGATGCCTGTTGCATGGATAAGGGCTCTCATTCATCCTCTTTAGGGAATCTTTAACAGCATTTAGCAAATAAGTGGTACAAAATGAATTGCGCTCATGATAAATAACATTGCAGGGTCCAGGGGAGAAAGTCACCTCATCGTGATGCCTTGCTAAAGAGTCCCAAACTGTTATGACTTGTTAATATACACAAATAATTTCGGGTGCAGTTAAAGCAATTGCAGACAAGTGGCCAATCACTAAAAATAATAACAGGCATAAATGTTTCATTATGCGCTATCCCTTTTAGAGGTTTTTTTTATGATGAATATTTAACCCCTTCTGCACTATTAATGAGGGGTGTCTCCTGCCTTTTATTAGGGGATGTTACCCCCCCCCCCCCCCCTACTGTTGCAGGAAATAAAGATTGTAGAAAGTAGTTATGCCTAGAGGAAATAACACATGCATTGAAAGGCCCACCTCTTGCAATGGGCTGAATATTTCTCAGACTGCATGTTGAAGAGGTATATTATATGAATTTGATGATGTCCTACAATTTTATGGAGTGCTTGGGCAGACTGGAGGCCATATAAATCCACTGGATAGGGGGGGGCAACATCTGACCCAGGGGCCTGCAATTGGACAGCCCTGATGTAGCCAATGAAGGGCAATTTTTATTAGAGTCTGTGGGGTGTATATATAGCAACCGGTAAAAAGACAGTTTACCAAAGCATTCAAAGCATATAGAAGAGCTTCGGCTTAAGGCAGCCCTGTTCTTACTACCTGGCATAGAGCAGGGCAACTTTGCCCCCTGTGGCCACCAGGTCTCTCTATCTCAATGACATGCAACTAAGGGAATGGGAAAGGGGCAGGAGTGGGGATGCCTACTGAGATGATGAGAATGTGGCAGGGTACAAAGTGCAAAAGATGCAGTGACTCTGCGCTCCCATCTGCCAATACAGATTTCCTCCCTGGTGATCTATGATAAACTGTCCTTTCAGAGTTTGATAAATATGCCCTTAAGTATGAGGTTCACAGGTTCACTGCCACTGAACCCTAACACCCCCCTCCCCCCCCATGAAACAGAGCGGACTGATAAATTGTTTAAAGCAGGAAATGCTTTAATAAATATGCCAATTCATCAACTGTCAGTCATTTCTTCATAAAATAAATTAAATTTTAAAATAAAGGATTCCGTCAGGACTGGAACTTGAATACATTTTCCTTCAGTCTCTCAGTAGCCAAACAAGCATTCCTACATGTTCTTCTATCACTTTGTGACAACCACAATTGTAATCTGTGACTAAGGAGCAGCATGGTACCGCCCACGTATTAATATACCAAAACATGAAGATAAAACTCCCAACAAGGAATATCTATAAGCAATTTACTCAAGTAAATATAGCAAAAATACAGTAAATGTTGGTACCTTTGCTTATAAACAGAGTTGATGCTCCCTCTAAGATTGTGTTCTCCCTAAAGCCTGACTCATTTGTAGCATCCAGACCCACAGCTGCTTTTGGCCGGGAAGGTGTTAAACCCACTGCTCAGCTTGCGGTAAGTCCCACATTGGCTTCCAGTCAAGGGCTAATGATTTATTTGCCTGGACATTAGATATGTAGAAGGATCTAAGAGCCGTGAAAGTGGTTTGTACAATGAACCCTGATGGGAAGTTAAATACAAAGTAGATTAATAACCTACAACTCGCTAGAATTCCTTCCCCTAATGTTCCGAGGCTGCTCTGAGAATTAATACTCACTTTACAGTCATTTACAGGACCGTCTGATGTGACATGGTTATTGTTGGTTTACACACAGCGCAATCATCCAGCCTTATGGAAGACAGGTTGAGTTCTGCCTTTATTGCAATAACATATTACAATGGATTGGATTTCAGGAAAATTAGCTCCTGACTTTGCTCTATTACTCTGCCTGAAATTGCAAACATGATTGCTTTTTTCCTTCATTCTTTCCAACTGCAAAAGATGGGCAAAGTTCTCTAGTGTCTGAAAAGGAAAGAAATATCCCAGATCTTTATCCCGTAAATGGGGGAGGGATACTGGGGCTCATTATGGGCTAAAGCACCTAAACTGTATAATACGCAGACAGTCAGATTAATGGCTCAATCAGTTTAAAGGAACTGCTGTTCATCCAGGCCCACCAAATGGCCACCAAATATACTGCATATCATGCAGCATTCATTAGAAGGGGGTTTTAATGATAGATTACAGGATCATATGAAAAATCAGGAAAACTAATACAATCTGCAGCTAGAAGAGATGATTGTATTTAAGTTAAATGCATATCTGTTTGCAATACCTCACAGCCCAACACATTTGATTTTCAGTTCATCTAAACACCTCATATAAAAAAGCTATAGTTCAATTGCTCTAATTAATGTATATATGGAATGATATTGGTATCAAAGGGAATGCCAAAATCCCCTGCGAGTGGCTATAGGAGGAACATGGATGGTAATCAGACCCTTTATAAGCAGAGCAGACCCATGGATAGAAAATAGCCAATGGTGTATTTGGCAATATGGTGCTGAGGCCTGCATGGGTTTGGGTACATAGGGGTTGCGGGTACAGTTTGTAGATGTTGGTATGGCTATGGGTCAGTGGGTCTGTGGATCTCGATAAAATATCAATAACTGATCGAGATTAGCAAAATACTGTATAGCCAGTGTCTCGGTTTCTGCGGCGCTCTTAGAAAAACCGTGGGGTAGGACCCAAACCATAGAGCTATATGCACCAAAAAGTGGAGGCTCGACTAATGAAGTATCAACATTAATATTAATCCATACTAGTATTAAAACCCACATTGAGATCTAGGGTCTATATAAGCTGTGGGGATCCAGTAGATAGATCTAGACCGTTGCTTTCTGTACACAATCTCTGGTGATGATATTAGATCAGACATTAGACAGAGTAGGCATGAATCACATCGCTGTTGGGGTTCATGGAAGCTTTATCCAGCCCTGCACGGAAAACATTGTCTGTGTCTTCTATGTACATATAGGATCTTATAGAGAATATATGGATCTATCTCCATATTTAAACCAACTAATGGGGATCCATGGATTGCAGACATAACAGTTAAGAGTGTATAAGTCAAAGTGAGGGGTTTTTTTTCCAGACATTGCATAGCAATTGTAATGCATGAAAGTGGGGTGCATCTTTGCAAAGGATTTGTTCAAGTCTGTTGCAGAGGCTCTTGCGTCATCTGGGGCAGATTCACTGTTTTAATGCTGAAATGCTCTATTTTATTATGTAGGATAAGCACTCACAGTTTGATTGTGCCTAGCTTATAGTATATTTGAGATGTGAAAGTTGCAAGTTTTCAAAGGAAAACTTGACCCCCGAACAACATAAAGCAGCTCATATGTAAAACCCTGCTAAATAAACCATTTTCATAAAAATATACTTATCCTATATAGAAAATTGCCATTTTTTATACTAAGGGCCACCCGTTAGGATCATAAGATTCACGGTTCACACAAACAAACCAAGGGCACACAAACAGGTGAAGTCACATCAGCCAATTAATGGACAAAGTTCTGCATAATTTTCCGGTGACCTCCGAGGGAGCACACAGATATTGTGGGGGTATAGTTATCCTTTAAAGCACTGTCTTACTTGTCCTACTTTAAATCCAGAGCAAGACTGCACTTCCAGAAATAAAGCAGCAATAGTTAGAACCTTCAAAGCAACACCAGCCTCAGCACTTCTCTCTAAGCTCCGTTAAGTCCCTGTAATCCACGTGAACTAAAGAAAATGAGCTGGAGTGCCACATGAAATAGACACTGCAATAACTTCATCTTAAACTCCTTCCATACATTTCACCGCAGAGTTGATTAGAATTATATTTATTTGTCTCATGCAATGCGGGCAAGCTTAACAATAAGTGCTTCCACAGCTTATGGGGGAAGTCTGCAAAATTCTGCGGGGAGCACTGAGCACAGAGCTTTGTTGCTCTTGGACTCCAAAGGCAGTTTATTTCATCAGCATCAAAGTCAATGTTTACCAAACAGGAGCAAGAAGAACAGAACTAAGCTTAGAAGTAACATGAGACAAATCAAGGAGAAGCCAATTACAGTTGCAATCCATCATGCAGCATATACGGAAAAAGCTAATTTCTTTGGTGATATCATTTTTTTAACCTCTTTGTGAATTGAGAAGTCATTTTCCTTATTACAGGGCTTCCCAAATAAGTACATAGAGAAGAACAGTAGATACAAAGGTAAATGATAATGCATAAAGTTGGGGTGCCATATTTGAAAGGAGATTTACATAATTCAGGGATGTCCAACCAGAAGACTTTGTCGTTAAACTGTATCCCACCCCCGTGGAATTGTTCAATTGTGTACTATAATATAGACTGCAGTTGCCAACGTAATTATTCTAAATATTTTTCATCAGTAGATGAAGTTTGTACAACACTGTCCTGTCTTAAAACCCTTTTTTCAGTTAAGCTGCCTTCTTTATCGCTTCTGTTTTTCACACTCCTAGAAAAGCTAGATATGGGGACAAGTCCAAGGAAGGAAGCAAGGACTTTTGGGTTTGCTGGGGAATTATTAAGTCTTTTGTATAGCAGTAATATGCTCTGTTCCAAAACACACTGACCCAAGCTTTCCCCCCAACTGTAATAACATACCAGTCTATTTATAGTAAGTCGTAGGGGTAACTGCCAATTAAAACTGTGCTTAAGGTGCACTGCATGTTACCGCTCTACATGGACCTCTTGATGCAATGGCCATGGTGATGGCTTATTGGCAAGAGGACAAGTTATGGCATACAATCTTCTGTATGGTTGTACGGGATCGTACTTCAACTTTTGTATACAAAACACTAGTATCACAACCAGTTAGTTATAATACTGGAGCGACAACTCATGGGCACTTTTGTACTTTTTATTTTTTGCCCATTGTTAGTACCAAGCGCTCTGCCCTATAAGATGTGCAGTGTGCAGCATTCCTGACTTATATTAGACCCACAGCAAAAAGAATTTCCAAAACCATTTCCAATACAAAAGCAAAAGTAGAGACAAATATTCAGACAAACCGAATTCCATTGGCTGGCATAAAATAATATTGCAGTGAAGCTACATAAATGAGGCTTATTAAGTTGGTTTCCTGCATTCAGTGCTCACACCCCACTGCTCTAACACAATCTTGCCCTTTACAGATTAGAAAAAGGTTCAAGTGAGTCAAAAATACTTAGAGAAAACCAAGTATTTTGCTCACTGACACTTTTCACTTTAATTTTCTCCTTTATAGATCTCAAAGAATATATGAATAACAATAGCTAACTGTTTCCCCCAAATAGTAAATGCATATACTCTGGCACTAGAAGATGTGCAGATGTTAGTGTAATCTTGATAAAAATGCTTCCTTAATAGGTAAATGTCTTGAATGCATGATCCGTTCATACAAGCCCCGACAGCAATGGAACTGTACCCAATTAAATATGGCTAATTATATTGTTACATATACTGTATATTATTATATAGGTATTGTTAAAACCAGAATTAAAGGGGCAGTATGGCCTTGTTCAACATGAGTTCATTGAATAGGGCTTGTGCTGAACATACTTTTTGCCTAATATTTTATTACAAAGGTTAATTCTTGAGCTATATAGGGCAAACAGGGAAATAAAAGCTACACTGTGTCCATTCCTTTGAGGTAAATAATTAGATTACCAGTACAAGGAATGGCCGTCAGTTGTCTTAGAGCCACATACTACCAGATTACCAGATACCTGGGCCTCCCGGATGGTGAACGCTACTAAGAAGTAAAATGGGGCCCCAATGAAAAAAAAAATGCCCCCTGCACACAGCACCATGCCCCTGATCCACCTGGTCTCTTACCAATTATTCCTGAATAATTGGTACCCTGCCAGTATACAACAGTTAACAGAAGCCCATTATGGAGGGGGATTATCTCTTCACTGGTTATCTACCATGCAAGGACCAAATATGGAGTAGCTTTAGTTTCCCCGTTTGCCCTGTTTAGCTCAAGAAATAACAAAAAATATAGATTCTAGGTAAAAAGTATGTTCAGCACAAGCCCTAGTCATTGAACTAATGTTAAAGGGGGGGTTGTACTGCCGCTATAGTTAGGCAGCTATGATCTGTCACTCTAACATGGCAAAGTCATGTCAAGCGGTGACCTGTTGTCATCAACTTTTTTGTTTAGTTATGTGTTCAAGAAAAAGCTTGAACTTCATATTACAAATATGAAATGCGGTATAATCGTTCAGTGTAAGCTGAGCACAAGTTGAAAAGCAGACATTTAAAAAGCTGTGCTCTCCTATACATTTATATATATATATAATTTAATTTCAGTAAATGCAGCAAGTATGCCAAACACGCGCTCACTCCTCAAGCTTCAAATATTCATTTCCATGTTGAAAATCCCACAATTGTAGTTTTGAAGCAAATTCAAAGTTTAGACATTCCGATTTTCATTGCAAATACAGTTGTAAAAAGAAGTCAAATTGATTTTTTTGAAAACTACAAGAAATCTTTCTCCCTATATCTATCCACAAACACACAAATGCATCCAAACCCATAGATGCCTACACTTATATATAAAGCTAACTTAAACCATTACAACATTGTATTTATTTATATTGGCTGTCCAAGAAAACACCCAAGCCCCTCTTAAAGGCCAAGGGAGTCATTACAACATCATAAGGCAGTGCATTAGCAGCTTAATGATAGTAAAGAACCATATGAGTTGCTTCATGAAAAAATGCATCTTTCTACTCTAAAAGGTTGCTTATTTTCCATTGTTTATTTCTATGTGTCTATAGTGCCCTCTAATGTATTTGTATAGAGTAATCATGTCCCTTGCAATGCCCTATTCTCCAGAGAAAACAAACCAAACCATAATAGTCTTTCCTTATACAAAGGGTTCCATCCCTTTTCCCAGTTTAGATGTACATCTTTGCATTGCGTTTATTTGCAAATATCTTTCCTATAGACATGTGGGCACATGCAAGGATAAAAACATAAGGTGCGTTACACTAAAAAAAGGTGCTAAAAACACTAGAAAACATTCTGTTACTCTGAATTGAGAAAGCCAATCGGAACTGAGAAAGCCAATCAGAACTGAGAAAGCCAATCGGAACTGAGAAAGCCAGTCGGATGACTAATGAAAGGTCTTCAAGAAAACACAGCAAGTCCAGCTGATTTGGCTTATTACCACAGATTTTATGTTACTCACCACTCTTTTATAATCTATCTTTATCCCTGTCAAAATATAAATAGAAAAACCAATATTAATTCACTTAATCTCTAACCTTATGTGCATAACTGAATCAAATCTGTATTAGCAAATTCTAAGTAAATCACATCCACTGCCACCCCAGGATTTAGGTTTCTGCTCACCTGTCCTAGATGGCAGTTTGTCTGTCTTCTGCATATTGAAATATTCTGGCAAATGCTTAAGATATTGTGTATTTAAATGTATTTTAATATCGTTTTCTTAAAACTATCTAACTAACAAGCCTGAATTTACCTGACCTAAATCTATAGATAACCTTCTGATTTGCTAAAGGTAATAGGAGCTAAAGGCTCTATCCACACTTTTCGTATTTTTTACCCAGCACCTCTACTGATCAGGTTAAACATGTCCCTTCTTGTTTTACAAAGTATAGTCTTGTTTATTTTAAATAACGAATGGGATTCTAGTGACAAAGCATGCTGGCGTTCTTCAGCAACCAGGGCATGGTTAAAAAGCTTCCTGGGGCATTCTGAATATATTTCATGTGACGACATAAATCTTTTGTTCTGTGGGGGAATTAAAAATAGCTAAGCGTCCCTTTGATTCACAGCATTCTCACAATGGAGTCTGCCGTTGCCAACGTTTGCTCTGGCTTCAAAATAACATTCCCATCCATGAGCCATTCTATTACATAACGCATTTGGTACACCATTAATTGTGATTTAGACACTCAAATCATTTGTAGGAAAATATACATGTCTACTAGTGACACGACCCATGAAATCCAGAATTAATCACCCACAAAGCCTGGATTAGCTCATCCAGTCTACCTTTATTGCCATAAAGTAATGTAGATACTATATCATCCCAGGCTCTAATTTAGATTTAGTGGGACAAATACATGCACAAGAGTAATTCTTGGGGTAAATCAGTACAGGTATACGACCCATTATCCAGAATGCTCAGGACCAAGGGTATTCTGAATAAGGGGTCTTTCCGTAATTTGGATCTCCATACCTTCAGACTACTAAAAAATCAATAAACCATTAATCAAACCCTATAGGATTGTTTTGCATCCAATAAGGATTAATTAATAATTATATCTTAGTTGGGATCAAATACAAGGTACTGTTTTATTATTACAGAGAGAAAGGAAATTAATTTTAAAAATCTGAATTAAATTAAAAAATAGAGTCTACGGGAGACAGGCTTTCCATAATTCGGAGCTTTCTGGATAATGGGTTTCCAGATAATGGATCCCATATCTGTAGTTAGTTTATCCAAATAAATACATGAATAGCATCTATTATCCGTAATGCTTGGGACTAGTGATGAGCGAAAAAATTCCCCAGGAATGGATTTGCAGAAAAATTTTTTTTTGCACATCCAAAAATGATTGCGAGCATCAATAGCATTGTCACTCGTCAAAAGAATTGTTGCGTATCAAATGTATTGTCATGCAGAAAATGTATTGTCGCGCATCAAAAGAATTGTCTCTCATCAAAAGAATTGTCTTGCGCCAAAAAAGAATTGCCTCTGTCATAAAAAGAATTGACATTTTCCCTGTTTCGCAAATTTTTTGATGTTTCGTGAATCTTTAGAAAGAGTCACTCATTTTTCACCGAAGCGAAACTGAAAGGATTCGCTCATATTTTCCATATTTTGGGTCATAATACCTTCAGTCTGCTAAAAATCATGTTAACATTCAATCAACACGATAGGATTGTTTTACCACCAATATGGATCCATGCAGCTTAGTTGGGATCTTATTTTATTATGGTTTTATTATTACAGAGAAAATTTTAGAAATGAGAAATGAACAAAGAACCTGTACCAGTAGCGGAATCTCTGTGATAAATAATGTTATTATTATTTTTAATATGGAGGGAAAACCGACTTGAATAACAATAGCCTATGAATCAGGAATCATATCACTTTCCAGCACTCAGTGCTCCTCATTCACAACTACCTATGATCAATGACTCCAATTTTTTTTTCCCTACCTTCACATTTTGCACTCCCACCCAACAATATTCCTACAGTCTACAAATGACGAAATCAGTCTCTTCTGAGCAACTTCTCTATTGGACAATTTATTAGAATCTCAGGCAACATCAGAAGCCTATTTAATCAGTAAAGCTTCTAAGATACAGTTTTCTACCTCCAAATGGCAAGTGCAATATGGGATAGAATTGCCATTGTTCCTTAACCTGCTGTCAGCTCTCCAAAGCAAATTAGACACGTTGGCTTTTCTTTTTCTCACTGTTTGCTCTTTCGATGTTATATGTTCAAACAACAGAGGCAGAAATCACTGTTTAACAAAACTTTTGTCAGCAAACAAATTGTTAGATCCATGTTGCGGGTTGAAAGAGAGGACAGATTTTCTCCTTTTGGTTTTTGCAGTGAGACCTATTGAGAAGGTATGGGATGCCATATCCGCTCCGTCTGTAACAAAATGTACAGCAACACAAATATATACATGCACACAGTATTGGTAGAGATTATGTAAAGTGGGAATAGTATGAAGAATAATTGAGGAAAGGATTCTTACTATGTGTACAATGTGCAGTGCTGGGCACAGGCAATATTGCACTTGGGCCTGAAGGCATTTCCCCCAATGATAAAACCATACTGAGTATATGCAGCTGGCAGCTTTCCCCCTTGTATGTATATGGGGATACATGATGGGACTGCTAACCTGTGCCTACAATGTGGCCCTGCAGTAAGCATTTTTAGCCACTTTTGTTTGGCACACTGTATTTCCCTACTTCAAAATTTCAATCAAACTTCTTTTTAGGCTTATAATCTATGACCAAGGGATGCCAAACAGCGGGGCCCTCTATTCTCAGCTGTGGCACCCACCAAGAAGTCTCTGCCTCCTGACTGCCTATATTTCATGAAAATGTTTGCATTTTGCATGCATATAATGTAAGGTAATTTACTCATGTAAATAAAAATCATTATACAGATCGATCTATCATCTATCTATCTATCTATCTATCTATCATCATCATCATCTATCTATCTATCTATCTATCTATCTATCTATCTATCTATCTATCATCTATCTATCTATCTATCTATCTATCTATCTATCATCTATCTATCTATCTATCATCTATCTACACTCACCTAAAGGATTATTAGGAACACCATACTAATACCCTTCTCTGACCTCTAGCATCAACAAGGCATTTTCGCCCACAGGACTGGATGTTTTTCCCTTTTCACACCATTCTTTGTAAACCCTAGAAATGGTTGTGCGTGAAAATCCCAGTAACTGAGCAGCTTGTGAAATACTCAGACCGGCCCGTCTGGCACCAACAACCATGCCACGCTCAAAATTGCTTAAATCACCTTTCTTTCCCATTCTGACATTCAGTTTGGAGTTCAGGAGATTGTCTTGACCAGGACCACACCCCTAAATGCATTGAAGCAACTGCCATGTGATTGGTTGATTAGATAATTGCATTAATGAGAAATTGAACAGGTGTTCCTAATAAACCTTTAGGTGAGTGTATATAAAGTAGCATTAGAGTTACATTGCACTCCATGTCCATCAAAAACAATGGCTGTGATATATATATATAGTTTAGCCCACAAAGCTGGCACTCACAACACAGAAGTCCAGCTGGCCTGGGTGCAGTTCAGAATCAGTCCACAAATCCACAACAAAGGAGGAATCTACATTTTCAGGGCTTATAGTAAAAACAATAGCTTGTTTATTTGGTGGAGACATAGTCTTCTCCAAATAAACAAACTATTGTTTTCACCATAAGCCCTGACAGCGTGGAATCTTCCTTTGTTGTGGATTTATATATAAAGGCTAATTACTCATTTACTCAGTATAAATGCAGAAACAGGAATTACAGCTATAAGCACAGTTGTTGTTTAGTTTACACTGGTCCAGTAACCAGCAAAACTTCTGAAAAGTTCACGAAAAATTTGCAACTTTTTTCACTCGACCAAGACTTTTTTGAGGCAACCACAAATTATTTGACACAACCATGACTTTTTTGACAGGGCCGCAACTGTTCTGCCGCAACCACAACTTTTTTGCTACGCCCACAACTTTTTTTGATGCAACCAGAACTTTTTCCCGACTCAGCTAATATTTGTCATGGGGAATAAAAATTTGGCGATAGCAAAACGTGTAATTTTGCTGCGAATGCACTAGTGCGCTCATCACTGGTAGCAACAAAACACCAGTTTGATTTTAGGATCAAGTTAGGATACAAATTGGGCCCACTGGTTACTGCATTGGGACACACCATGTGTTTGTGACTACGAAACAACCTTGTGTTTGTGACTACAAAACATAAATGTAAAGACTGACCTGTATCGTCTTATGTTTTCTTGAAATATCCTAAGCGCCAAGTTATTCTAAACCTGCTAATATTTAGACACAAACACAGGATAAATAAAACCAGTTTTAAAACCCATAAAAGGTATCTTCCAAGAGAGGGAGAAGATGGCTTATACTTTAGATCTGGGGTTATGGTACAAAAAGAGAAAAATAAATACACCATTTTACAGCTCACACGCTTCATTGCATTTACTCAAATGATTATAAGGCATCATTGCGCTCATAGCTGAAGATGCCAAACCACAAACCATGTCTTTTTCTAAAGTAGATATTTATGATGAAATGTGAATAGCAGCTTACTTTATAAAGGGACCAGCTTGAATATGCACTTAATATCAGCACAGCATTTTGATATATTAGACAATACTTTAGATTTGTGAAAATGTATCTGACCTGTTTGTATTCTGATAAATACAGCATCTGTATGTGCTGCTGTGGTTTCAGTAACAGAATGGAAGATTAAATGATAACTAAATCTCAACAAAGAATTTGGCTGCGGCAACTGGAAGATCTGTGCCTTTGACTATGCTCCCATAGCTCCCCATCTTCTTTTGTGCTGAATATATAATATATCTTGCCATATATTTTTGTTTTTAGTTCTCCTTTATTAGGAGAGGGATAAAAAAGAAGGCTAAGTAATACAAGTGCTAGAAACCAATTAGCTTGATAATTAGTGATGAGCAAATCTGTCCTGTTTCGCTTCACCCAAAAATTAATGAAACAACAGAAAAATTTGAGAAACGGGGAAAAACCAGCGAAACGCGTTAGTCGCGTGAATTTTTGGTTGCATGTGTCTTTTTTTGTCACACGCACCTATTTTGACGTGACCACAACTTTTTTTTACGCACCACAAATTTTTTGGCTCCAAATTTACGCGGACGTTTCGCAGAAAAATTAGCCAATGGCGAAATTAGAAAATTCGCTGCGAATCCATGTCTGCCGAAAAAATTTGCTCATCACAGTTAATAACGAATTGCTTTCTGATTGCCAGGCACTAAGGACTCTATCAATAGGGAACACGTTCGCGAACTTACGCCAAGAAGCGCGAATATTCGCGAACTTTGCAAACCCCATAGACTTCAATGGGAAGGCGAACTTTAAAACCTAGAAAAGCTATTTCTGGCCAGAAAACTGATTTTAAATTTGTTTAATGGGTGCCATGACCTGGACAGGGGCATGCAGGAGGGGGATCAAGGGCAAAAATTTCTCTAAAAAATACTTTGTTGAAAAAGAGTTGCGTAAAAACGGGCAGACCTAGCGGAAATATGCGGCGTTTTTTGCTATTTCGCGCTATTGGCACCATGGAAACGGGATTTGCTTACACCAGTACTAGGCTGAAAAACGCCATGTGTGGTTGTGCGGCATTTTTTAGGCTGAGGAAAAAATGCAGAGAAAAAACGCAGAGAAAAAAAACGCGGCGAACCCAAATTGCGAACATACGCGGAAAGTTCGCGAACTTGCGCGTTCGCGAACACCCGATGTTCGCGCAAATTAGTTCGCCGGCGAACAGTTCGCTACATCTCTATCTATCAACCTGCATTTTAACATTGACTTTAAGTTTGGAGAAGGTTAATAAAGTGAATATAAAACTTTATAAAAACATAGACCAATTGCAGTCTGCATTAGATTATCATTTTCTAAATCATACTGAAAATGAATTCCGAGATGAAAATCTTGTTTAATATATTTTGGGGCGGGAACAAAGTTAGCAGCTTTTCCTACAAGCTGCAGAGTAAAGTCTAGCTAGGTTTATATTAAAGGTGAATAGGTGAAAGACTTGAAATACAAGTAACCGTGCAAATGAGCAGACGTTAGACCAGAGCCACTTGCAGGTGTAGACTGAGTCACTGTATCGTGCGACAAGGGACCAAAGTGTATTTTGAGTGTTTAGCTTGGCAAGTCATGCTCACAATGAACTGATTTCACTCGCCAGAGGTTTTCCCATGAAGTCAGTTGTGGAATCATTACAAGTCTGATTTGTAGGAACGGCTGAAGTTCTTATGTTCTCATTACCCTCCAGTATTGTCTCCTGGTTGTACTGTGAGCTGTACTTTATGCTGCTGTACTTTCTCACCCAAGAGTGTGAAAAGTCTGTATAGTCTAATGCAGAGGTTCCCAAACTGTGGGCTCCCACTATCACCACCAACTGGGAAACCAGAGCATTGGATGCTGGGTACAGTCAAAATGATAACTGGGCTGGGATCTTGGTTACTTTTTTAAACAATTTTTAAGCTAATAAGTTTAGTTATTTTAAATGCATCTTATTGCACAAGACATGCCCTGCGCCATACAAGACTAAACCCATCCCCATTCAGAACTTATTTAGCTCCTTGACGAAAGCACAAGGCTTTTGAGTAAAACTGGCCATACAATGGTCAATAAAAGCTGCTGTGGCCCATGTTTGGGGCCCATACACAGGCCACAGACTGACTAATATCTGTCTAAAAATTAGGCAGATATCTATAGGGCAGTTTAGAAAATCCAGTTATGTTGAGAAGATTCTTGTCCATCAGGTCTCCTGCCCCACTGTTGAATCTGATTGTTGGCCATAATGTATAGGTGGCTAAACCAGCCTTGGTTAGTGAGGCTGTTAAACCTGGAATACCAGGTCGTTAAACTGGGATACCAGTGGTTATTGTATATAGTAACTCGCCGATAATAACATGGAGGCCCAGGTGTACAAAAGGTTGCCAAACATGCACATCTGAGGGTTTATGGCCAGCAGATGAAGGCAGATGGGCTCTATATCCAAGGTGGCATAGGATTGCTGGCAGTAGAAAGTAATACATATGTTCTATGTCAGCAACTGAAGTACAACAGTTTTCAGGACATTACTTGTTTTTTTAACATTGTTATGAGCGACAGTAAATAGGGTCTGACCAATAGTCAGGCAGCAAAGAGAGTCCGGAATCTAATCCTTCCTCTTATAACATCTGAATTAAGGTACAGAAAAGAGGGGTAAATGGATCAGTTGATTGGATTTTTATATGCAGGGGCGACCTACAGCTGTTCCAGCACTGCAAATCCTATTAATGATAGTGGTTGTCACAGCCTATGCAAAAACACTTCCACCTACAGCTATACCCTCTATGGCTGCCCTGGCACCTAAGGGTGCTCTTCATATTATAGTCTAAGGAATTATTATTAACATTTATAAAGCGCCAACATATTCCGCAGCGCTGTACAATAAGTGGGTTTCATACATTGGACATACAGAGTAACATATAAAGCAATCAATAACCGATACAAGAGGTGAAGAGAGCCCTGCCCAAAAGAGCTTACAGAATAAAGCCTCTTATATATACAGCAACATGGAACCTTTCATATGCAGAACTAAGCAAGTTGCCTGTCTGTAAATGGAAGAATATAGAGATTTTGCCTTTACTTTCCAGTACATCATATTATTTTTATTTCCTTCACATTTGATTCCCTACGCATGTTCTACAGCCTCTTCTTACTGACTTATCCCTTCTCCACCAACGTGAGACAATCACCAGAAAACTGCAGATTTGTTATTGCTGGAACAGCCACTCAGGAGTTTGGCCCATTCTGACCACGGCTCCAGTAGATAAAACATGTGGAAACATTCCCTTTGGGCCTCCGTACAGGAATTGCTAGCAGCTATATGTGGGGGAGCTATCGCTACCCCTAAATGTTACTACTTATGAAACATTGCAAGATTTTTCCTTGATAAGAAACGCCCACGGACAGGAGCCGGCAGACTGTTTGAAATGGAGCCCTGCCAGAGGTGACGCAATAAGGCACTGTAGACAGGGTTAATTGGGGCCTCTTTTGTGTATGTGTAATTCCTTTACTGCTGTAATTAAGAATATAAAGATAAACCTATAGCAAGATTAAAAAACTGATCATTGGGGATGGCAGGTTACTTGAGGATTTAAGAGCAATGTTACAGTTAATTATTAACATTAATGCTATTAAACACACCTTGCTTTGTTGTTTTAATACTAAGGCAAGTAAATCTGTTCTAGTGGCAGTTTAAAAAAATGATATATATATATATATATATATATTTAATTTAACATGAAAGGAACTAAAGTTCTAAAGAAGAATCATATCATGTTTATTCAGGATGAAAATATGTCCATTTCCTGTTTGTCAAGTGCTGAACTTTCTCCTACAGGAACTGGATATATGGAGCTATGTATTCAGGTGTAATTCAGTTTGAAGTTCACTGTTATTGAACTTTTCAATTGTTTTTTGTTTTTAATTTGTTTAGTTGTTTAATGATTTGCCTTTTCCTTCTTCTTTCATATGGCAGTCAAAATGTTATTTGCCCCAACACAAGATGACATCTCTCTGTTAAGGGCTGTGATTAGTCGCCACGAAACAAATCTCCCTTGTCGCGGGCGACTAATCTCCTCGAAATGCCATCCCACCGGCAAGAATGTAAATCGCCAGTGGGATGGCATTCGCGGCAATTTGCCAAAATCACCAAATTTGCCTTGAGAGGTAACTTTGGTTTCGGCACTGTGCATGCCATTCCACTGGCAATTTCCATTCTAGCCGGTGGGGTGGCATTTCAGGGAGATTAGTCGCCCGCAACAAGAGAGATTTGTCATGCAGCGACTAATCTCCCCATCTGTCACAGCCCTAAGGAATCCAATTTCCCTGTACAGGTATGGGACCTGTTATCCAGAATGCTGAGGTTTTCCATAATTGGATCTCCATAACTTAAGTATACCAAACAAAAAAGAAAATTAAGTATTAATCAAACCTAATTGGATTACTTTGCCTTCACTGAGCATTAATTATATCTTAGTTGGGATCAAGTACAGGTACTGTTTTATTATTACAGAGAAAAGGGAATCATTTAACCATTAAATAAACCCAATGGGGCTGTTCTGCCCCCAATAAGGGGTAATTATATCTTAGTTGGGATCAAGTACAGGTACTGTTTTATTATTACAGAGAAAAATTGAATCATTTAACCATTAAATAAACCCAATGGGGCTGTTCTGCCCCCAATAAGGGGTAATTATATCTTAGTTGGGATCAAGTACAGGTACAGTTTTATTATTACAGAGAAAAATTGAATCATTTTAAACATTTTGAATGATTTGATTAATATGGAGTCTAGTGGAGATGGCCTTTCCATAATTAGGAGCTTTCTGGATAACGGTTTTCTGGTTAATGGATCCCATACCTTTATATACCATAATGGATTATAATATATAGTGTTATTTTAAGATGTTTAAACATATTCAGTATAAATGATTATATGAATTATTGGTTGAAAAGTTATATCTAATGAGAGCTAAATCCCAACAGGACTCTAGGCAGGTAATTTGGATGATAGTCTAGGCTTGCTGTAGCACCTCCTACTTACAACAGTTATATGCGAATCAGAAAAATGCCTGTTTTCCCTATTTTCCCTTTCCATATAGCACTTTGGACCTCTCTCCCTGCCTTGGGCAATAAGCATTGATTTGCTGTGAGTTATTCTGGAGAAGGTTGCTTTGATAACTCTAGGGACAGTTTAGTACAGTGATCCCCAACTCGTGAGCAACATGTTGCTCCCCAACCCCTTGGATGTTGCACCCAGTGGCCTCAAAGTAGGTGCTCATTTTTGAATTTCTGGCTTGGAGGCAAGTTTTGGTTGCACAAAACCCAGTGTAATACCAATCAGAGCCTTCTTTAGGCTGCCAGTCCCCATATGGGCTACCAAATAGCCAATTATAGCTCTTATTTGCACCCCCAGGAACTTTTTCCATGCTTGTGTTGCTCCCCAACACTTTGAATGTGGCTCACGGGTATAAAAGGTTGGAGATCCCTGGTCTAGTAGGAGAATCCCAGTGACTTCCCTGTAGGCTTTGCATGATTGGATATTTTATGATTTACAAAGTGCTTTTTGTGACATGGATCACAAGAACAGAAAAAAAAAAAGCAAAACCCAGTCTGGGGTGGAATGTAAGGGCCTTATTGGTTGACCCTTACCAATTACAATTGTTATAGCTTTTAGCTTTCTTAAAAAGTAAACTACATATAACTTCAAGCAGTAACATTGCAATATAAATAAAAGTATTAACAACAGCACTAATAATAATAATATCAGTACATGGCCGCTGATAATTGAATTTGGCACCTAAATTGGGCCAGAGGCGCTCTTATGCTGGGCAGAAGAATCACAGAGTACTGGATGATCTAAGTCTTACTTCTATAAGTACTAGAATATATAAGCCTTACATTTGATTTAAAATCTGTTTTTTTATTACATCTTTAAAGTACATACACCCCATAATTGAGCAGTTTGTTCAACTGCTATAAAAACTGCCACTCAGATGTAATAGACTGCAAATTAAGATGGAAATCAGTCCTTCTGGTACGGCTCCACCTAACTAGACATTTATCAGCGTAATTGAGATCCTGATTGTACCATTATTTGATCAGCCTAAATGGTTCAGTTATATAAGTATTACAGCTCAGAAGGCATCGAGCAGGAGCTGAAAGCATGTACAGTACTGTCAGTGAGATATTGCTCGGAAACAGTGGGGGAACCTTGGGCAAATATGTCTGTGGGCAGCAGCCCAAAGCAATCAAACAGTGATTAGCATTTCTGCTAGCTGCAGGAAGAACAATGAATGCAACAGATTTGTTACCACTCCCATTATTCCCACCCCCTCAAGGACTGCCCAATAGCTCAGCATTTAAGAGGGTTAAATAGCAAGGCATGGATGCATTGCTTTTAAAACAGCTTAAGACTGACAAGATGGGCACTGCCTTGACGGGGCGGGTTGGTTTATGCATGTTTGTACAAACACTGTCATGTTTTTAACTGAGTGAAGGTATTTTCCCTCGATGCCTGTAGGGTTGTTGATTCACTTTTTTCTTGCATGCATTTGTGCCATTTTGTAATTTAGGATTGCTGAGACAGTTTATATGTACTGAATATAGTTCAACCAGGTCTCGTGCACCCAAACTTGTCCCTTGAATTGTAGAATGAGCGACATTACCATTGAATGTGTATATATACAGTATATATATATATATAGGGCAGTTGTGGTCACAAGGGCAGTTGCGGTCACACTAAAGTGGTAATTGCACAAAAAAGTCACCTTCTTTACCTGTGTCCCCACAGGTCCCTTATAGTTGTTCTCCCCACTGCTTGGTCGTTCCTGCCTCGGTTTTCGATCTACAGTAAGTACAGAAAGTCTATTGATGAAAACAAACCCTGAAGCTACAGCCAACTATGAACTGAGGTGGTAGCTCAAGGGTTCTATAACCCCTTTTTTTTAATAGCAATATAGATACATGGGCATTTGCCCAATAACAGTGAACTGATGGAGTGTAGGGTTTAAAGCTATAAGGAATGTTTACCCTATAGGTCCTTACAGCTCCAAACTTGTATCTAAAGAATCAGGCGCACACATCATTTTGAGCTCATTTGCAACTGATTCACTTTGGCTCTTTTGCAACTGCTACTATGCGGGAATTATAGGGAAACTGCTACATTTTGGGTAAAAAACATGGCGATTGTATATATCTGTAAGCAGTTGGGTAATGTAACAGACAAAGGCAGCATGAATACCAAAACTTTATAGCAACCCAGAGAAAAAACTGATATATTAATTATAATTAACATAATTCGCCATCTTCCCCGTTGTTTGGCTAAAAGAATTGAATGGAAAATGTCATATCTGGCACTTGGTGACTCTTTGGAATATTTCTTTCTTAAAAATGTTGAATACAAAATAGTGACCAAGGCAGAAAAGTCAAGGTGTTTATTTTCACAACTACATTCTAAATTATTTAGACAGCTTAGCTAAGAGTCCGAACGGATTGTATTCCAGTACGGTTTGTTCTGAACTTCAGTCTTCCTGTACCATCCAAAAAATCTGGATGGCAGTTTTGACAGATGATACCTTAACCAAACTTCCAAGGTGAATATTTGTGTCAAGTCTTACAATTTACCTTTAGCAGACTTTCCTATTCAGAAATATACCAGTGTTCAGAAACAGAATTTTCTGTTGTTATAGATGCAGCAAAAGTCAACAACAGGCAATATGGTAGTTTGGGTGCAGCTTATGCAATGGCCTAGGAGGATTGGGAACATCTTGATGTCACTTCTACTTCCAGCTGCTCAGACACTGTATTCTTTTATACAGTGTATTATACAGAGCCACACTGAGTGACTTAGTTGCTTATATGGCCTTTTGCCCATTTGAGAAACAGGTTCCTCTGACAAACCTTTGTTAGAAATATATACCTATCCTGTAGGATATCAACAAGTAATTTTATAATGCACATTTTTGTCAAATGAACAATTGTCATAGTTGCAAAAGAATTCTGCATAGGATTGCTGGGTTCACTCTTTTGCATTCAGCGGAGCAATGTTATGAGGGGTCCCACTGGGAGATCTCCTCGGGAATGCCTTGGAAAATCCTGGAAAAGCTTGTGTATGTAGGAAAGCATAATTAGGCCTGCTCAGCCTTCCTCCATCTTACTGAAAATCTGTAATCTGTTCAGAAAGGTTTTTCAAAGAAGACTGGGCAATAATTTGACCTCAGTCAGGAGTTTTTGAAATATGTAATGATGGGTAAAATTATTCACCAGGGCATGGATTCATGGCAAATTTCTGCATTTTGCCATTGGCAGATTTTTTTGCGAAACGGGTGACAAAATTTGCCGCGGAAAAATTCACTGTGCCTCAAGATATTGTCGCCCTGCGTCAAGAAATTGTTGCCCATGTCAAAAAAAGTCACACGTGGCAATTCTTTTTTTTTTTTGATGTGCAACATGTTCGCTGTTTCCCGAACCGGGACGGATTCACTCATCACTAGAAATATGCCATGAAATAGTAACAACAATTACACTATAATTACACTATAATCACTATAATACCACGTAACTGAAATATACCATAATTTAAATGATAAGCAACAGTGTGTGTATTGAAACAATGTATGAAATAGTAAAAACCATTACACAAGGGGTGGGCAAACTACGGCCCGCGGGCCACATCTGGCCCCTTGGCCTTTTTAATCCGGCCCGCCGACGACGCCAAGTCTCATCACGCGAGACTTGGTGTCATTGGCGGGCCGGAATTAAAGAGACGAAGGGGGCGTAACGCTGGCCTGGCCCTGCCCGCCCTGGCCCGGTCCGGCTCGGGGGTAAGTAAATGTGGCCCGTGAGCCAAAAAGTTTGCCCACCCCTGCATTACACAGTGAATCAGGCTTTTCATGTAAAACATATATATCATCAGGAAAATTATGAAAAGTTGTCTGTGTGTTACAACAATGGGTGTGAAACTGTGAGTCTGTAATTTGGCAAGATATCTTCACAAAGAAATGCCAAGTACAGTAGTTGTTTAGTTCCTATCTAGGCATAAACAGAGGTTTAAAGGGCTGGTATTGCATGAAAACATACCACAAACAAATGTAAATCCATTTTATTATTGAAGGCAGTTCATACATATGCATTCTCTATGGGCAAAAGCACACAGGGGGCCTCCTCTGAGCACCACATTTTTGAGTATCCCAAAAACACATACCCGCCTGATTACATACACGCCTGATTACATACCCGCCTGATTACATACATGCCTGATTACATACACGCCTGATTACATACATGCCTGATTACTTTTGCTACCATTGATAAACATTGGGTGATAGGATCATAGGGAAAAAATAATCTCAATATGGGATTTCGACTCCATTAGCATTTCATTAAAGAAATGGTTGGAGTTGTATGCTGTAGATGATGTTTTATTACAGAAAATACAGCACTATTTTCAATAAAATTACAAAAGATTATTATTGTTATAAGGGTAATTGTTTGGTAATTGTATATGTTTAACCCACCCCCTTAGCTCTTTAAAACAAACAAAGCTTTGTAATGTCTATAAGATTTCTACCAGATTTTTATACATAATTGTTACCATAAGCAGCTGATCCATAGGATAACATATTTTGCTCATTTACAGAAAACATTTTGACCTTGATAAATGGATTGCAAACTTGAGAAGATGCACAGAGTTTATATGAGATTATTCTGAAAAAGAAAAATATAATTATCATTTGTATTAAAAGCTCTGCGGGGTGGGCAATTAGGAGAGTGTCACCAGGCAATGTTGCATGTTTCTCTGAACAGCACTATCACCATCAAAAGCAAAAACAAGGCACAGTCATTTATCAAGACTGGGCAAATTTGCCCATGGGCAGTAACCTATGGCAACCAAACAAATTGTTGCATTCATTGTTCTACCTGCAGCTGGCTGAAAAAAGCCAATCTCTGATTGGTTGCTATGGGTTACTGCCCATGCCCAAATTTGCCCATTGTTGATGAACTTGTTAAAATTCTTTAACTCTTTTCTTGACACGACCTGCACGTCCGTGCCCGCCGCCCCACTTTTTAAGGAATCAGATAAAAGTGAGCGTAGGACTGGCCCGATTGAGGATGACTTTGACGTAGTTGGCCAGCTTGAATATATTGCAATATATATACAAACAATCCTTGTTTTATTTAAAGGGGAGGGTAGCATAAAACATAAAAGGGTTGATTCACTAAGGTGCGTTAAAACGAGCGATATTTATAGCATGCGTTAAAACTTTTATCGCGTCTTATTTGTCGTGTCTTAAGGCACGATTCACTAAAAGGATACTTGCGTTAATTTAGACGCGATGCTGTTTGCATTATTTAAGTCGCGAAGACTATTTTCGTGCGGTATTTGACACAATGCGCGCTATTTAATGCAGTGCGCACAAACTGTCGCTGCGAGCGAAAAAACGCATGCCATATTAGCCATACACACCATTACTTTCGGAAAACTACTGTTCTGAAAATGCCCATTTCCCTGCAAACTGGCGGCTGCATCACTCTAGGGGAAACACATACTTGAATAAATCCCACTGCAAAGTCCATATTGTGTTGCCAAAAGCTCATGAACTGTACTTTTCTATAATTAGCGCCTGCCCCAAGTAGGTGTTAATATTCGCACAGACTAATGCGATATTTAGCGCGTCCAAGTGTTTGGGAATCATGCGTTAGTGTTATTTCTGCTCGAGAATTAATGCAATGCATTAATATTAACGCATTCGGTTGCGCACTATATGCGACTTAACGCATGCGATAATACTTTAGCGAATTGCGCATTTTTTCCGCCTCAATTTCACCGCAAAATAGCATGCAATAACGCTTATCGACCTTTAGTGAATCAACCCTAAAATGTCTTAACGTCCGATATATATATACTGTATATATTGATAATGTGTGAGTGCAGAGGAACATATATATATATAATGTGGTTAAACAGAAGGGTGATAAAAAAGTGCCACTTTAAAAATATGATGAAGACAGATGACTTTATAATAGGCTTGTGAGAGCATGAAAAATCATGTCACCGGAAAAGTGATATTTAATCCCTAAATTCAAACAATGTTATATTCTTAAAAGTGCTTCCAAGAGCTGTAAGGTCAAACAAAGGTACTCAGTATACCTTAAAATATAAAAATGTCATATTCTTCCACCCCGGTTAATACTAGGCAGCATTCCTGTTGTGTACTTGTTAAATGGAAGCATCATAAATCTTAGATTTATTTTTATATCCCTACACTAATAATCTTTCATAATACAGATCAGAGAAATCAACAAGTGGTCTTCTTGCGCACATCTAACATTCGAAATAGTGACTGTTGAACAAACAGCTTCCAGGTATGGTTAAATATCAGTCTAAATCAAGTGCAACAGTGCTGGCACGCTGAGCAAAAAGATTCAAAAAAACAATCACTTAACCACAAGGATACGGTAGACCGGGGGTGGAATCTGTCTGAATTCCATAGATTTACAGAGGGTTTAACCCAATAGCCACCAAACAGATTCAGACAATAACTTCAACCTGCTGCAGACGGTTGGGGATAGACAGACAGGATTGCTCGTGTATATTTTTTTATGGGTAGGTGGGGAAAGTTTCTGGAACATCAGGCTCACCGGCAACAGATGTACTGCCTTCACACATCAAGTGCAGATCTGCAGGTTATAAATAAATAAAAACGGGAACTGTCTGTGGATCTTCCTCTTGCCTGAGAGTCCAACAAAAGCTTTTGTTTTGAGCCGAGCATTCCGTAATATTGGGAGTTCGACCATTATTCACTTTATAGCATGCCTTACACTTTACAAACACAATTAATTGAAGATTGCCTGTATTTATTTGGTTTTTCCCTCTTTGCGAGCCGGTTACAACTCTATAACCCGCGTCTGAACTTTGTAATATTTTACTCCTCGGAAACTTGTTGACAGTAGACAAGTCAATACATGTGGCACACAGGTGTGGGAAGAATGTGCCTACCGCAAGATGTCCTTTGGGAAAAATCTACAGCAAGATGAAGTATCACCTCCACAAACAGGAATAAAGTCTTATCACCTAGTTACTATTTATCATACTCATCTTTTATTAGCCGACTCTGAATCGGAGTTGGAACAGCAAAAGATTTGCTAATATGACTCTTGTACCAATGAGTTTAATATGTGTATTCATGTTTAGTTATGGCGTATAAGACGACTTTTTAACCACGAAAAATCCGTGCCAAAGTCGGGGGTCGTCTTATACGCCCAGTCGTCTTATACGCCGGAAAATAACAAATACAATCAGTAAAGAGTTTACACCACAATGAATCCCTCTATCACATTCTAAACACATGTAGCAGCACAATCATTACTATACCTATTAGCTCTCTGTACATCCCAGGGAATTAGTGTAGCACCTCCCACGACCAGGCGGCGCTCAGCGCAGTAACAAAAAGTTCCTCGAAAGTCTCCCCCTTCTTCTTATTGGTTAAACGTCGCCTCTTTCTTCCCCTAAGTCGCAGTTCCTGGTTGGCTCACTATAGGGTTGGGGGCATGTCCATTGTGTGCTATCCCTCAGCAGGCAGCATGAGCAACACTGATATTATTATCGCTTTGTGATGGAAGAGGGCAGGAAAGCTATGGGTACAGGGGAGCTAACCCAACTACTCAATCTGCACAGCTGTAAAAGCTATTTCTTCCGCTGTGCACAAAGCTGGGCTGGCCAACCTGTGAGTACTGTAATGCCCCCCCCCCCCCAACCAGGACCACATCTGCACGTTGATGCAGTCATCATCCGTATTTTCCGGCGTATAAGTCCGGGGTCGACTTATACGCCCAGTCGTCTTATACGCCGGAAAATACGGTACACATTGAATTATTTCTGCACATTACATACTAAAAAACTAGAAATGGTTCTAATTTCACATTTTCACAATTTAAATGCAACACAGGTTGAAGCCAAAGATGTTGGCAGGGGATTTTTATGGTAATTGGCTAAACCCCAACTAATTTAAGATCATTATTGTATAAGGGGTTGTTGGAGGATTGGCCACAAGGCCAGTTTAAGTTTTATTATGTAATTCCTTTTTAAGCTGTGACAAATGTGCATAAATGACATTGGTTATTCATATAGAATGGGAATGAGGATATACACAGCTGAGGTCTTTTACAACTGCAGCCACAGTGTACAAAGTGCAATTTCAGGCACAAGGAACCAAATTTTTTATTAATAATTCAGCATTTTTCCCTACAATTTCAGCGTAATTCCAGCCGCAAGATGGTGATGTGCCTGATGCAATGGCAGTTCCCCAGCTTCAATAGATGCACTGTGTGCAATTTGGAAGAGCCAATGGTAACCATACGGAAGCAAAAGGAGCAGCTTTAGACACAAGCAACTTTAACGAATGCCATTTTTTAATGCAATATCTGAGCCTAAAATTCAATGACCACAACAACACTTGTAGGTCATAAATAATCCCTAGTAATGTCTAGGTGTCCTACATGCAACACTATGGGGAACATTTACTAATCCACGAATCCGAATCCGAATGGGAAAAATTCGGATTGGAAACGAACATTTTGCGACTTTTTCGTATATTGTTAGATTTTTTCGTCACTGTTACGATTTGCTCGTAAATTGTCGCGACTTTTTCGTAGCCGTTACGACTTGCACGAATTGTCGCGACTTTTTCGTAGCCGTTACGACTTGCTCGTATATTGTCGCGACTTTTTCGTATTGAGCACTCGTAAACGGCGGGCAAAACTTTCAGACTTTGCATGATTTTGGAAGTCTCCCATAGGGCTCAATGGCACTCTGCAGCTCCAACCTGGCCCAAGGAAAGTCTCCCATAGGGCTCAATGGCACTCTGCAGCTCCAACCCGGCCCAAGGAAAGTCTCCCATAGGGCTCAATGGCACTCTGCAGCTCCAACCCGGCCCAAGGAAAGTCTCCCATAGGGCTCAATGGCACTCTGCAGCTCCAACCCGGCCCAAGGAAAGTCTCCCATAGGGCTCAATGGCACTCTGCAGCTCCAACCTGGCCCAAGGAAAGTCTCCCATAGGACTCAATGGCACTCTGTAGCTCCAACCTGGCCCAAGGAAAGTCTCCCATAGGGCTCAATGGCACTCTGTAGCTCCAACCTGGCCCAAGGAAAGCCTCCCATAGGGCTCAATGGCACTGTGCAGCTCCAACTTGGCCCAAGGAAAGTCTCCCATAGGGCTCAATGGCACTCTGCAGCTCCAACCTGGCCCAAGGAAAGTCTCCCATAGGGCTCAATGGCACTCTGCAGCTCCAACCCAGCCCAAGGAAAGTCTCCCATAGGGCTCAATGGCACTCTGCAGCTCCAACCTGGCCCAAGGAAAGTCTCACATAGGGCTCAATGGCACTCTGCAGCTCCAACCCGGCCCAAGGAAAGTCTCCCATAGGGCTCAATGGCACTCTGCAGCTCCAACCTGGCCCAAGGAAAGTCTCCCATAGGGCTCAATGGCACTCTGCAGCTCCAACCCGGCCCAAGGAAAGTCTCCCATAGGGCTCAATGGCACTCTGCAGCTCCAACCCGGCCCAAGGAAAGTCTCCCATAGGGCTCAATGGCACTCTGCAGCTCCAACCCGGCCCAAGGAAAGTCTCCCATAGGGCTCAATGGCACTCTGCAGCTCCAACCAGGCCCAAGGAAAGTCTCCCATAGGGCTCAATGGCACTCTGCAGCTCCAACCCGGCCCAAGGAAAGTCTCCCATAGGGCTCAATGGCACTCTGCAGCTCCAACCCGGCCCAAGGAAAGTCTCCCATAGGACTCAATGGCACTCTGCAGCTCCAACCCGGCCCAAGGAAAGTCTCCCATAGGGCTCAATGGCACTCTGCAGCTCCAACCCGGCCCAAGGAAAGTCTCCCATAGGGCTCAATGGCACTCTGCAGCTCCAACTCGGCCCAAGGAAAGCCTCCCATAGGGCTCAATGGCACTCTGCAGCTCCAACCCGGCTCAAGGAAAGTCTCCCATAGGACTCAATGGCACTCTGCAGCTCCAACCCGGCCCAAGGAAAGTCTCCCATAGGACTCAATGGCACTCTGCCGCTCCAACCCGGCCCAAGGAAAGTCTCCCATAGGACTCAATGGCACTCTGCAGCTCCAACCCGGCCCAAGGAAAGTCTCCCATAGGGCTCAATGGCACTCTGCAGCTCCAACCCGGCCCAAGGAAAGTCTCCCATAGGGCTCAATGGCACTCTGCAGCTCCAACCCGGCCCAAGGAAAGTCTCCCATAGGGCTCAATGGCACTCTGCAGCTCCAACCCGGCCCAAGGAAAGTCTCCCATAGGGCTCAATGGCACTCTGCAGCTCCAACCCGGCCCAAGGAGAGTCTCCCATAGGGCTCAATGGCACTCTGCAGCTCCAACCCGGCCCAAGGAGAGTCTCCCATAGGGCTCAATGGCACTCTGCAGCTCCAACCCGGCCCAAGGAGAGTCTCCCATAGGGCTCAATGGCACTCTGCAGCTCCAACCCGGCCCAAGGAAAGTCTCCCATAGGGCTCAATGGCACTCTGCAGCTCCAACCCGGCCCAAGGAGAGTCTCCCATAGGGCTCAATGGCACTCTGCAGCTCCAACCCGGCCCAAGGAAAGTCTCCCATAGGGCTCAATGGCACTCTGCAGCTCCAACCTGGCCCAAGGAAAGTCAAGATACTGAAGCTTGAATGAATCCAAAACTTTCGTACTCGGCGCGACAGCAAGTCGTAACGCTACGAAAAAGTCGCAACAATTTACGAAAAAGTTGTAACGGCTACGAAAAAGTCGCAACAATTTACGAACAAATCACAAAATTCCAATCATTACGAAAAAAATGCATTCAGACGCTTTTCGGACGTTCGTGGATTAGTAAATGTGCCCCTATACTAATACTACTTAAATATGTGCAGAGAGGTAAAAGAGAAATTCAATCATCTTACTTAGCTCTTTTTTATTTTTCACCATTGAAGAAGCACCCAAACATGCTGTGAAGTTTGTCGTTTACTTGAAATGGAATATTCCAGACACTGGTTGTGAGCATTTTCTGGTAGATATCTGTCAATGTAAACAACATTCAGTAGGCTCCATGGCTCCATTTGGGTGCTTCTAGGGCAGCTGAATAGAACCCGAGAAGATAATTATGAAGCCAAAAATAGTGATAATTGTGGCATTTCATTTTAATGAAAAAATGCAATATTATTTGAGAATTATATTTCCTAATACAAAATATATGAAGGAATTGTATATATAGTAGAAGAACTGAATCTTGAATGAATGGCTCTGAAAGTGGCAAAGTCCAAGGCTCTTAGTTAATCGGACATTGGCAACATTAGCAGGCTCTGTAGGAAGATTTAATGTTGTATTTTCTAGTTAAACCTAATAACCTGGTCCAGAATAACTAATAGTAAATGTTTTAAAGGAACAGTAACACCAAAAAATGTATATATTTTAAAGAAATTAAACTATAATGTACTGCTGCCCTGCACTGGTAAAAGTTGTGTGTTTGCTTCAGAAACATTACTAGAGTTTATATAAACCCTGGTGTGTAGCCATGGGGGCAGCCATTTAAAACAAGATAAACCCGGTAGAATACAATGGTGTCTTATCTGTTATCTGCTATGTAACCTGTGCCTTTTCTCCATTTTTCCAGCTTTAATGGCTGCCCCCATGGCTACACAGCAGTGTATTTATATAAACTATAGTAGTGTTCCTGAAGCAAACACCCCAGTTTTACCATTGCAGGGCAACAGTACATTATATTTCAATTACTTTAGAACATTTTCATTCTTTGGTGTTACTGTTCCTTTAATATGGAAGAAGAGAATTTTCTTGCCACCTTTCCCCTAATGCTTTCCATATGTCATTGTGAAATAATGGACAGTACAGTAAAAAACACTGCCACACATGTTAACAAACAGGATAAACAAAGGCATAATGATTTACAAAGGCTGGGCAAAGTTTATGAAGATACACTTTGTAATTTTGAGCTGGCACTCTCTAGTCTGTGCCACTTTGCAGATGCTCAGATTATAAAATAGGGACCAGTCACAAGACCGACTGACACATGGACAGTCACATGGATCTTGCAGACAGCTGTCATTGCACAGATGCCTAGTTTAGACATGTGGTCAGACTTAATTATTATTTAGATGGCCCTGTGTCATGGTCTGTTGCTCACTTTAGGATAAACTTTTCTCCCTTTTTGAAAGATTTAAGAAGGAAAGCATCATGTGTGGTCTTGGTGAATATTTGAGTCACTTGCCCACAAATGAGAAGTTATGTCATGGCTGCAGGAATCTAAACAGTCCTTTTAGGAGCCCACCAAGCAAGCATCAGATAGTTTGGAAGCTTGAATGATTCAGATAACACTGTCATCATATTCCCTCAGGAGGGCTAGTAAATAGCAAGACTTTTCCTACTTGGTAAAGGAAAATCCACCTTGTGGTTTGCAATATGTAAATCTGTACACATTTTAATTGGTCCAGAAATGCAATACACTGTAAATTACATAACAAATTGCTTTTAACCAGTAACCTGGAGAGGTCAGTCTGTGGTTGAGCTGTCATAGGATATTAGGAAGACCTGCTGACAGATAGACATTTCAGTCTGCCGCCTAGAAATGTTTAGGTAACTTGCTTCCAAACAAACCTAATTTCTTTATTAAATCTGTAATTTACATTATTTTCATTTGGGCCAAATATTAGGGCATAAAAAAGAATCCTGGAGGAAAATACATGACTTCCTCAGAAGTGTATGATGGAGGCTAGGGCCTTTGTTGTAGAATAGAGTATAGTGCCCCCTACTTGTTACCCCATGTACCTGTATCTCCACTGATAATTAGTTACTATACCCTCCCCCCACACACATTAAATCCATACATGTCCCTCATCCCTTGTGCTTGGCATTAAAAAAACCTTCATACGGCAGTTTATTTCTTCTTGAATTAATTATATTTAATTAATATTGTTCAAAGGGTTCACTTTGGTCTTAGGTTCCATTTGCAGCAGCCCCCCCTGTAGTTATGCTCTGTACTTGTAATATAATATAATATAACTGAGTTCTTTAGTTAAAGTCAAAATCATGATGGAACCTTCAGAATTTGAATATATCCCCAGTAGTAGTGCAGCATATTTGATTAGTATCTGTGATTAGTGATGAGTGAATTTTTTCGCGGAAAAATTAGTTGCGCGTCAATTCAGACGAGGAATTTATTTGGGGCTGATGTGAGTTTTGGGACTGGGGTTCAAAAGGAATGCTAAAGGCTGTTGACCAACAACGAGTGATAATAATAATACAGCCTAATACAGAGTTATGTTCTTTTTTTAATAATTATAGTACAGGTATGGGGCCTATTATACAGAATGCTTTGGGTTTTACATAATTTGGATCTCAATAATGATTAATTATATCTTAGTTGGGATCAAGTACAATGCAGTGTTTAGTAATTACAGAAAAAGGGAAATCATTTGTAAAAATGTTAATTATTTGCTTAAAATAAAGTCTATGGGCCTTCCCATAATTCTGAGCTTTCTGTATAACGGATTCTGGATAATGGATTCCATACCTGTATTTGCTAATTGTATTGGTACAGTAAGAAAATAAAGTTATTCTGCTTTTCCTACTGGATTTAGCCATTAGGAACGTTATCCTTATTTTTGCTACTTGCTCTGTAAATAATATAGTTATTTTTTTATTTTACAAATAATGTTTTGTTCAGTAAGTACTATTACTTTTAATGATGAGTGGAATAGTAAAAAATATGGAAATTAGAGACCAGGGGCATACATGGGACTGGAAGCTTGTCACTTTTCCCTTCTGCTTCTTCATACATTCCTTTTTTTGCTATACTTGCAGTCATACAAAGTATAAGTATACTTATATGCAGTATTTAAAATGAATGGATTTATTACTGAGTTAATTGTTATTTGATATGATGTATTTCCTATCTGTATGATCACAGCTGTATTATTTGTGTGTGGAGGTTTGATATTTTAAGGGATATTTCAGTAAAATGGCAGTTCGAAAATACATACATTCATGTAAAATTAGAAAAAGTGGGATTCATGGTCAAATTGTGTCATTTACAATCATAATTGCGGGGCCAGTACTATTTTTAAACTTTAGGCACAATCAAGGAAGTGCTGGTCCTACAATTAAGTCCAATATTTCGGTCACAATATACTGACCTTCTTCAGTGACATACACACAGACAGTGAGACAGCAACATACACACAGACAGTGACATACACACACAGACAGTGACATACACACAGACAGTGACATACACACACAGACAGTGACATACACACAGACAGTGACATACACACACACACAGTGACATACACACAGACAGTGACATACACACACAGACAGTGACATACACACAGACAGCGACATACACCCACACACACAGTGACATACACACAGACAGTGACATACACACAGACAGCGACATACACACAGACAGCGACATACACACAGACAGCGACATACACACACACACAGTGACATACACACAGACAGTGACACACACAGACAGTAACCTATACACAGAGAGTGACATACACAGACAAAAACTGTTATTCTACAGCTTATGACAATATATACTCCCAGCGGTGCCATAAAACCTCTGGTTGCCATCACAACTCATGTAACACACATCTTTAACAAGCTTATAAACCAAATTGTATAGTTAAGAGTGAAACGCAGCATATACAAAGGTTGTGATAATAAGGCACAATAAACCGTAGCTGTGTAAAAATTAAAGTGAAACGTGATGTCGTTGATGTCCTGCAGTTGCCGTGGTGACACGAACAAAATATACACACGCAGCTATAGGACTACAGTGCTAGAAAAATGAAACATTTACATCATGTAAAAGGTAATTTAGCAACTAGCACAGTGATTAGCATCAAAACATTGCATTTTATGTTGCAAAAAAATGAGGGAGAGAAAAAAAGCCCCCCCCAGAGTCCAGTTGGGTTCTGGGCTAACAAAGCCCTATGCCGTGCACACATCACTTATCCCCATACAATAAAGGGGACGTCAAAAATCATAATCCTTGTGTGTGTTATTAAAACCAATATGGCCAATATTTCCAGATAACGGATCCCATAGCTATACTTCCATAAAGGGGTGAATATGGCTTCCATGAAACAGGTAATCCCACGGACGAAGTATAAGCCCAAGCGATCACAGACTGGCAGTTGTGTCTTTTAGGTTCCATAAGCAAATTAGCCCTGTATGGAAACAGCAGGAAGTAGATTTGTGGTCAACAACCATAACCCACAGAGATTAATTCCCTGAAAGTTTATTTGGGATTTCCAGATTACCGGGAGCAAAAAATAAAGTGTTAACTCTTTAACTCTTGTATGAACATTATACATTATTATCACTACCATTCGCAAAAATATATCAGACCCTAGGATAGAGTCCTGCTGCGGGTTGGGTACCCTTGGGTTACCCGCAAGAAAAGTGGGTTCCCTGCAGGTTGCCAGTAGGATTTCCGGATGCGGGTATAGAGGTTTGCAAATATTTCTCTCTATCTTTCTAATATTATTTTATATATTATCTATATTTTACTCCTTTAAACATTTTTTGAATGTTTTTTTTCTAGCCCTGCCCACTTTTGATGATGTCACTTCCAGTTTGCAGCAACAGCACTTTTTAATAGTGGTCAATGGGTCGTGGATCGTGTTGCGGGTCAGGTAGCAGGTCCAAGCAGGTAGAAATGTGAGTCACTGGTTGCGGCCCATGGGTCTGGGTCGGACTTCAAAAATTGGGTCCATGCAGGACTTTTTGCCTGCTTTTTCTATGTGCAACTGTCGAAGACCCCCCTCCTTTTGAATTGGGGTCGAAACGTGTTGGGTTAATTGATATGTAAAATAAAGTTTGTAATTTTTATATTATTTGGATGTGCCCTGCTCCTCTCTTATGTTTTTAGTTTCAGACCAGGTCTACTCGACAGGGCTGCAAAAGAGCACTGAAAGAAAATCTACCCTACAAGGACATAGGCAATTACTGTCCTAATGTGCTTGTATGTAGTGATTAGCGAATCTGTCTCATTTTGCTTTGCCGAAAAATTTGTTGCCATGTGTGCCTTTTTTGGTTGCACGGTTAATTGTTCTGTGGCGAATTTAGACGCCCATTCCGCAAAAAAATCCGCCAATGCAGAAACACGGAAATTCTAGACTAAACCATGCCAGGCGAAATATTTTGCCCATCATTACTTGTATGGTATCTGTCCTAATCTAGCCCAAGCACGCCTAGCCTACTAAGGCATACATCATCATGGCTTCTTTATGGCAAACTATGGGAGCTTTGGCCAGAAAGCTTAGAGAAGACAAAAAGAGCTAAATTGGTCAAAACTAGAAGCTAAGGAAAACTAAAACATGAGCTACAATGAAACATTCAATTAAATCAATATAAATGGTCAATAAAAATATAAAGTCATGCTACAAGTTTATTTTAATTCTATGTATGTTCTAAATTTGTTACAATACCAAAACCTTACAGAGGTCTTTTGTGCATAATAACAGCAATGGACTTGTTGAATCCTTATTGCTACCTTGGGGTTCTATCCAAATGACCTAATTTTATATCAAGGAGTCCTTCCAAGGGACTGGTAAAACTCACTGTCTAATTCAATGAGTTATGTTCAAAACTCTCAAATGTTCTTTTATTGGTCATAAACATTTTACTAGCTGGCTTAAAATGATTTAGAATTGTAAATACCCCATGATATTTGTTTTAGAAATATCCATGGAAAATGGAGGACAACCTGGGGCTATCGCTTCCAATGTGGAGCCATGTCTTGCAGAGTAATGGACGATCTTCATGACGAATGGTTTGAGGTTCCTCTAAGAGGGAGGTCTCTTCAGCAGAGCATGATATGCTCATGTGAAGCAATGTTTCAACTCAGTAACTATCAAAGCCATTGCTCCTTAAGCATGCTGAGTTTTGACCAGGAGTTCCCTTTCAACATAAGTATAAACCAATGCAACACAGCCCAGCAAAGTAAACACGTTTGCTAGCTCTGATGGCGGGACCAGGCCCCGGTGGTCGTTTTTATGATCTTTTTATGATTGTTATTATGTTTCTCAGTTAATCAGCTTGCTAGAGGGATGTTCAGTTTCAGAGGACATGGCTTTAGAAAGGTCGACACGGAATATTCTAAAAATAATAAGACTCCCAGTGGGCACTGTAAAAAGAGAATTTTCAACGCTGTAACCTAAAACATTTCAAATGTGCTTGAACAAAACGTGTTTGCCCTTTACTTTGGTCAGTGAAACATTTATACCCATAGTCTTTCCAGAAGCAGATGTTATGTGTACAATGTTAAGTGTTTATTCTTCTGTAGGGCAAGTAACTTTACATAGCAATAATAATTGCTGATTGGGTACGGTTCCTGTGCCCCAGAGTTTATAATATTGTTGGTGCCTGTGCAATGTAAAGTAAAGTAAATTTTATTTTTGCCCCTGTAAATAAACAAAGAGTAGTGATGAGCTAATCTTTCCCATTTCGCTTCGCCGAAAAATTTTCGAATCTTTCAAAAGGAATGTTGTGCGTAAAAAAAAAAATGTTGCACTTGACAATATGCGTATCATCCCAAATTAACCAACCCTATTCCCTCCACCGAGTTGGCTACAAATCCCCCATACCCCCTTAATAACTGACCAGACACAAGAATTTTTTTTAGATGAAAAGGCAGTTAAGAATTAACAATAATAAAATAACATGAATTAACAATAATAAAATAACAATCAAATAAACATCAACAGCATGTAATAATAGTGTAACATTAAACCCCCCCAAAACTGCCTGGAAGCTACACCTATTTGTCCCAATGTAGACACAGCCTGGCTAATCACTTCAAAGGGTTCTCTTCTCAATTCTCTCTAGAATCTCCTTGCTGGTTATATACATCTTCCTCTAATGCCCTGCATATTCACACCTCCTATTCATCACCTACCCATGATCCACAACAGCTAAATCACAAGGAGATGCCCACTCCTTTTAACTCTGTAACTGTAGCAATAATAGCACACAAGTGCTCCCTTTGCTAGACTCCTATAGGGTGGGAGGAAGGGGCTGCTTGAACCAAACAGTGCCACTCCAATTAACAGATCCAACTTTTACATCCCCCCCCTTGGCCAATCCTGAACCCATAATCTACTATGTCACTATGCCATCTAAAAGCATGGGTGTTCCACAGCTTTACTGCCTGCCCTGTAGGACTGCTTAATGATGTGACTAACTAGGATTACAAGGTTTGCTCTGCAGCTCCCAAACGTTGATGAGGATAGGAGTTGTAATTCCAGCTTGCACGAATCTTGTATAGATGAACACTTTCAAAGTGTTCATTTCTACGTTTAAACTACTGGTAAGCAACAAGTGGATAAAAGAAAACACGCCCTATTGGTTTTCAATGGAGCATGCCCATTAACCCTGAGAATGATAGAGGAGAACATTTTCCTCCATCACTCCATGTATGCCCAATTAAAACCCAATGGGGCCCATTTTTCATTTACCCGTGGCCTGCCGGTGGTTGAAAATGGAGAATAGAGCATATTTGCTAAAGGCATTTGTGCGTACCCAGTCTATTTGTGACATATTAGTTAAGAACATAGGACTCAAAGCACTAAAATGTAACTCACATTAGTGATATTCACTCCATACATGCTACCTTGCAATTTGGGTGCACAAACACATAGGAACTCTGGAGATGCCAGAAGCTCGGACTTTCTGCTTTCATCCATGGGCACAACTGAAAATGATGCCATTGACACCAAAAAAAAGTTTTAAATTCATTTAATGTAATCATTGAGGGCAATTCAATGAATTTGTTAATGGTTTTAACAGTAGAGACTGGCAAATTTTTTTTTCTCTAAATAAATTTCCCTTCGGACACAGTTCATACATGCTTTTTTAAACTCACAGTGATTAAAACACCAACAGAAAAAAAGATTGCAGGATTTGCCATTGCGCCGATCCACAGCATACACAGCATAAAACAGGGTTCCTTTATGTCCAATTGCAGCCCTGCAATTTCTCCAGTCAGTTGCATTTAACGCCACTTTTATTAAAGGTATTTGTGTCAAGGAGGGCATTTTGACACATAACTCCATATGTAATAAAACGCACTAAGTTTGCCTAGGAGCAGTAACCCATAGCAACCAATCAGATGTCTGCTTTTAAACAGGTAACTGATAAATGCTACCTGCTGATTGGTTGCTAAGGGTTACTGTCCCTGGGCAAACCTAGTGCTTTTTATTACATAACCCCAATAGTCACTTGCACGCCAAACAATGAAAATGGTATTAGAATTGGAATGACAGCCCTCACTCAGATGGATTGAACAATCAGAATATCCAAGGCTATTGTGATACTAATATCTACAGTTAGTACTAGTGGTTGTATTTATAGTTTATGTATGTGAGTGTATAGATTGGTAGGTGTGGGTTAGGTGTGCTGGGTTTACTTGGATGGGTTGAACTTGATGGACACTGGTCTTTTTTCAACCCTATGTAACTATGTAACTATGCATTTCTGTCCACCCAGTCCCTCCTAGCATAAGCTCTATAAGCTTAGAATGAGTACAACTCAGGCCCAACTAATTAATTGGTCTTTGTTCTTTATATTCATGTAGACCTACCCAACCAGTGATATCTTGTTGTCTTTCTTTTCATTACTCTCCAAAAGAGACCGGTACTGAACTAATCTTCCTTCTACCCTCTTTTTACTTTACCCATCACATCTCTTATTTCTTGTTTCCTACTTTCTATTATTCCACTGCAACTATTGCTTTTTGGTTATTGGTTAGTTAAGAAAAATTCTTGAGGAACCAATGGGCTTAGGCAAAATTGTTTTTTTTTTCCAATACTATTTTTTTTTATATACGTTTTTGCTATTATTTAAGCAAGAAATGTCAAATACTACAATGTATATGCTTTTCGTATTTCCCTTTTCTCTGATTTTATGATACGGTATTATTGTACTGTTGGAACCTCAAGTTTAATTAAAAAATTATAAAAAAAAAAGAAAATGGCATTAGATGGACATAAAGTATGCAGTGGAATAAAGTGTAAGGAACATTAATACACAGCAAATACATGTGATTTTGCATGGAGCCCATTCATAAAGGAGCCTTAATATCTCCACACACAAATCTGAGCAGCGCTTTAAGAATGAATTGCTGATAGTATATAGTTGAGCTGCCAAAATAGAAAAGATGATAAAGTGTCATTTAAACTCTTTTAGGTAGAGTATATGGAACATTATTTGTATACAGTGATAAACTGTTGCCATCTATTGGAATTAGGTAAAATAAAGTTTCAAGGGATCTATGTTCATTACTAAAATGAGATGGGATTAAATAGACAGCCAACAGAATGTGAAGCTGTGGCACTGATGTACACATGTGGTTTGAATACAAAGAGTTAAGCTTGTAAATCCAGACATCTTTCCCTTAAGAAGCAGGACATGTGCTAGTGAGGTGCTGAACACTCTACCTGTGCCGGCGCAACAGAAATGGAAATGTGTGAGTGGGTGTGTGGCCTCAGGTCAAACTCCATACTTGCCTACCCAGGTGCTCACAAATCTCTGGAAATCCCCTGTCTTATATTCAGGGAATTTTGGATATTCTGCTGTGTGGTCTGCCTACAGTCACGGCTTGCAGGGAGGTAACTCGTTATATAGTAGGCTGACCTACCTCCCGAGAAATTATTGGGGTACTTTATCATGTTGATACAATGCCACTTACTGTGATTTAATTCTCTGAGATAATGTAGGTGGTTAACTTGATCTTTGTTGCACATAAAGCAAAGCTGTCAAATAGGAGGCTTGTGGCCCAATGTGGCCCGTCAAAGTGATTTTATGCTTGCCAGTGGGCATCCAGCAACAAAAGTGCACCCCATGGTGCTCATTCAAAAAGCACTTAATTCAGTGGATCAGTGGGTACAAGGCTGCCCTGCCCTTGACACCTCTAAAAGCCAGGAGGTAAGTCAGGGCTCTATTGCAGCCTGTGCTTATTGGCAGCCTAATTTGTGTGTCTGAATGACTTGCGAGTTAGGGGACAGAGGATGGAGGGGGCATAGATATGTCTTATCCACCAGTCTGCCTATCATGAATACACCACCACCAAATACAATCAGTGATGTATTCATAGGGGAACACAGGTGTCTCTGTGCTTTATTCTAGGCAGCAGAAAACTTTGGCAAATTCTCAGTGTGCAGGGAAGGGCACACAGTGCAAGAAACCTGGCAGATTGTGTCTGTTTTTGAACTTTGCACCATACCCTGCACTAAGGCATCCACAGGAACCCTTTAAAGACAATGGTCTGGGGCTGGAGTCTTCCAAGGGAGAGCAGAGAAGGCATTTAAGCTTTCTGCACCAGTGAGGTCCTTTGAGGTAAAAATATAAAAAAAGTAAATATTTTACTGTGTATCGTATATATATATATATATATACTGTATATATATTATTAAGTATTTAGTATATTAAATCCAAACTACAGCCTTTCAGTTTTTGAAATTCAACACAGCTATTCTATCAACAGTTAAAGATATATTTTGGGGGCAGATACTGGGAGTTGCAGATGGACGTTACCACATCCTTATACCATCCTGGCCTTCCTCAGCAAATCCTATTCTCTATCAGCTGTCCTGTATGTGTGTGTAAAGAATAATGTACCTCCTGTTGTAAAATATAAGGATATTAGATGTCAATAAGGAGTTCCATGACCATATAAAGGTACAAGGCGGAAGCTCAGTTATAATTATAATATCAGTCTGTAGTCAAGGTTTCCTAATCTGAACAATCATGGCTACCCCCCCTTTCCCCCCCGCTCATATGGATGAACACTAAGGGGCAGTTTTATCAAAGTGGGAAATTAGAGCTCACTACAAAACACCTCACCCGCTTTTTATCATTCCTATGGGATTTTTAGAAGCATATTTATCAAATGGTGAACTCTAAGGGGAAGATTTACTTAAACTATAACATTTCTCTTTTCTTTCATATTAAAATTGAAAGACATTTACTAAAAAGTCTGACTTTTTCGAATCATAGCACTGATTGTCATACAAAAAAACAGTGTCACAAATCTGAGAAACTCAAAAGTTTAGAAGGAAGGAAAGGAAGATCCTCCAGGGAAAGGACGTCTGCCCTTGACCTCCAGGGTCAGACTGGGGGGTGCAGGGCCCACCAGGGCTCCCGCCCCAGGGGCCCTGCAGGTGCCCCAGCCGTGTCCCCTAACCCCCCCAGGGGCCCCCCTAACCCCCCCGCAGGGCCCCCACCCGACGTCCTCCCTGAGCACGTATAAATTGAACGCGTCGGGGAGGAACAGTCAGTAGGGGGAGCGCCGGCAAAGGTCGGACTGGGCCGCTGGGGCCCACTAGGGCCGGGGCCCACCGGGATTTTTCCCGGTGTCCCGGTGGCCCAGTCCGACCCTGTTGACCTCTACATAATCTCGCCAATGAAGAGTTGTTGGATTTGGATTTTTAGCTGTTTTGCCGCATAATAAATCTCGAAAAAGTTTTTTTCTGCAACTTTTTCGAGTTTTGGTGCTAAAGTAAATGGCCCCTTAACTTTCACTCATTGATAAATATGTTTGTAAAGCCTTATAGGAATACAGAGACAGTGGGTGAACCTTTCTGTGGTGAGCTCTAATTTGCACTATAATCTGCCCTTAGTATTCAGGTAAATAAGAATTTCTTTGCATGGCAATATGTTATGCTAACATTGTATAGAACAATAATGTGAACACAAATCCTATTTCTAATTAGAATGGAATTTCTCTATAACAAATAACTGGATTAACACTATAATCTGATGACGAGATGAGACAAGGCTGCTATGCATCCGGCAAGGTGAAATCACAGCAAAGACGAAGGACAGGGAAACTTTGAGATGTGTCCAGGTTTCTCTGCACCAGTATCAGTGAGGCACAGAGAGGAAGCAATTACAGACAACTCAGCCCTCAAGGTATTTAGTACTGCTGGCAAAGCAAAATGATGTAAAACTTAACCTGGGAACAAGAAAACTAGGTGGAGGCACACCCTCCACCTCTCTACAATTCCCATCCTACTGCTGGAAGGCTATATCCAAATACAAATGATCATTATGCAGCTCTTATTTAAAGGATAAGTTCACGTTTAAATTAACTTTAGCATCAGTTATAGATGAGTTTATTGGAATCAGTTTCCAACTGGTCTGCATTTAGTGCTTATGTTTTTTTTGTAATTATTAATGCTGCTTTTCTGCCTAATTCCAGCCTTCAATGGAAAATGCTATCAGAATATACTAACAAAGGGGAAAAAGCCCTAACTGTGTAAGAAAGGGTAAGCAGGGCAAGAAAGGGTTTGGTTAGGGTAGGGTTATGGCAGGGTGGTAGGAGGGGAAATAAAGTGGATGATCAGAAGAAGTAAACAATAAGATGGTGGGAAGAGAATATAGCAGCCTTCCCAATGGATGCCAATCAGATATTGGGCCACATCCAGTTCCATTGAGAAAATAATTATTTATGGTTTATCACATGAAAATGGGCAAGATTCAATTTGAGGAGAAGAAACTTTTCTCCTAATTTAGGGCCAGTTTTTTCCCTGTAGATTGGATAGAGTTTTCATGTGATAAATAATGATATATGTTTTTTTCTCAGTGAATTGCATTCGGTTCAATGGGAAAATCTGATGTTGTATTAGGAGATAAGCTTTCAAAGCTTTCAATTTGAATCTGGCCCATTTAATGATGAGGTCATAGCCTGGGTCCCAAATGCAGGCAAATAGGTGACCAACTCAATCATGAATGCCCAAGTAAGTAGCCGATATCAATCCATATGAAACCATCTTTAATTATACTATTACAAATGGAAATTAAACATAAAGGAACACATTGACTAACACAGGCACAGTATCATTGGGAAACAAACTGCTGCCAATGGTGGGTTGGCACTACGAAACGTAATTATTGATACAAAAATGTTTACATGATATTCTAATGCGTTTCAACCCTAAGGGTCAATTTAACATTACAGTTGCTCGGTTTTTGGAACTCCCACCATGCAAACAGAATACAGCATTCAGGGTGTAGATGTAATCTTAATGTAATTTTGATTGGAAACTAAAACACCAAATACATGGTCTCCAGACCATAAGCTGCAAGGTTGAAACATAATCTTAATGAGTCTGCTCTTGACGAAGTTGCCTTACAGTTCAATCAGACTGTAGCAATGGCAGAACTGAAAGAGAAAGAGGTAACTTAAGGAGAAAGGCACAATGTTGTGGAGCGAGGCTAGACCTTGAAAAGTCACCACTTTGTCATAATGTTGTCATTATCACAACAAAGACTTGACTGTATGCCCTTTAAAACCAGAGGGAAACCAGTTATGATTGAGTCTACCTGTTTATATATAGATATATATTCTATTCTGAAGAACCATTGTTTCAAGCTGTATGGCCTGTTACCAGTTATTTTTATAAACAGTATGAATGTTATATTTTTTTATAAAGAGTCATCTCTCTTTGTGGTTTTACGTTTTCACATCAGCTATTACTCACCAGGTATTTTACTAGTGGATTTCCTTCCGCTTTCCTGCTAGTTAATATTGGAGATCCGCAAACAAATATCAGCAGTTCTGGACTTTTGTAGCAATGAATTCAAATATGTGGGTGGTAATTGTTTCCTTTTCCCATTCGATTCAGGGGAGCAACTAAAAGTGATGCTATGATGTGAAACACACATTAGAGACAGAGCAGGACAGACAGAACACCATCTCCTTTACCCTGTAAAGCAGTGATCCCCAACCAGTTGCTCGGAGCAACAACCCCTTGGATGTTGCTCCCAGGGGCTTCAAAGTAGGTGCTCATTTTTGAATTTCTTGCTTGGAGGCAAGTTTTGGTTGCATGTAAACCAGTGTAAATCCAAACAGAGCCTTTTGTAGGCTGCCACTCCACATAGGGGCTACCAAATAGCCAATTATAGCTCTTATTTGCACACCCAGGAACATTTTCCATGCTTGTGTTGCTCCCCAACACTTTTTCCATTTGAATGTGGCTCACCGATATAAAAGGTTGGGGATCCCTGCTGTAAAGGAACTCAGTGGACAATATAAATTGAACCTGAAACTTTGTCAGAGTACAAGTATCACCAGGTAAACTGCCTGGTTTTGCAGCAGGTGATGCTGTGTTTAATTTACTGGCTTAGGAAAAGCCAAATTAATAGGTCCCTGGAGTGAATGGAGGGAGAGCAGGAAAGATCCTCCATTCCGAACTCCAGTTAATGGTTTCATTTGGCCAGCTGTAGGGAGCTGCCTGATTAGGCTGCAGGTAAGCAGAAAATAAAAGGGCTCTGGGATTACACAGGCATTTTGAGTTGAAGTTGGTTCTTGACTGAGTGAAGGTCACTCTGAGTAAGGCACAGGGCAGGAAGGCTGCCTGCCTGTGTTGGGAACTCCCAGAGGAGCTGGGGGTGCCTCCTGCCACTGCGAGGAGCAGAGGGAGTCGTGACCAGGCGGATGAGTGCTGAGAGGAGTCAGCAAGGCTTAAAGCGAAGTCTGAGTGTTCATGAGTCAGTTCATTCATGTGAGTCACTGTGGACGTGTGAAAGTCACTGCGGACAGTGAGAAACCCCGTAAAGGTTCCAAAGTGTGGAAGTAACCCTGGAAGGTGAGAGCCCTGAAGAAGGGACAAATAATAACATTGAACTGTTTATGAACTGTCTTATGTTGATGTTGGAAAGAATTGTCCCTAAATAAACCTGTGTTTTGCCTGAATAAGTTGTGTCCCTGTCTCTTATGCTCCAGATCCTCTGCATGCCTGCCTGCCTACCATTGCTAATTCCCCCAAAATTGTGTGTACAGGCAGTCAGCATGTCACAATATGTATAGCTTTACATTCAGGGCAGGTTTTCCTTCTCCTTTTGTCATATAGAGTAATTGCTTCTTGTTGTTTGTTATCAGTAGTAGCTTCCTCCACTACCATACCTTCCACTATAAGCCTCCGTAGAACTTACTGTTCTATTTTATTCATATGGGTCTTAGCTCCTTAAGGCTAATGTCCCACAGGGAGATTAGTCGTTCCAGCATTTGTCTTTTCCTAACAAGCAATTAGATTTCAATAAAGGAGCAACATATTCCCCAGCATTTTCAATGGGGAAATTTGCAAACAATCGCAGTGGCTTCCCACCCAATGGATTTTCTAAGCGATTCCAAGCGATTTGAATGAGAATGCTCACTCCAAAAAGGGTCTCATAGCGATTTGGAGTAATATGAGTTCCAAAGTAGTATCTCCAGTTTACGTACTGGAGATTCATATAGTTCTTTATGTAGAGACAAAACGAATGACTTGTCGCTGGAACTTGCTTTTTAAAAATCTCAGCGACTAATCTCCCCGTGGGACCTTAGCCTAAAAAAGAAAGACATCTCTCCATAGAAATCATATATTTTTGTATTTGTAAAATCCCAGAAACTGACTCAGTGTTTTCTTTGACTTCAGACCAGAGTCTATTAACTGCATTTCATGCCATCTCCATTCTTCTTTTTTAATGGGGGTTGTATAAACCTCAAGAATCCAATGTTTGTTTTAATTAGTAACAAGTATTTGGCCTGAAAAGAAAAAAAATAATACATGTGCTAATATCCAGTTGCTACAGCAGCTCAGATAACAGCAATCAATTTGGGACTGTAATAAAATATCTGATAAAATAGTTCTGCCAGCTATTTCCAATTTCCAAAATACTTTGAAGACTAAACAGGACTCATAGCAGCACAAGGGTGAGCGCCACTTGCGGGATAAAACATCTGAAAAGAATATCCAAGCAGAACATTTTATAATCGCACACAAACACAAATTTTCCAGTGAATATGTACACAATATTTTTATAACTGTTAATACTTGCTTTGAATAGGCATATAGGCAAAATGGTAACTATTTCAGTTCCAAAATATAGCTGCTACTGTTACATACATAGTTACACAGGATTGAAAAAAGACCAGAGTCCATCAAGTTTAACCTGTCCAAGTAAAATCTGAACACACAAACCCATACTGACCTATCTACCCACTCACATACAGACCCATACTGACCTATCTATCCACTCACATACAGACCCACACTGACCTATCTATACACTCACATACAGACCCACACTGACCTATCTATACACTCACATACAGACCCATACTGACCTATCTATACACTCACATACAGACCCACACTGACCTATCTATACACTCACATACAGACCCATACTGACCTATCTATCCACTCACATACAGACCCATACTGACCTATCCACCCACATACAGACCCATACTGACCTATCTATCCACTCACATACAGACCCATACTGACCTATCTATCCACTCACATACAGATCCATACTGACCTATCTATCCACTCACATACAGACCCACACTGACCTATCTATCCACTCACATACAGACCCATACTGACCTATCTATACACTCACATACAGACCCATACTGACCTATCTACCCACTCACATACAGACCCATACTGACCTATCTATCCACTCACATACAGACCCACACTGACCTATCTATACACTCACATACAGACCCATACTGACCTATCTATCCACTCACATACAGATCCATACTGACCTATCTATCCACTCACATACAGACCCATACTGACCTATCTATCCACTCACATACAGACCCATACTGACCTATCTATACACTCACATACAGACCCATACTGACCTATCTATACACTCACATACAGACCCATACTGACCTATCTATCCACTCACATACAGACCCATACTGACCTATCTATACACTCACATACAGACCCATACTGACCTATCTATCCACTCACATACAGACCCATACTGACCTATCTATCCACTCACATACAGACCCATACTGACCTATCTATCCACTCACATACAGACCCACACTGACCTATCTATACACTCACATACAGACCCATACTGACCAATCTATACACTCACATACAGACCCATACTGACCTATCTATACACTCACATACAGACCCATACTGACCTATCTATCCACTCACATACAGACCCATACTGACCTATCTATACACTCACATACAGACCCATACTGACCTATCTATACACTCACATACAGACCCACACTGAGCTATCTATCCACTCACATACAGACCCATACTGACCTATCTATACACTCACATACATAAACCATATATAATAACATCAATACTAACTGTAGGCATCACTTTAGTATCACAATAGCCTTGGATTCTATGTTTGTTCAAGAACTCATCCAAGCCCCTCTTATAGACATTAACAGAATTCCCCAACCTCACTGCCCTCACCGTGCAAAACCCCCTACGCTGCTTCAAATGGAAGTTCCGTTCGTCTAATCTAAAGGGGGGGGGCCTCTGGTGCGCTGATCATTTTTATGGGAAAAAAGAACACCCCCTATCTCCCTATAATCCCCTCTAATGTACTTGTACAGAGTAATCATGTCCCCTCGCAAGAGCCTTTTTCCCAGAGAAAACAACCCCAACCCTGACAGTCTAACCTCATAGTTTAAATCTTCCATCCCCTTTACCAGTTTAGTTGCAGTCTCTGCACTCTCTCCAGCTCATTAATATCCTTCTTAAAGGTGGCCATACACGAGGCGATTTCGCTCGTTGTGCTATGAACGATTATATCGACAAACGATCGTATGGCGATCGAGTTCCCATACGATATGCCATCCACGGGCAACGATAATTCGGGAAAGATTTTGTCGCATCATTATCGTAAAATACCTACGATCGTACATCTACGTACGATCGATGTCGTTGACTTCTGCTGCTGGCAATCGTGACATGCGCAGAGAACAATCGTTGAAAGACAAATGTCTGACACTCACACCAACTGGCAGATTTTATCGTTAAACGACCAAAATTTTTAAACCTGGCCGATCGATTTTGGGGACGATAATGTCGGCTCGTTTAGTGGGCCGACGATCGTTCGTACACCACCAACTATACGATAACTTAACGATAGCATCGGATCGTTCGGGAATCGGTCGTTTGTAAGTAAAAAATCGGTCCGTGTATGGCCACCTTAAGGACTGGAGCCCAAAACTACACTGCATACTCAAGGTGAGGCCTTACCAGGGACCTATAAAGGGGCAAAATTATGTTCTCATCCCTTGAGTCAATGCCCTTTTTTATACAAGACAGCACTTTATTTGCTTTAGTAGCCACAGAATGGCACTGCCTGTTAGTTAAACACATAAGGTCATACATAAGGTCCACTTCAGTCTTACACCTAATTCTAAAATCTGTCACATGTTTAATTGTCCTTTTAATGCAAAGGATGGATGGAACTTAACAAAGGCTCTCCTCCTTTTCTCTATTCCTACAGGGCACCAATGCATATGTGGCTAAAACACAGTAGGTCAGATTCAATTCAGTGAGAAAAAGGTTTATCACATACAAACTCATGGACCAGATTGAATCTGAGATGCAATTCAGTTTAGAGAGATGTATCTCATGGTTTATCACATGAAAACTTGAATCTTGTCTTTAAATTTCCACATGATAAACCATGAGATAAACTTTTCTCATCAAATTGAATCTGGCCCTTAATTTGGTGAGAAAATCGTATCTCCTAATTCAAAGCCATAGTTTCCCATATAGCCAGATGCAATTCAATGAGAGAAACTTATCTTATTGTTTAACACATGACAACTTTATTGAATTCTGTGAAAAAAAACTGTAACTGTCAAAGTAGAAAAGTTTTTTTCTCCTTGAATTGAATCTTGCCCATAAGTTTTCACTTGCTAGTTGATCCAGGCAAAAAAAAAAAAAACCTCTGCAAATTGTCCAGTGTGTATGCATAGCCTTTCCCCAAACCCAGGTTTCTTCTGTATTCTGCAACTTACCTGAAGGCTCCACACCTACATGCTAAGACTGAGTTTGTATGAACGAAATGATGTTTGATACTAAATATAGAAGTGACGAGGAAATAAAACCTCTTTGTTTGCAGTAAATGTAATATATAGAGATGTAGCGAACCTCACAAAAAAAGTTCGCGAACCCGTTTGCGAACTTCCGCCAAAATGTGCGAACTTTGCGAACCCCATAGACTTCAATGGGAAGGCGAACTTTAAAACCAAGAAAAGCCATTTCTGGCCAGAAAACTGATTTTAAAGTTGTTTAAAGGGTGCCACGACCTGGACAGTGGCATGCAGGAGGGGGATCAAGGGCAAAAATTTCTCTGAAAAATACGTTGTTGACACAGCATTGCGTTTTGTGCTGGAAAGGGCAGAAATCACACTACATTTCTAAACTTGTGTAATAAACTGCTTTATAACGTCTGGCATCTACATAAATTACAGTAGCAAAGTAAAAAAACACAAATATAAAAAAATTATGTGAATGTGTGGTTGGTGCTTAGTGCACTACTATGAGCAGCACACCTGTCTCCAACACACACAGACGGAGCTGCAGTACACAATGAAAAGAAGAGTAACAGTAATCAGAAAATAAAAGCAGTCCTTACAAGGACTATTGGGTTACAGCAGATGAGATCAGCAGGACAGCTGTCCCCAGCAGCTACATACAGAGCAGTTGAAAGTAGATTACTAGTCAGCAAAGCTACCTAAACTCTCCCTCAAACCCCTGCACAGCTCTCTCCCTATGCTAACTCATCAAGCACACACAGGCAGAATGTAAAATGGCTGCTGGGCTTCGGTTTATATATGGAAGTGAGTGGTCCGGGGGTGGTCCAGGAGGGAGAGCTGCCTGATTGGCTGCCATGTATCTGCTGGCTCTGGGGTGAGAGGTCATAATTTGGCTCCAGCTAAGGCGAACCCAAAATTGCGAACTTTGCTAAAAGTTCGCGAACTTGCGAACTTGCGAACACCCGATTTTCGTGCGAATTAGTTCTCCGGCGAACAGTTCGCTACATCTCTAGTAATATATGCCCAAAGCTAATTATTTTTATATGAAACACAACTAAAGTCAAGAGAAACAGGTTTACTTTGGAGTGTAAAGCATCACAGACCGATATCCTACCTATCCTATCAGAGAGGGACTGTAAAAAGATTTTTCTGTGGGGTCTGAGAACCTCTATTTACACCAATGTCTAACAATCATAAATATTAAATAAATACTAGGCAACACTTAAAATCCAAGCATTGTTTGTAAGTGCAACATGGTAGCAGCCTTGTTTTATATTTGAACCAATATCATTATTTGGTATTATGCTAGAGGTTTTATAGGCTTTTCAATAAGAAACAATGGACAGTTTTGCAGAAGGATAGTTATCTAGCTGTCTGCCCTGTATGTCCCCATTATTTTAGAAATATATTTTTCTCTATAGAAACAAGTTTATGATAATTTTTGGTTTTTTTTCGTTAAATATGAATATATCTATCTGGATCTATATCCATAACATGTCACAGAAAAGTCTCTCTTACATACAGGTCACAGTGTGACAGGTTTATGCAATAAGGTATTTTGTTCACAACTTCCTTCCTTTCTTATTATATTTCTCTAATTATAGTCCAAGCCTTAAGGATGTTGGATCCTAGCCAAATGGAAGCTGGTACAACACATTGTAGAGAATACAGAGAACATATCTTGGGACATCTGCAATGATTTCATGTGGCTTGCGTCTAAGGCTGTTTCATGGTACTGGTGACAAAGGCTACGCGGGATCTAATAGCTTATGTAGCTTATGAATCAAATCAATTGTACAAAACATACTAAGCCCATTCAGGATATCCGGTAAAGTGATCTGCATTAAGCCTAATAATCGATTCACAAAGAGAGTTCGTATTCACAATTATCAGCTTAGAGACCTCCCAGACCAGGCCTTCCTCACAAGCAATGCCAAGAAGTTTCAGACACTCAGGAAGTTGAATTAAATTTACATGAACTGGGACACATTGTATTGAGATTTAAAAAAAACAGAGCCAGCCCTGTGAGCTCTCATGCTTTTTTTTATTAAATGTGCAAAGGAACTAAGCCAATTAGTGTCACTGAAACCCAGTGAGGATAGGGCACACAAGGTGTTATGAGCACCATGGTACTCAAGTGGAGAAATGAAGATGTTCAGATGCCTTAAATTGCATATCTGCACAGGAAAGCATATTAAAAATGGTCTGACCACAACAACAATTAAACACTTAAGCACCAGTAGAGCATTTTCATCCTCTGATATACAAAATTGTGAGGGAACATTTTAGGCATCTCAACAACCTGCTAAGTCATTGAGATTTTAGTGACACAACAACTGAAAATCTACTGAAGAAATGGCGACAAAACTTACGCCACATCGCCCGCATAAAAAACAGCATTTTTTTGTGTGTTTTTTTCTTCTGCTGGAACTTACTTATACAAGGTCTGAAGCCGCACAATGTCAAATAACTGCATCAAATCTGGCATTAAAATAAAACACACATTGATAAATTTGCCATTTATTTTGCACAGCTTTTTACACTATTTTTTGGGTGAATTGCGTTTTACACAGCATAATGAATAGGTCCTAAATCCAGGGATACATTTCACAATATCTACTATACTTGAAATGGTCAAGAGGGAAGGTGGAGGCCAATTAAAAATGTCACTGAGCTGGAATAGCTCTACATCTGACCCAGTGAGTGCTGATTGTATATAGTGACTGTATATTGTCCCTTTTAATATGATGCAGTAAAGGTGAGACATTGAGACACCTGAGACATTGAACAAAGACACTGAAGTCTTGTAGCAAGTTGTTCTAGTGAATGTATATATGTAAATAAGTCATAAGGTGGCTGGATACATGTGCCTTGTAATGCGCACAACAATCATTAACAGTAGTGATGGGTGAAAAAATCCACCAGGCATGGATTTGCTGCAAATTTCCACGTTTCACCACGCAGATTTTTTTGCAAAACGGCTACAAAATTCACCGTGGAAAAATTTGCTGCTCGTCCAAAAATGGACGCCCTCGTCAAAAAAATTGTCACGTGGCAAAAAGAATTGTTACTCGTCAAAACGAATTGTCTCTCATCAAAAGAATTGTCTCTTGCGTCAAAAAGAATTGTCTCTCATCAAAAGAATTGTCTTGTGTCAAAAAGAATTGTTTCTCGAGTCAAAACAATTTAATTTTTTTAACGCACAACATTTTCGCTGTTTTGTGAATTTTTCGCTGTTTCGCAACTCTTTTGAAAGATTCGAGAATTTTTCGGCAAGGCAAAACAGGACAGATTTGCTCATCACTAATTAACAGCTAAAAGTGCCCAACACGCAGATGTCTTTTTATAATAGAACTAGCCTATAACAGTACCTGAGGCTCTCAAAGTGCCCAGGTCAACTGCAATCATCCCATCCTTATTCCACTGTGGGCCTTTATATAACCTATACCAAATTGCATTATCAATATCTAATCGCTATGAGAGAGGGCCCAGGGTGCCAGGTTTTCTAGTGGGCCCTAGGTGACCCAATTTGACTTTTTGTCCTTTGCTGCCAAACAATAAATTGGCAACAAGAAGAAAATCACAAGACATCATTTTCACCATGAACAAAACAAGTATTCTCTACCTGCCAATCCCTATTGCCCAGGGCAAGCCTAATTTCTGTTGCTGCTAGAGATGGATTTGCCCGCCCATGTGACAGTGACTGTGCTGTGGCTTTGGGTTGTGTGAATTCTGAAGAGGTGAAGGATGTTCAAGAAATGCCTGCTCAGCAACTACAGTATTAATACTTGCAATTAAAAATGAGTAAACTGTAACCTTCCCATGGGAAAATTAGCGACTATCAGGCCAGACAACCTATAGTAAAACTCAATACCTCATCACCAGTTTTAAAGATTGTTCATTTGTCCCAAAATAGTTGTTTCAGACTATTGTGTGTCTTAGTTAGGAGAGGAAGGGAACCCAAAATATAGTTTCTTTTTTATATAAGTGAACCTTATAGTTCATGCACCTAGAATATGTCTTATTCTGAGCAGGTTGCTCACCCTACATTGCCCCGACAAGCTATTTCTGTTGCGAAAGTTATTAAAGACTGCTTCTTCTTGGCACAATTTGGTAACTTGCCCATACTGTGTTGTTTTTAGTATGAATTGACTTACAATAATAATCATGGGGTAGTACTATTTATCTGGCATACATATAGTGCTTTTTTTAGTGGTATCTGCAGTATAATATATTTAATCAAGGAAGGAACTACCCCTGGCACAGTAGGTGCATCGGTGGCATCTGGTGACATTTTTATTTTTATTCCATAAACTGGAAACAATATATAGGTGGAAATAATTTGATTTTAAATAGACCAAGGGTAGACTCCCTGTGGCCCTAATTCAATTAGGGTAGTGTGCACAATTTAGTTAGCAAATCACCATGTTTTCCTCCTTATAATCTCAGAGTAATTATCACTGCCACAAGTGCACCCAATGCACCAAAATGGATGAATTTGCTATTTTGTGCAAATTAGGTGCAAGTAGCGTTAAACATATTCAGGGTGCTGGCTAAATCACCAATAAAGCACGCATTCAAAATGGCTTGAGTACTGAGAACTCTCCGGGAACTCTGGAGCTACCACCAGGTCTAGGGTGAAGGCATCTCCAGAGTTCCCCAGTATCAGTACTTGCATCTGATCATCAAAAGACACAGGATGGATACATTTGGAACCATGTTGGTGTATAGGAGCTTGATTGCAAGCAAGTACCTTAATAAACTGTGTCAATAGGCACTCCCCATTCTGTCCAGTTTAAAGCACCCACACCTGGTTTGTTTCTAAATGACACTTTTTGTTTTTAGGATGATATCTCTTCCAGTCTTTAGTATGCTATCAATTCATTCAGTTGCCACTAGGCTAAGATACTACCTGTTGCACAGCTATCATTAATTAGACCTATTGGACAAGTGCTACATGGCTGAAAATCTCAAAAATAACAATGGAGCCAAATAGGAACAGAATATAGCCGCACAGCAATACACTATTACCTTCTTTTCTGGCACTATACGGAGCTAACAGGTGCAGTTTTCCTTTAAAAATAACAGAATTCGGTATGTAAGTTAATCTCTCTCCACTGAGCATTGTTTTTTTCATACATGGTGATCTGACAGCCACCCAGCTATTCCAATGCTTTTTGACCCCATCTGATTGATAACAGGTTTCTCATTTTATTAACATTCCCTTAAAGCCAAGTGAGGATTATATCAGATTAGCACTTCTGAGGTCCAGTGGCCTTTATTTTACCACTTCTCAGTCATTCAAAGTAGGCTGACTTTCAGTTTCTTTTATGCCATCACTTAGCACCAAGCAATAAAAGGCTTTAAAAATGGTTTCAGTGCTAAAGCAGGAAATAGAAACACTCCCAAAGCTGTCCCCCTTCTCCTTTTACTCTGCACATTTAACAAGTAGTCCCACAGATATAATCTGAAGAGAAGTAATAGTATGGAAGCGACATACCAAGGGGTGCCTGGGGACACATTAAGGCTCTGCTGATTTCAGACAATGGTTCATGCCATAAAGGCTTTCTTGCAAACGTATAGTTTTAGCGGATACTTATTGCAAATTAATTATGGCAGAGCACAAGGGATTTTTTTCAGTTACCGTAATAACTGTTTTCCCCTTAATTTCAAATAAAAAAAATACAGTAAATCAATGTAATGCCCTGTATGACTCTCTCCAATAGAGATACTCTGAGCATCATACACTTGCAGAATATCTTTAGCAGTTACAAGGATCATTTTCAAGTGGACTTCCAGGTATCACCTGTGTGGGTGCTTTCAGTGTCGGACTGGGACCCCAGGGGCCCATTAGAAAACCTTAAGGTCCCCATACACGGGCCGACTATAGCTGCCGATTCGGCAGCTAATCGGCCCGTGTATGGGCACAACAGAGCGGCCTGGCCGACTGATATCTGGTCTGAAATTGGCCAGATCTCTATTGGCCAGGTTAGAAAATCTGGTCGGATCGGGAACCGCATCGATCGATAATCCCTGGGGCCAAACGATGGGATTATTTTTTTTTTTCAGTTAGTTGCTACCCGATATGGCCCACCGATATCGCCAAGCGAGCGGATCTTATAGTGTATGGGCACCTTTAGACCCTAGGCCCACTCTACAAACTATTTTTTCTCCTTCCTCACCCAACCTCTTTATTCTCCTAGTCTCTTTTATTTACATGCTAGCATCTATTCTTCCATATATTTCTCCGCTTTCTTCCCATTCAGAAATAGGGAATGACCATAAAGCAGGCCAAATGGTCAGGAGCAGGAGGGCCCACTTACATCTGGGCCCACCGGGAGTTTTCCAGGTATCCTGCTGGGCCAGTCCAACACTGGGTGCTTTGACTGGTGAGTATCTTCTTCCAACCCCAGTCTCTAGAACACCCAATAGAGTACACAATAGAGTACATTTTAAAGTAATACTGTCATGGGAAAACATTTTTTTATTCAAAACACATCAGTTAGTAGAGCTTCTCCCACAGAATCCTGCATTGAAATACATTTTTAAAAGTGCAAACTGATTTATTTATATTTAATTTTGAAATTTCACATGGGGCTAGCCATGTTCCTCACTTTGCAAGGCGCCACGGCCATGTGACCTGTGTTCTGATAAACTTCAGTCACACTTTACTGCTGAGCTGCAAGTTGGAGTGATATTCCCCCCCCCCCCCCCCCCAGCAGCCAATCAGCAGAACAATGGGAAGGGAGCAAGATAGCAGCTCCCAGTAGGTATCAGAATAGCACTCAATAGTAAGAAATCCAAGTCCGGCTTGGGACTCCTCCAGTTACATGGGAGTAGGAGAAACAATAGGTTACCTGAAAGCAGTTCTAATGTGTAGCGCTGGCTCCTTCTGAAAGCTCAGACTCAGGCACAATGCACTGAGATGGCGCCTACACACTAATATTACAGCTAAAAAAAATACATTTGTTGGTTTAAAAATAACATTTTAAATGGTAGAGTGAATTATTTGCTATGTAAACAGTGTCAATTAGAAATAAAAAGTACCCCATAAGTCATGACAGAATCCCTCTAGGCAAAGGCTTAATAACAAACAGTACCTTGTATGTGATGGTAGCTTTGCTGCATACATCCATATTGGTAGCAAAAATATGTTAAAGTTTTCTAAATAAGTAAGAATAGACTGAGTATGATAATATTAGATACCTAATAGGAACATCATGTTGGTTTGGGAATATGTTCGAGGCTCATATTTACTGACAACAAATTAGAAAACATCTTAAATCGTTGGAAACCCTCTACTATATGAAAACATTGATTTGCAGGAGAAGGTATTTTACCTGAATATGTCACATATTGCTTGCAGTGTCTATTCTGAAAGAAAAGCAATATAACTCAAGTCTAAGAACATGTAAAACAGCAGGAGACGCCATTAAAAACCATATTAAGTAGTATTTAACAGCATGACCAAGGTTGCCAGTCAACTGCGTGACCTCCTCTACTACTTATTGTCAATGGTCCAGAATGAGGACCTTCCTAACCATTTTTCATTCTGACAAGGAACTCAAAGGAACATTTTTGTATTTTCATAAATGCCAAATCTCTGTGTAATTTATATATTTCTTTGTTAAGGCGTGAGATCTTTCTACAGAAACTTCTTGACCTATGTTGTTTATATGACAGCTACCAAACCAGTTTTACAAGTCCACAAGGCAATATCAAGGTATCTTCATATGGAATTATGTTGTTTGCAACTAACTGATGAATGATGATACCAGTAAATGCCAGGGGAGAGCAAGAGTTCAACATTACAGCGAAATCACCTCAGTTACTGTAGCTCAGTGCTGTCCAACTGGCGGCCCGCGGGCCGCATGCGGCCCGTGACCCCCCTCTGTGTGGCCCCCCACCTGTCTGGCTGCTTTGATGGCTTACTCTTGTGTAAGCTTTAAATGGTATCAGTACTGAGATTAACTGGTCCCCTGCATGGTTCTCACCTCAGATTCAGGCTGTAATCAGGCTGTATTGTTTAAATATGTAATCCCCTGTGTTGTTCACACCTTTTAATCTCTGTATTGTTCACCCCCTGCAGTGTTCACACCTCAGGCTCAGGCTGTAATCACCCATATTGTTCCCCTGTTCACACCTCAGGAGCAGTAGAAACCCACAAATAATCCCTGCACACTACAAAAAGAACATATACTGAGGTGGTACTGCAATTAAAAAGTTTTTTAATATTTAGTTATTGTGCAGACTGTAGGAGCAGTGCCAGCATTGTGTCACTGTAGGCTGCCTGTGTGTGCCATACACATAGGCAGCATAGGGCAAGCAGAGTATGGCACACACAGGCAGGGTAGGGAAGGCAGAGTATGGCACACACAGGCAGAGTAGGGCAGGCAGAGTATGGCAGGTTTTTGCTGTACTACAACCATTAATATGGGTATGGTCATGTGATAACATGGGTGTGGTTTCAAGTGGGGGCGGTTTCAAAAAGGGGAGTGGTCAAAACTGGCTTCCATTATCGGCCCTCCACCACGTAGGTCGGAAAAATTCCGGCCCTCGGTACAACAGAAGTTGGACAGCACTGCTGTAGCTAACAAACTGGACTAAGCCTCCACTGAGCTCCATACCTTAGAGTAACATCAGATCCATAGAAGGCACAATTTACGTGCAAAGTGTATTGTTTACTATACAAAGAACAGTTTATATTATGGACTAACTTTATTGTGGAACACTAATGTAGGCAGCTGCATACAAGTACCCTTAATACTGTTTACCTCCAAGAACATTAACTTAGGTTGAACGCTTGAGTGCCAGAGTGGGTGCCAGAAGGCAGGAACCATTTAAATAACCCAAATAGTATTCCAACTTTTTATTGGATTTTACTGACTCCAGTAGGGCATAAACTACATAAATGCTCCAAGATGCCACAGATTCTTTCCAGTCAAACTTATGTAATGTTGAATAATAATTAAAAAGAGTATAGTGTACACTGGGGACCCTTTATAGTAAATAGTATCCATAATTTTGAGTTGCGCCCTAAACTCAGGGAACTGACAGTCTCCCAGAGCATCTGTTATGAATCAGAGGAAAAAAAAATAGGGAGCTACAGGGGCAAATTCAGAAGCTTAGATCTTTACTGCTAAAGGGTTGTGGTGGCCTTGAGCTGGGGTAGCCTGAAACATAGAAAGGATACACTAAAATGGATACAGTACTTGTGCATATTGATATGTTTCATTAAAGAGACTTGCAGTTAAAGAAGCACCTAGCACTTCCATATAGTCTGTCGAGTCAGTTCTGATAAATCACACAATTTATATTGATGCATGTAATCGTGAATGTGGCGGTAATTCCAAGGTTCCTACTGCATGCTGTACCATTAGTGTCGGCAGACCTGCTCCTAAAGAATTACACTGGCATCTACAATGCTGCACTCAAATCTCTAGCATTTTTAGCCTAATACTTTTTTAGGCTTAAAGCTGGCCAAACACTGGCCAATAAAAGCTGCCAACTAAGACCTCCAGACCAAGTCAGCAGCTTATTGGCCCATGTTAGCTGCCAATTAAGACCTCCAGACCAATTCAGCAGCTTATTGGCCCATGTTAGCTGCCAACTAAGACCTCCAGACCAATTCAGCAGCTTATTGGCCCTGCCAACTAAGACCTCCAGACCAATTCAGCAGCTTATTGTCCCATGTTAGCTGCCAACTAAGACCTCCAGACCAATTCAGCAGCTTATTGGCCCATGTAAGCTGCCAACTAAGACCTCCAGACCAATTCAGCAGCTTATTGGCCCATGTAAGCTGCCAACTAAGACCTCCAGACCAATTCAGCAGCTTATTGGCCCATGTAAGCTGCCAACTAAGACCTCCAGACCAATTCAGCAGCTTATTGGCTCATGTTAGCTGCCAACTAAGACCTCCAGACCAATTCAGCAGCTTATTGGCCCTGCCAACTAAGACCTCCAGACCAATTCAGCAGCTTATTGTCCCATGTTAGCTACCAACTAAGACCTCCAGACCAATTCAGCAGCTTATTGGCCCATGTATGGGGACCTTCCAACAGCTTGAATGATATCTCTCCAGATATTTATACAGAAGGTTTAAAAATCTTCCTATCAGGCAAGACCACATATGTGCATTGCTGTGGTCCTTTTCCAACAGGTCTCCACAGGTCGCAATTTGGATCTGATATTTGAACCATGGGCCACACAATCAGATAATGCTTGATTTGTCCTAATGTGTTGGTGGCCAAACGGTGTTAAGATTTGCTCATTTGTCATCTGAAAAAGTAAGCCCAGCTTTAGTTCTTCTGCAATTCAGCTCTGTTCTTGAAACATTTATTAAGCTAATAAATAAACAGTCTTGTCCACCTTAAGAAAAATTTGTATTCAATCTCCTGACCGAGAAAGAATTATTTGTTTAAACCTGTTAGTTGAATAAATTCAGTAGACTATAACGGAAATCATGGGCAGACTACAGAGAATATATTTTTACATTCATTATTTTTAGATTAAAAATGCCAGCACAATGTGCGTGTTGGAGTGACAGTAAGAACGGAGTGTTTTGGCAACACAGTCATATAGGAGCCAAAGCCAAAACCTGTCCTTTAATGAACATTTAGGAAAAGTAGCAACTTTACATGTACTGTTGTTAAACATATATTGTTGGGTCTGTGTTTTGTCTACAAAACATTCAGAAGACTATTATGGTTACGTTACAAGTACGCTTTCTGTATTGAGCACCTCTGTGATTATTTGTATTGAGCATGACTCTCAGTGATGTCACCAACCTAAATGATGTCAGCCAATTAAAGCAGCAACTGGACAGCAAAGCCAACACATTTCTAGGGCAAGTCAATGGTCTTAGATGATTTTGGGTGGGGGAGGAGAATACTGTACAGGTATCGGACCCCTTATCCAGAAATCTATTATCCAGAGTTCTGAATTACAGAAAGCCCATCTCCCATAGACTCCATTTTAATCAAATAATTCACATTTTTAAAAATGATTTCCCTTTTCTCTGTAATAATAAAACAGTACCTGTACTTGATCCCAACTAAGATATAAATAATCCTTATTGGAGGCAGAACAGCCCTATTGGGTTTATTTAATGGTTAAATTATTCCCTTTTCTCTGTAATAATAAAACAGTACCTGTACTTGATCCCAACTAAGATATAATTACCCCTTATTGGGGGCAGAACAGCCCTATTGGGTTTATTTAATGGTTAAATGATTCCCTTTTCTCTGTAATAATAAAACAGTACCTGTACTTGATCCCAACTAAGATATAATTACCCCTTATTGGGGGCAGAACAGCCCTATTGGGTTTATTTAATGGTTAAATGATTTCCTTTTTCTCTGTAATAATAAAACAGTACCTGTACTTGATCCCAACTAAGATATAATTACCCCTTATTGGGGGCAGAACAGCCCTATTGGGTTTATTTAATGGTTAAATGATTTCCTTTTTCTCTGTAATAATAAAACAGTACCTGTACTTGATCCCAACTAAGATATAATTACCCCTTATTGGGGGCAGAACAGCCCTATTGGGTTTATTTAATGGTTAAATGATTCCCTTTTCTCTGTAATAATAAAACAGTACCTGTACTTGATCCCAACTAAGATATAATTACCCCTTATTGGGGGCAGAACAGCCCTATTGGGTTTATTTCATGGTTAAATGATTTCCTTTTTCTCTGTAATAATAAAACAGTACCTGTACTTGATCCCAACTAAGATATAATTACCCCTTATTGGGGGCAGAACAATCCTATTGGGTTTAATTACTGTTTAAATAATTTATTTCGCCCCCGTCCAACCATGGGTAAATATACATATTTATATAAATAACGGCAGGAGTATAACGCATTTTCTCTATCCTTCTGCTGTACCTTTCAAACAACAGAAAGCAAAGAAAGAACCTTTACAAGCACCTGGTTTATGAAGTACTACTCTGGGAATTACATGGGCCCTATCTTATGTATTTTGATGACATTTTAAATTTGAGGACATAAAGGAAAAAAAAAAAACTTTTCAGGAGCAACAATTTGATTGATTTTCACACACGCCACAAAGGTCAGATTCTTTCTCGTGCCATTAATAGTGAGACACGAAGGGAACCCAAGCTAGAGGGAAGGAGATGAGGGAACTTCAGGGGGGCATCAATTTCCTAAAAACATTTTGTAGGGTGTTAGGTATGGATTTAATCCCATGTGAGAGCTATTTTCTGCAGCACTCTCTGAAATAGCAGTTTCTAAAGTTAGAAAATGATGGATACAAGGGCAGGAACAAAACACAATGTAATGAAGGTTTAATCTTCAAGGGAATATAACCCCCAAGACTGTAAATCTGATGGTATTGACCTAAATTCTGATGTCAAAAGCCAGCTTTAAGTGCCAGCGCTCCTTAGGAAGAGCTTGTCTCTCCCCCCCCCCACCTCTGTAAAAGCAGTTACAGACTTAAAAGACAGAAAGTGAGAGTCTGAGAAAAGTGAGAAGAACATTATTTTTATTTTTTTCCTTTCTGGTGACAGATTTATCGAATAGTCCATCAGTCAGACTTTGTGCCCCTCCAGAGAGGAGCTTGCAGTTTGGAGAAGAATACAAGGACCTTGCGGAGAGTTGTTACAGCACAATTATTTTGTCAAAGATCAGACATTTCTGGATGAATTACAATTGGCTAAGATGTGCCTTTATTGTTGCACCCACTGTAATGCTCTGCCACGGGGCAATGCAAGTCAGTAGGGAGGCAGCCAATGGCTGTGCAGCCTAGGAACCAATTACAGCTATCGGACCCCTTATCCGGAAACCCATTCAGAAACCCATACAGAAAGATCCGAATTACGGAAAGCCTGACTCCCATAGACTCCATTTTAATCAAGTAACTAAGATTTTTAAAATTGATTTCCTTTTTCTCTGTAATAATAAAACAGTAGCTTGTATTTGATCCCAACAAAGATATACAGTAATTAATCCTTATTGGAGGCAAAACAATCCTATTGGATTTAATTAATGTTTTATTGGTTTTTCAGTAGACTTAAGGTATGAATAGTGATGAGCAACTCTGTCCCGTTTCGCTTCGCCGGAAAATTCACAAATCTTTCAAAAGATTCGCGAAACGGCAAAAATGTCGCACGTCAAAAAAAAAATTGTTGGCCACGACTATTTTTTTGTTGCAAGGCTATTCTTTTGTCGCCCGCGGCTATTCTTTTGGCGCAGACGACAATTTTTGGACGCACTGCGAATTTTTCTGCTGCAAATTTTTTCATCCGTTTTTCAAAACAATCCGCCAATGGTGAAACGTGGAAATTTGCCGCGAATCCATGCCTGGTGAAACATTTCGCCCATCTAGGTATGAAGATCCAAACGGCAAATTATCCGGAATACCCTTGGTCCCGAGCATTCTGGATAAAGGGTCCTATACCTGTACAAGGAAATCTGGGGTGATAAGAATTATTGGACAGTCTGGGACCTTGGACTAGTAACTGCAATATTACTATAATGTGCATAAACTGGGCCAGGGCAGTGCCCAAGATCCCTGGGAAAATAAAAAAAAAGATAGCAGTGCATAGTTCTAATAGATAGTCCCTTGTTCTGGTGGACTTGTTGGAGTATAGGAGTGCTGACCTAGGTTCCCAGGATAGTGATTAGAGTCGCTAGGGCACAAAATGACCCCTCTGCCCCAATGAATGTGGGTTTCTTTAAAGGGAGCCATGCTGTGTAGAACACTTATGAATTAAAGCTTATCATTTGATCTGAAGTAATTGCTTCTCTACTTGGGAGTATGTGTCTGCCCTAGCTACAGGACTGGGGCAAAGCACCCTGACCGCAAAACTGACATAGAAACTATGAATATAAACTTTGCTTTAAAAGAGTCGGTGAATTATGGTATGTGTATGGCATGTGTGCTTGACCCTAACACCTATATGCTGGGTGCTAATGTTACTTACTCAACCACATAGTGAGGGGTTCCATTAACTACTCTTATGGCACGGGCTGCTGTGCTGCTATCTGCAAAGCTGGACCATAAACCATAATCTAGGCTTCAATAAATAATATTAACTCTAAGTAGAAAAGTATTAACTCAAGATATCACAGGAGGAGGCCCCTGTCCTAAACGAACAATGTCTGAATATGAGTAAACGTAGAACAAAAGGAGATACCCATACAGATCTAACAATCATTTCTGCTCTGGGGCAGTGGCGTAACTATAAGTTACTTGGCAAAACCGTAGGGAAAAATACTAACTAGAAGCCTAAGGGTTAATGTGAAAGCCCACCATGGAGGTATCAGTTGCCATTTGAAGGTTTTAAATCTTCCAGTCCAATGTATAAAGCAGGGCCTGACCTTTTATTTTTTGGCCAACCCGTGTATAAGTCAGATTATAAAAAGCATACGGAACCTTCTCTCGTTTCAGGGGTCAGGGGAGAAACCTACATTTAAAAAATATCAGATTGCCCACATACAGCGTCTCCATTAGTTGCCTGGTGACGGCTAATGGAAAAGGCTTCCTCTGACTGCCAACATGATATCCTGTTACTGGCCTGCCAAGAAAATCCTTCATATTTATTGTTGAATATGAATGCATTTTAATGTTTTCATGTCCACTTATTGAGCTGTATTGTGAGTTTTGTCAGACACAGCTTAAACATGGGCCAAACACACGTGTCGCTGAGGGTATTCTGCATGTATGCCTGGCTTATTATTTCTGTAACACAGGTAATACCTGTAATTAGGACTGTAGCCACTAGATGGCTGCAGGTGAAATTCAACCATAATTATAAAGCCATTTATATTTAACACACTATATTAAATATGCTGCTGCAGTACATAATAAATTACATAGTGACATAGTAGTTGAGGTTGAAAAAAGACACATGTCTATCAAGTTCAACCTAAGTGAAACCTGCTTAACTTCTAGTTGATTCAGAGGAAATAATTCAGTGTTCTGCAATATAAATCCAGAGCAGGATTTCTACTGCAAAAGAACATTTTAACACCAAGGCTTGTAAAAGATAAGAGCTGATGAAATTCACTTAAAAATGTGAAACCCCATAGAACCCCACAGATTATCTGAGAAGGTGGAACAGCACACACAGACAGTATCCCACAGTTGCAGCATCTTACCAGTGTCAGTACAACCTCCCCTATATGATATGTAATGTGTATTATAAAGTACTCCCAACATCCCCTGTTGGAGAAAGCACTAGTCATACGAAAGGAGACCTTAAGAGGTTTTTTATTTTTAAAAACTTTTTCTAAATTATATAGGCACCAGAGTGCTGCCCCCTAAAGCTGCCAGCTTAGGCATAGGCCCTCAGATGCCTATATATAAATATGCCCCTGGATCCCATACTATTACCTAGCAGGGCCCTGCCTCTCCATTGAGCTGGGCCTTGCCAACTAGGTAGCAATCACATGCAATGAAAAACAAGCCTTTCCCCTGTCTCTGGCCATGCCTTTTATGCACAAAGATACCTACAATTTGCCCAAACCTCACCCATGCCTTTATGGTCTGTGATTTGTGCTATTGTGTCAATTCTGGCCACTAACTGAGATGGACCTCTGACAGGACTTTAGCTTATAGTGGCCTTGGGTTGGGGTGAAGTAGTGGAAAAAAGATGCATCCTTCTGGTTTTATCCACTGCATCTAAAAGGTCAAGACTGCAGGTGGGGCACAACATGCTTTACTAGCTGCTGGGATTTTTGCATTTTCTCTTATTGAGCCTCCAAAAGTAGTGATGAGCGAATCTGTCCCGTTTTGCTTTGCCATAAAATTTGCGAAACGACAAGAAAATTCACGAAATGCTAAAAAAAACAGATATAGATTGCAGGGTTTACATTATCACAAAAACCATATAGAAATGTGCCAAGAGAATCTTGCTTTATATCGCTAATCAATGTTTTCAGTGTTGAGAGGGCTAAAAGGAAACTTTAGTAATAAATGTGGATTAAAACAGACTTTTTTGTACTGGTAACCTGTATTTTTGCTTAGACTGAGGGTGGCAGACTAGTGGAAATGTGCAGTTGCGTATAGAATATACTGTGTCTGTATGTTTTTGTATGAGGGGATCACACTTTCATATGTTATTGATCATAGCAGCTCATAAAATATCTTGTTTGCAGTCACGCTTTTGGGTTTTATTTGGGTTCTGGGTTGATGTGTCATTGGCTAACAGTTGGAATAACAATAATTTTAAATGATAGAAAAAAAGCACCAGCATTCCTAAGATGGTCTCACAAACGCTAGATGGAATGTTTAGTTGGAGGGTAATGAAGGATGGAGTATGACAAGGTTGGCAAACATAAGAATCTCCTTACTGAAGTAGCAGATCCCTGTATGAAATATATATTTATGCATACATCCAGCTACTCTTTCTGGAAGAAATATTTGCTCCTCCAATCACTATCCCTTAAATATACAAGCGTGCCTTCCTTTACCTCCCTAGAAATATATATATATGCATGCCTTTACTCTCCCTAATTATGCATGTATGCCTACCATTACTCCCCATGAAACAGGCATGGAGGTCATCCTTTTGTGCATGCTTCCTTGACTCTTCCTGCAACAGGTATGTGTATCTCCCACTCCCAATGTGTCTGAATGATAAGTGGTTTCCTAAGATATATGGTAATGGTTGAGTTTATTGGCTTTACTGTGTATGTTAGCTTATGGGAGTGTATATAGGTGGCCAAACCTGGCAGATACTATTTGGTATCTGACCAACTGGCCCACATGTGGAATTAATGAGTACCTTACAACTGGCCATATATTGTAAATCCACCTTCCTATTGTTCCCCTCTTTTGGTCCGACAGCTCAAATGATCAGAAAAGCAGGAAAAGAAGAGAAGTTGTGGCTCGTCTTCACTTACTTATCTGTCAATATACCAAGACCAACATGGTGGATTAACAGATGTAATTTTCAAAGCTGAAGAATCGGCCAAAATCCATGTTACATAGAATTGTTTCACATGAGTTTGGCCAATTTAAGAGTCAGCGTGACAAAAAGGACCTTGTGTCACTACCCTATCCATTTTTTGTGCAGATAATGTTGGGGAGAGGGTTTCCCCCTTGGAGTGGCTAGATCTAAGGGAAGTCAGGGTAGGGGTCCCATGAGGAAGAGCAGAATAATTCACCATAAGCAGAAAGAGATTCTTTTAGAGAAATAAAAAGAGAGCTTCATCCACGTGACCCTGGTCCTCTGTAATCTCTGTTTTCTGTATGGGAAACTCCCATCATATATGCCCATCACAGTTGTCAGTTGACACAACTGAAACACATGGAGATTTATTTAGATCAGCTGTTTATCTAATATCTATATCACAGAGATGATCAGGATCTGGCTATGGACGCAATCCTGTAGGTCAAATGAAACACTAAAACCCTGAATGGCTGTTTCCTTGCCCCAGGACAAAGTCTTGTATTTTGTTCAATAGACTGAGAACCACCCTGTCTAGTCACTCCTACCTGTCATCAAGCCCAAAACATCCACTACTCAATGTGTTTCTGCTGGTCTGAAATCTAAATTTAAGAATCATGTTATAACATGCTGAGCCTCGAACTCTCCCTTTAGCCAACAGTTCCTAACCACATCAGCTGTATGGTATATAGTTTGACAATACTATGACTTGCATTGCATTACACTGCTTCTACCCAAGCTTCCAGTCTACTTAGTGCAGAGCAGGGGAATACCACAATGCCTGTGTCTGAACACCCAGAGGAAGAGGCAATGTGCCAAGGCGTGACACCAACTCATCTTCTCTAACCACAAGAATAAATTCTCACACCGCCGCTCTCATGCAGATTTGCTAATATTCCAAGGCAAAAAACTAGTTAACCCCTTGCGTTTTGTTCTGTTTTTAATGTAGAAAAAATATCTAGAATCCTCGAATGTTCAAATAAAATGTATTTTCTGTAGGCTCAGTAATCTATTAATCTATGTTTCAGCTTTATAGTTATTTAGCTAAATTATGTAACAGAGAGAGAGAGATAGCATCTGGTCACTAGGGGCAGTGAAACTTCTAGCTCCCTTTTGTGTTTAACATTTGGCCCATAATAATATTAATGGACAAGTTAGGGTTAATATTTTTGGGGGGGCTTCCAATAATTAGGCCCCCCCTAGGGTTGCCACCTGTCCTGTTTTCACCTGAACAGCCAGGTTTTTGGAAGGGTTATCCAGGTAAAAACTGCCTGACTTTATTACTTTATTTCCAAATTAGGAAAATGACACGGAAATTAGCTGTCGAAAAGCCCCTCCCCTTACATCATCACCCTGCCTCTAAACTGGCCCGCCCCCAACATATTCACCCTGCCACCCAAACCTATAATATTAAAAAGATGGCAACCTTTGGCACCCCCCAGCATATTAAATTGCTATTTTTTATTCCAAACCAGTGCTCCTGTTAAATAAGAGCAAGAGTCTGGTTATCTCCATCACTAAGCACATCACCACTGTCTTGTAGAATTTCCATTTGTAGCGTCTCCCTTGAGACTTTATAATATTTCACATGGTCACTATATGTTATAGAACAATTTTACCAAAGTGCTCTTAGGCAAGCACAGGAGCCCAATAAAACTCCAAAGGAGCATTGCCAAATAGTATCATGATGGCGGCACAGTGATTAGTGACTATCGTCCCTGGGCCGCTGTTCAGTAAGCATTGCGCCTGTCCAGAGATGCTGCCATCTTGGTCGTATTTCCCAAAGAAGTTGAGGTTTGATTAAAATGTAAACACCTCCCAGTGTATTAACCTGGAATCTGCAACCTAATTGTTTTAGAAATATACAAAAAAGCAAATTAGATCCAGCGTAAATGTTAATCGTTATGCCAATATGAGCCTACATCAGAGGGCCAAACCCTTGGGTGGGAACCCCAAGCTCCAACATAAGTGCGCTCTCCCCCCTCTTACAATTGAAACTTAGGATTCAGTTGTACAGTACATACAGGTATGGGATCCCTTATCCGGAAACCCGATATCCAGAGAGCTCCGAATTATGGAAAGCCTGTCTCCCATAGACTCCATTATAAGCAAATAATTCAGATTTTAAAAATTGATTTCCTTTTTCTCTGTAAAAATAAAACAGTGCTTTGTATTTGATCCAAACTAAGATATAATTAATCCTTATTGGATGCAAAATAATCTTATTGAGTTTAATTAATGTTTTATTGATTTTTTAATAGACTTAAGGTATGAAGATCCAAATTACAGAAAGACCCCTTATCCGGAATACCCTTGGTCATTTAATAACACTTGTTTGCTCATTTACTTATACAGGGATGTAACCCATAACGATTCAGACAGATCATACTGATCAAAGCTAGTGGCTGACAAAGGGTGTATGAAATAATATGTATTATGAAGTATGTATTAGTAAGCTTGCGTGAGATGGCATTTTAGTACAACATTCTGTTTACTGCAATAACAATACGGATAATTATTTTTTTCCTAGGGAGGTGAGTGCTTAAAGGGCAGTGGACACCCCTGATCTCAGCCTCTGAAGTGTAAGAAAAACAACATTTTTCCAGTAAACCCCACTTGTCTGGCTTGTGCCTGAGAACAGAGAACAAATAAACATAGTAAATGTAACGAGCATGGAAAAGGGCTCCGGAATACAGTCCTAATGGGAAAAAAGAAGTGCTAACCTATTTTCTATTTTTAGCTGCTTAGAACATAACCTCAGCAAAGGCCTCACTGCTGAAAATAGGATTTATGTCAGAGTTAGGGAAGAACGTTCTTGGATTGTTTTCCCCTAAGGGCTGTCTAAGGGGCTCTACACCCTCTCAAAGATATTACATGTCATCCTAAACCTGGATAGGAAACCCTATAGGCAGTTAGAACTCAAACTGCAAGGGAATTTGTACCCTTTAACTTCTCAAAGGGGCAGTTTACCTTTAGGTTACTTTTTAGCATGTTGGAAATGGCCCATTTTAGTGATTTTTCAATTGGTCTTCATTTTTATAATGGGAATTATTTGTCTAACTCTTCTGACTCTTTCCAGCTTTCAAATAGGGATCACTGACCCCGACAGCCATATTGATATGCTCTGTCAGGCTACAATTCTATTATTATTATTACTTTTTATTGCTTATCTTTCTATATCTTTCTGGATGCTCTCCTGTTCACTTCCTGTCTCTCATTCAAAACATTGCCTGGTTGTAGTGATGAGTGATTCTGACCCATTTTGCTTCAAAAATGCTGAAAAATTGCGACGTGCAAGAGTTTCACCATGGAGTGATCACCTTCTTCAGCTTTTTCTTTGCGTTCTGAGATGCTCTTATGGAAGTACCCCAGGCCGGTGCAATTTTCAGCAAATAGGAACACGGCCTGAGGTATCAGGAAAGCAATCACTGGGGGATGCCTAACATTTGCCCCTCCCAGTGAGCAGCTCTCCATTTTGAAACTTCAGCAGCTACCTGGTTACTATCTGGTTTACCCAAGGTTAACTTTTTTGACTCAACTGCATCTAGTATGACGTGACTGAAACTTTTTTGACACCACCACGACTAGTATGATGTGACCGCAACATTTTCTCCCTTGGCAAATTTTTGGTTGCAGTGAATTTTTGCAGCAGTTTCATTACACAATTGCCAATGGCGAAATGCAGAATTTTTCAGCAAATCCACGCTTGCCGAAAAAATTTGCTTATCACTACCTGAATGCTTGGGTAAACCAGATAGCAACCAGATAGCTGCTGAAATTTCAAAATGGAGAGCTACTCACTAGAAAGGGGGAAATGTTAGACACCGCCTCCAGTGATTATAACTGCTTTCCTAAAAAAATGAGCAAAAATGGCGAAAAATTGTCGCCTGCGCCCCATTTTGATGCTACCGTGCCTATTTTGATGCAACCATGACCAATTTGACGCAACCATGACTTTTTTGACGCACAACAAATTTTTCCACAACCAGATTTCGCAGAAGTTTCGCAAAATGGCGAAATGCGGAAAGTCGCTGCGAATTTAGATGTCGATTTTATTTTAAACTTTTACTTCTCTGACCTTGGCTGTATTTAAAATTTTATTTTGTAAATGTGTACAGTACTACTAACTAGCGATGAGCAAATTTTTTAGGCAGGCATAGATTCGCCATTGGCAAATTTTTTTACAAAACTTCCATGAAAAAAAAAGTTGCGCCTGCATCAAAATGGGCACGGTCACGTAAAAAAAGATGCATGTGTCAAAAAAAGAAGCGTGCGACAAAGATGTGAACGACAAAATAGATGCATGCGACAAAATAAAAGTGTGACAAACGCGTTTCACTAATTTTTCGCTGTTTTTTTCTGTTGTTTCGTGAATGTTTTTAGGCTAGAAAAGAGTTACATGTAAATAAAACAACAAGCCCTTAAGGTTCTCATTCCACGGGGGTAGCACAGGCTGTTCAGTAAAAAGAATCCCTCGTGCAAGCTCTGCATAAGGACTTTTTCATTCTCTATCAATCTGATAGCTGTAGTTGCCGGTAATTGAATTTTCTGTGGTCGGGGGAAACAGTTATGTAAAAACCCAGACAAATATTTGTAATAAAATGAAACTGTAACTTTCCAATGCTGTAAAAACGGCCCATGGAATGTTTCGATTTATGAATAAAAAATGTCATTACTTTTTTTTTTTTCTTCTTAGTTTTGGTTTTCTGTATTCTGCCTATTAAGCCCCAAGGGAACTGGCACTTTTTTTAAAGTTTAGTTTGAAGGAAAATTATAGGTTTATGTAAGTAATGCCATATTAGGAGCTGGCACAGATTTCTTCCGACAGATGTATCATTCCCAATATTGACACTGGGCGATCAGAAGCTGTATTCGCATTCTGCGTTTTGAACTTTGGAATTTTTGGATTTATATCAAAGTATTTGCCGTAGGGAGCAGTGTATCTGTTTTTTTCTTTCCCAGTTTTAAGTTCCTGTTTGTGTTGTTTTTATGTTAGCTAGCGGTATGCTAAATTCCATCCATAAACAGCAGAAATCCTTTTTATAATAACAAGGATATTGATGCCGCAGCACATTATTAGTTGACACACCGTAGGCACTGGGCAGAATTCAATAGCGCTTACCTCCTGGCACAGATTTTAGAATGTATCTAAACACTAAAAACTGAACAATGTTATATGGCAAGAATATTCTGTTACACGTGATCAATAGTCATTTTTATTTAAAACGACTCATGTAAGTATAGCTGCACTGAGTCCTCTATCAAAAGAAACACAGGATTTATGTCCCTGGCTCTTGTTCCCTTGCTCTGGCTCCTTCCGCTTCCTAATCTGTTCCTGCTTGATTCCTGCTCCTGTCTGACCCAGATCCTTCGCCTGCTCTGCCTCGTTCCTCTCTGTTCCACATTTTTGGTCCTCTCCGTCCCTGCTCATGTCAGTCTCTAATTCTTTACCTGCTCCATCCCACTCCTTCTTGTTCCTGGTTCTTCGCCCTGTACACCCCATATCTGTCTAGCCTGCTCCTGATCTTTTGTCACCCCTTTTTCTGTACCTATTGACGCAATATCAGGGCTTGATCACTGAAATGATCAGGAGTGGGACATACAATGGCAACCAATTTGGTGAAACATTTCCAAACATTATAATATAGTTTAATTATGAGAATACAGCTTTAGGCATGATGGCCTGCACTTTTATATAATTAGGCACAACATCAACAAAAAGTATTTCTGTTCTGTTTTGAAGTGTGAAACTGATTACCATTTAGCCACATGAGCATTACAAATATGGTGTGACAATTAGTTTAGTACAAAGGCTTCTCCTTCTAAGTGACAGGGCATTTGCTCATTTGTTATTTTAGTTATGAACCAGTCAAAGTTCATTTTTGTCACTTCTCAAAGCAAAATGACTCCACTTCTAATGTAATTGGCACCTTCTTGCTGGACACATTTCAACACAGCAAAAATGGGTTAAAAAAACCCAGCTGGAAGTCATACAGCACTCTCTGTGGAAATATATTATGAAATGGCCTGCATCTTAATGGCATGTCAATAAGTGACATAGCTATGGAATCAGCAGACGTGGTGCTAAACGTAGAAACAACATGCCCCCAAAACACCCATGGCTCCTGAGGAATCGGGGGGGTGGGCAACTCCCAAGAGACAACTCCAGGTGTTCCATCTCACAAAGTGACATCACAGAACAACTGGCTTTTTAAAATACAGTTAGCGGCTGAAACTGTTATTCAGTCACAGACCCAATTTCCCACATGTGCTAAAAGCAATTAAGACACAAATCAAATGTTATTAATGTCACATTATTTTCATTTACTGTTCCAGATTAGAGCAGAGGTTGAAGGGAGAAAGGAATAATGAATTCCCTTTCAGAGAGATGGAAGATAATTCAATATCCTTAATTGAGAAGGACCTGGGGGTTTTTGTAGATAACAAGTTGTCTAAAGCTGGCCATACACGTGGCGATCTCACGATGTTTCGTACGACCGTCGGTCGCACGAAACATCGTCAGATCCGCCACACACCATTCAGGGCTGAATCGGCAGGTAAGGAGGTAGAAACAATAGGATTTCTACCTCCTTCTGCCGATTCAGCTCTGAAGGGAGAATTTTGGTCAGGCGCCTTCTATGGCGCCCGATCAAAATTTTCTAACTTGGCCGTTCGGCGAGTCGGCCGATATCAGCAGCTTCCTGCGATATCGGTCGGCTCGCTGACATGCCATACACGCACCGATTATCGTACGAAACGAGGTTTCGTACGATAATATCGGTGCGTGTATGGCCACCTTAATTCCAGGCAGTGTCATTCTGTGGCTACTAAAGCAAATAAAGTGCTGTCTTGTATAAAAAAGGGCATTGACTCAAGGGATGAGAACATAATTTTGCCCCTTTATAGGTCCCTGGTAAGGCCTCACCTTGAGTATGCAGTGCAGTTTTGGGCTCCAGTCCTTAAGAAGGATATTAATGAGCTGGAGAGAGTGCAGAGACTGCAACTAAACTGGTAAAGGGGATGGAAGATTTAAGCTATGAGGTGAGACTGAATGGAGCTTCCATTTAAAGCAGTGTAAGTGTTTTTTTAGGTTGAGGGCAGTGAGGTTGGGGAATGCCCTTCCTAGTGATGTTGTAATAGCAGATTCTGTTAATGCCTATAAGAGGGGCCTGTATAAGTTCTTGAACAATCATTGTATCCAAGGCTATTGTAATACTAATATCTACAGTTAGATAGGTCAGTGTGGGACTGCAACTAAACTGGTAAAGGGGATGTTATTATTGTATCGATAATACTTGGAGTGTGATAAGACAAATTTTTTCTGTTTAGAAAGGAATTGTTCCAGTGTGGGAAAGAATTTGTTAATGGGCAATTTTGTGGGGTATTTTGTGTGTTTTCTTATAAAAAATCCCCATTATTTGAATGACTTATTAATGAAACTGTTGATGTATTAAGAAAATAATTAAAGAGGTTGTCTACCTTTGAGTTTACTTTTAGTATGATGCAGAGAGTAATATCCTGAGGCAATTTGCAATTGGACTTCATATTTTTGTCCGGCAGCTCTCCAACTTGCAGTTTCAGCATCTATTTGATTGCTAGGATCTAAAATACCTTAGCAAACAGGGTGTAGTTTGAATGAAAAACTGACATATGAATAGGAGGGAACCTGAATAAAAAAAGAAGTAATATAAAGTAACAATAACAATTAAACTAGCTTCACAGAGCAATAGTTTTTTGGCTTGGGGGTTCAGTGACCCCCATTTAAAAAGCTGCAAAGGTGAACCGCCCCTTTAAAAGAAAAGGAACAGAAAACACAATTATTACTTTGGTAGCTAGGGCAGTGTAAGTGGGGCCTGTTACCAGCTCTGATTGGTAGTAGTGAGTTCTCATTCCCTATCTTTTCTCCTATGCTTTGCCTTGACTGACATCAAGAGACGTTCCTTCTTATAACACCTCCCCCTGGTCCCAGGCCAGTGCACACACAAACTCTTTTCAACTCCCAAAGATCTCTTTTGCTTTTCTTTGAAGAAGTGATGCTTCTGGGGTCAAGTGGGTCTCAAACAAAAAACCACATGCGCACCAGGGGACGGACGTGGCTTCTAAAGAATCAAAAATGGCGCTAGCAAGTATTGAAAATGGGATAAGATTTTTAGACAATCAGGCAGGGGAAGAGTAGCGCTGTGGGGAAAATTGGGTTCGCGGTTCGAGACGGCACCATGACACGTACCTTTATTGGCAAAATCAGTGCAATACCTTTCCTTCTACTTTAATTGAATACCTTTATTGCCAAAATCAATACCAAACCATCTACTTTAATGGAATAAAGATTTCAGTAAACATTCATTCGTTCAGTTACTCACGTGTTTTGGGTGGCATCAAATACTAGCAGATGTTGCAGAGGCGCAAACAGCTTCTCAAATACTCTGGGTCTAGTGAAGTTTATACCCTTTGAGTCAACAAATTAGAATAGGAATGTACTCAATCATGTTCTAACAGAGACCTGCATAGCATTAGCAGCTAAATGGAAATCTACAGATCCACCTAATATATCAGAAGTAATTACCAGAGCAAAAAACAATAGACGCTTCGAGGATAGAATAGCATTCCTTCAAAACAAATCAGCTAATTTCCAAAAGGTCTGGTCTATTTGGGAGTTCAGGGGCCTCGCCAATTCGTTTAGCAATATGCAGAATCTTTCTTTTACACCCCTTCTCATCCCAGGTATATGTTTCCCTCATCCACCTTAATCTTCTAAAACTATTAAGGCTGTTAGTTACTGTTTTCACTTTTTTTTTTTAATTTTTTATATAAGTTCTCCAGGTACCCTCCCTACCCATCCCCCCCACCACCCCTATCATCCCCTACTGTCCCTCCTCCTACCCCTACCCTTCCCCTACTACCCTCTTCACCCCACCCCCTCCTATCTCCCCCATTCCCACCAATATCAACTCCTACATGCAGGCAACAAGCCTATACTGACAATGCACACTATGCCAGCCAAACTCAACTAAACCTATGCTGTGAACTGTTATGGACCAAAAGATAACTGTAACCCCCTAACTGTAACCCCCTTTTCTTTTCTGTATCCCCCAAACCCTTCAATAAAAATGCAAGTTACAAAAAAAAAAAAGAATAGGAATGTACTCAAATACAATGGACAAAACAGTAATAACCCAAAAATTCTAAATAATTGCTGACCAGATGTCATTATATTCACCTGAGGGTCTCTCCTAGAAGGCTATGTGATACCCCAAACCTGCAAATGTAACCGGGCTGCTGTCCACTTTGGGAAGCCCTGTCTATGTCTCCTAGAATTTCATAGTATTATGTGTCATTGCTCAGAAAGGGAACAATGTTAGAAACAGGCAAATTTCCCCTTGTTAAGGTCCCCATACACGGGCCGACTATAGCTGCCGATATCGGTCCCTTGGACCGATTCGGCAGCTAATCAGCCCGTGTATGGGGAGAGCAGAGCGGCCTGCCCGACCGATATCGGGCCTGAAATTGGCCAGATCTCGATCGGCCAGGTTAGAAAATCCGGTCGGATCGGGGACCACATCGGCTCGTTGATGCGGTCCCCGAACCGACTGCCCCATTGCTGCCCACGTGTATGGCCACCTTTAGACACATACATAGCAGATTGCAAGTAATTAAGGAATAACATTTATAATTAGATAATCATTACAAGAACATTTTCCAGCACTATCATACATGAAATAGATAATGATAAATTGAACGGATACAGTCTATTTAGACTAAGCTAAAGCATTTGATACTTTGTGGAGCAAGACTTTGCTGCATGAATTAAATGATATAGTTCTAAAGAGAACTACTTGTACTTGGAGAGGAAACTGTCTGAAATCTAGAATGCAGAATGTTGTGATTACTGGAACATTATCCATCTGGACCTTTGATGTAAATTGGATACCTAGAGGTTCTGTTGTTGGTCCAGTGTGTTTTGTTTATTCATAACCAGGAAGCTGACAGGGAAAACAGTCCTTAATTTTGAAAAGGAGGCAAATTTATCCAAGGTAATAAGTGGTTCCCTGCGCCAGTGATATATTATCTGTATTAAACATGATGCAGACTAAATGAACTTAATTTTGAATCTGTATAAATGATTGGCGAGGCGCCATCTTGAATCTGCAGTGAAACTTTAGGTAGCAGTTAATAACAAAGAATATGGAAAACTTTCAAAGAGAATTTCTAGCCATCAGGACTAGCCGTTATAGTCTTTGGCTACATGACGTTAGGTGCGGAGTTCACATTACAGGGCCTCTCCAAATACATACAACAACAAAAAGTGTTTTTTATATAAATGCAGTAATACTGCAAAACCTGGGAGTGGCTTCACAACCCCTACAGCTCTGTCTTGCCACTGCTTCCCTACACTTTGCTACAGGACATTGGGTTACTTTCTTGAGAGGTTGTCCCATATGATCAATTCTTGTGCCCCATGTTATTGTGGCTAAATAGATAAAATATATTTATTTTGCTTTCCACAACTTAACTATTGAAAGTAACAGAATTCTGATTCTTGACATTCTTACTTGCAGCCTGCAAAGGAAATCTGCTGGCTTCTCCTGCAATGAATTTTGTAATATTTGAATGATGACTTTGCATTTGCAATCAGATGCTGCACTGGGCACTTGATGGCTTTTCTTGGCTACCTCAGAGGACCACGTTAGTGTGCTGGCACAGTCAGTGCTGTAGATGCCTTTGTCTCATTGGGAAATTATTTTTCCTTGATATCAGGTTTCAGAACACGCCGAAATGCACAGAATCCCATCATGGAACGCACATCATGAAATCATGAAGAAGGACTCTTAGTACACAAGTACAGCGCGTAAACTAGCATAATGACCCATATCATAGCTATCATGAGCAAACTGATGGCCATTTAAGTCTGACGAACATTTGTCCCAGCAATTTGGGTTTTGCCAAAAATAATTACAATAATGGACTTGTTTTTTTAGCTTTTAAAGAGGAACAGCATCAGTAACCTATCCATTTTGTTCACCAAAAAACAATTTAATTGGGCTGGAGGTATTGCACCAAACCCCACAATTTGGGGTATTTAGCATGTCTCATTCTAATTTCTCAAGCTGATATATAAACTAACTCAGTTGGAAAACGTTGTACCTTGACGTTAGGTTGCCCCTTGCTCATACTACAGGTATGGGATCCCTTATCCGGAAATTCGTTATCCAGAAAGTTTCAAATTACGGAAAGGCCATCTCCCATAGATTCCAATATAAGCAAATAATTCTAATTTTTGAAAATGTTTTATTTTTTCTCTGTAATTATAAAAAATTTCCTTGTACTTGATCTCAACTAAGATATTATTAATCCTTATTGGAGGCAGAACAGCCCTATTGGGTTTATTTAATGTTTAAATGATTTTTAACAAACTTAAGTTATGGAGATCCAAATTACAAAAAGACCCCTTATCCAAAAAACCCCAGGTCCCGAGCATTCTAGGTAACAGGTCCCATACCTGTACTGCTAAACTTCATTGTCTTTAGTGATGAGCAAATCTATCCCATTTCGTCAAAAAAAATTTCAGAAGCCACATTTTTTGACATGTGCGTCAAACAAATGTTGCGCTCCTCAAAATTATAAAAAAAATGTTGCGTTAAACATTTTTTTTTGACACACAACATTTTCGCCGGTTTGCGAATCTAGAAAAAATTGCCGCGCACATAAAAAAAAATGATGCGAGCATCAAAAAAAATAACACAGGCGTCATTTTTACTGCTGGAAATTTTGTCGCCTGTTTTGCAAAACAATCCGCCAATTGTGTAACGCAGAAATTTGCCGGGAATCCATGTTTGCAGAATTTTTTCACCCATCACTAATTGTCTTTATTCCAGTCTTTATAACTGGTGTCCTGCCTACTTTTCTGCTAGAGAAAACGTCTCCATTTCTCCTGTAGATTGGCAGATGTAACCAGTATTAGAGGAACAAGGTATCACTGTTAAAATTGTTGATTATTTATATATATATATATATATATATATATATATATATATAGCAAGACAATGAGCCGCACACGCAGGGACTTTGTTAGAAAACAAATTTTTTTTTAATGAAAACGATCTGGATTTGGATCGTTTTCATTAAAAAAAATTTTGTTTTCTAACAAAGTCCCTGCGTGTGCGGCTCATTGTCTTGCTATATACATGGTTTTTGCAAGCACCTGGGGCATTTGATTACTATTAGGGTGTGCTCTGTTCTTTTCTATATATATATATATATATATATATATATATAGGTATGGGATCCCTTATCCGGAAACCCATTATCCAGAAAGCTCCGAATTACGGAAAGCCTGTCTCCCATAGACTCAATTTTAATCAAATAATATAGAATTTTAAAACTGATTTCCTTTTTTTTAATTTTTTTAAATTATAATTTCAAGATTGTTAATAAATCTCAATATTTTTTTTTATTACGCTCGACGAAAACGAGTAAAATCACTTCAAACAACTGAAATTCTGATATAAGCTAGAACTTTTTTTTTTTTCTATTATGTTTACAGTAAATATAAATGTGGCTTATTAATATAGAATATTATATGGATAAATGCCATTCTGGGGTGCTGCAGGGCATAACAGTCAATTCCAAAACGACATTCACACACAGTTGCAGATTCCATTTGGAAACCTTGTCTAACATGGATCTTTGAGAAGGGTATAACGTAAAGCACTTTAGATATAGTGCATTGGAAGGCAAACTAAAGACAAAAAGGAGCAGTTTAAAGACACAGGATGTGATCCGCCTCCGTAAAGTTTGTTTTATGCATTCTCCTTTTAACCTTATCCAGTTGGCACAACTCAAAAGTAAAAAAAACAGGACACATTTGGTTGCATCATGTTCCTAAAACACAGTTCAACAGCGGAATCCATGATTGTATTTACCAGATCTGTAATATATGGTCAGAACTTTGTAACTGGTGAAGGGTATTTAAGATACAGGTAAAGGGTCCCTCATTTGTTTTTACTCTGCAAAAATAAAACTGTTCCTTGAATCCATATTGGTGGCAAAATGATCCTATTGGCTTTATTTCATGTTTAAATGATTTTTAGTTGACTACAGCACTGCGGAATATGTTGGCGCTTTATAAATAAATGTTAATAACAATAATATTGTGATCAAAATGATGAAAAACTCCATATGTGAAAACCCCCGGGTCACAAAAATTCCAGGTAATAAATTACATACCTGTACTAAAGAAATGTATCACAAATAGTGATGAGCAAATTTTTTTGGCAGGCTTGGATTCACAGCAAATTTCTGAATTTGGGCATTGCCAAATTGTTTTGTAAAACTTCAGCAAAAAATCCGCTGCAAAAAAATTCATTAAATGTCAAAAAAAGTTGTGGTCGGCGCCCGCTACAAAAAAATTTGCACACAGTTTCATGAATTTTCCTAGCATTTCACAATTTTTTGGCCGAACTGAAACCGGACAGATTTGCTCACCACTATCACAATAGGATACAATTAATAAACTGGTATAGGTATGGGGTCCATAATCCAGAAACCTGTTATCCAGAAAGTTCTAAATTAAGGAAAGGCCATCTCCCATAGACTCCATTATAAGTAAATAATTCTATTTTTTCAACAGCCCTATTGGGTTTATTTCATGGTTAAATGATTCCCTTTTCTCTGTAATAATAAAACAGTACCTGTACTTGATCCCAACTAAGATATAATTACCCCTTATTGGGGCAGAACAGCCCTATTGGGTTTATTTAATGGTTAAATGATTCCCTTTTCTCTGTAATAATAAAACAGTACCTGTACTTGATCCCAACTAAGATATAATTACCCCTTATTGGGGGCAGAACAGCCCTATTGGGTTTATTTCATGGTTAAATGATTCCCTTTTCTCTGTAATAATAAAACAGTACCTGTACTTGATCCCAACTAAGATATAATTACCCCTTATTGGGGGCAGAACAGCCCTATTGGGTTTATTTAATGGTTAAATGATTCCCTTTTCTCTGTAATAATAAAACAGTACCTGTACTTGATCCCAACTAAGATATAATTAATCCTTTTGGAGGCAAAACAATCCTATTGGGTTTATTCAATATTTAAATGATGTTTAGTAGACTTACATTATAGAGATCCGATTTACAGAAAGATCCCTTATCTGGAAAACTCAGATCCCAAGCATTCTGGATAACAGGTCCCATACCTGTATATTAAAAAAGCCCTTGGAAATATCTTTTTAGGAACAGGTTGATAGATGAATTGGATGTCCATCCATGTTTCATTTTGTTAGGACCGCCAGCTAATTAATATTACTTGGTACTAAAAGCCCTTTCTGTTTCTATTGTTTTCTTGTGGTTATGTTATATGAATGGGATGTAGGGTAATAATATTTGTTATTTATAATACAGGTATCGGATCCTTTATCCGGAAACCCATTGTAATTGTAATTGATCCCAAATAATATATTAATTATTCCTTATTGGATGCAAAACAATCCTATTGGGTTTAATTAATGTTTTATTGATTTTTTAGTAGACTTAAGGTATGGAGATCCAAATTACGGAAAGACCCCTTATCCGGAATACCCTTGGTCCCGAGCATTCTGGATAACAGGTCCTATACCTGTAATAGATAAAGTCAACAATACTACACAAGTCTTGATAGGACTGACTTCGAGTTAGGACAAATCCCCATTAAAATATAACTATCCATGACAGTTAGTGAAAGGCAAATACATTCCTCATTATAGGTTTGGGACCTATTATCCAGAATGCTCGGGACCTCAGTCTTTCCAGATAAGGGGTCTTTCTGTAATTTGGATCTCTGTGGCTTAAGTCTACTAAAAAAATAATTTTAACATTAATTAAACCCAATAACGTTGTTTTGTCTTTAATAAGGATTAATTACATCTTAGTTGGGATCAAGTACAAGGTACAAGCCCCCTGTAAGCTGATAGGGTGCATAGAGGCTAATAGCCAATCACAGCCCTTATTTGGCTCCTCCATGAACTTTTATGGTGCTTGTGTTGCTCTCCAAGTCTTTTTACATTTGACTGTGGCTCACGAGTAAGAAAGGTTAGGGATCCATTCTGTACCAAGTCTATCAAAAGTCATCGGCCTACATCTTTAGAACATTACTAGAGCTATCGATTTTAATTCAATAAAGGACAATGAAAGGATTGAAAGTAAGGTCTGCTAGTAGGATGCAAACAAAATTTTCAATAATACAATAGTCGTGGCCATAAAAAAGAAAGTGTCTCTTACTTCAAGGTGACCATATTTTTGCATTTATTCTGTAGCTGGACAGTATGTTCTTTGGCTCCACAGGAAGATGGTAGTGTCTATGGTTAATGAAACACATGGCTAATTGTAACCATTGAGTCAGCATTTTGCTGTTTCTATGGAAACCATGCGACATTCTTCTTTTTTTTTCAAGTTTAACTCAAGAAACCACACAACTTGCAAAATTTATATGATTTTTCCAGAGATTTTTGGCCTGGCATAGAACTAAGCTGATTCACTGGCCACCAGTACCAGCAGGGGTGGGTTTGAGCCTCGCGTGTAATAAAACTCTAATGTAACGGTCTGCTTTTATATTTTGTTTGGCTGGCCCATCCATCCAAATCCTATTTATACTATGATTTTAACACGTGGATTGCTAGAATCCAGCTGAGGAAAGATAAATAGACTTTAGCAAACAGGAGATACTCTTTTTTTTTCTAGTCAAGTCTATTAAAACAGGACATAATTTGTAATGTAACATTAAGAGGCGGAGTCTTGTGGGGAAGAAATGTTCTAGCAGAGTGTGATTCCAAAATTATTAATAAATCACTTGGAATATTAAAAAATATTGACTTTTTCCACAAATCACAGTAAATGCAGCACTCTTTTAATTCACATGCCTCGCAATGTGCAAATAGCCGAGACTTTCTCAACATGGAACCTACAACCAATACAGCTCTTATCTACAGCCCTCTATGTTAGTTAGCTCTGATTTATACAGCATTCTATACGCTCGAGAGTAACAATTCATTCTTACAATGCAGGGCTGTCCACTGACGAGACACCTTGATATACGGTATTTTTATGCTCTGTTTTAGAAACGAGAGGAGGTGTTTATGGTACAATTAGTGAAATGCCACTCAGTTACACAATTGCTTATCCAGAGCCACTTTGGATCAGAGATAGTGATGAGCGAATTTTTCGATTTTTGGATTTCAAGCAAATTTTGGTGTTGGCGAATTGCTTCGCGAAACTTCAGCGAAAATTCACAGTAAAAAATATTCGTTGTGTGTCAAAAAAGTTGCGGGCGCGTCAAAATAGGTGCAGTATAGGGAGGAGCTTCTAACTGGTGTACAAGGGAAACAAGACTTATTGGTACAAATGTGGGCATCGTGGGTAGTGTTCCTAGAGTCTCAACAGGGTAAATGACGTGTCACAGACTAGGAGCAATATTTTCGATGTAACAAGTGTTTGCATTACTAAGTTTGTTTTTATGATCTTATTACATGTAGACCAGACCAGTAAAGCAGGAATGTCTGTGCAGTGTCAGACTGGGCCCTAGTGGGCCCTGGCAGCCCAGATCCGATCCCCCCCAGGGCGCTCCCGCGATCTGCCTTCTCCCTCCTCCGGTGCTCTGCAGGTAAGTTTCTTTTAGGAGCGCTCGGGGGAGGGGGTCGGAGGGTGTTGGGGGCCTCTGCGGGGGGGAGGGGTGTGTGAAGGTGGCAGGGGTCATTGGGGGGTGCAGGGGCCCCTGAGGCAGAAGTCCCGGTGGGCCCTGCAGCCCCCAGTCAGACCCTGCAGCTGTGTGACCTCTCACTCTCTGATTTTTCATCATTCCCTAACTTCTATATTTTATTTTTTATATTTTTTTTTATTTACTTTGATGTTTGATTTCCGTACTCATTTTGACATAACAGAACCTTTTCACCAGCCTGGACAGGACTTCATTACGCAAACAGATAACCCTTATTTGCTGACCTTATGCAAGAAAAACTGTATCCCAAAGTAGCTTTTCAAGTATTGAGGAACAGTCGAAACAGAGCAGACACAACCCATTGGGGACATACGAACAAAACCTAATTCATTAATAGCATAGAAGATCCATCTAAATATTGTAAATCCTAGCCTAACCCATGTAACTTGTCATATGAGTCTTCTATACTTTTCTATTCTGTTGAATTAAAATGAAAAGAAATACGTTTTATAAATAAAGAATATACAAAGAAAAAAATAGGCGCAGTAGCGGCAAAATAGGAGTGGTTGAGGCAAAATAGGCGCAGTAGCAGCAAAATAGGCACGGTCATTTCAAAATGGGAGTGGTTGCATCAAAATAGGCGCTAAAAAAAGCAACTGTGCCCACGCATTTCGCTAATCAGAGAGCAAACTCACTAGAAGCCTCACCTGGCCAAGCCTTTCTATTTATTTCTATAACAGTAAATCCCAATGCTGGAGCCCTAACTAACCAAACTCATCAAAGATTCTCTAAGTCTATACAGGTATATTACATGCCAAGGCAACACATTACCCAGAGCTCTGACTATGCCTCACCATTCCTTATGTACTGTACATATTCTTCTTTCCCTAATTAGAGCATTATGTGAAGCCAGAGGACTTTCGCAATTTGGGACGCAATAATAATATAGTATTTCTGACCTAAGGTAAAGAAGGAAGCTCCCAGGTTTAACACCAACAGGTAAGTATTAGCGAATCTGTACCGAAAGGGAAAAATGTTGCACATCAAAAAAAAAAATTGTTGCGCACGACAATACGTTTGATGCGTGACAATTCTTTTAATGAGAGACAATTCTTTTTGAAGCAAGAGACAATTCTTTTCATGAGAGACAATTCTTTTTGATGCGAGAGACAATTCTTTTTGATGGGAGAGACAATTCTTTTTGATGCGAGAGACAATTCTTTTTGATGGGAGAGACAATTATTTTTGATGGGAGAGACAATTATTTTTGATGGGAGAGACAATTCTTTTGATGAAAGACAATTATTTTTGATGGGAGAGACAATTCTTTTGATGAAAGACAATTCTTTTTGATGCGAGAGACAATTCTTTTTGATGCAAGAGACAATTCTTTTTGATGCAAGAGACAATTCTTTTGATGAAAGACAATTCTTTTTGATGCGAGAGAAAATTCTTTTGAGGCGCAACAATATGTTTGACGCTCACAACAATTCTTTTGACCATTTTGCGAAAAAATTTGCCAATGGCAAAACATGGAAATTTGCCACGAATCCATGCCTGGCAAATTTTTTCACCCATCACTAGTAAGTGTAAGTGCAATGTGTAAGAAGATGGGTATATTGGGCTCTATAATCCCAGACAGTCTCAGTTTCTGAAAAATAAGAGACACAAGAATGTATCATTACCACAGATAAACACAATAAAAAGGGTGCGTTTTGTACAGTAGCTGCAGCAATTGTAGCTGTGACAGACTACCTACTGTTCTCTGTCGAATTTGTGCTAAATTGTGACAGGCCAGCAGCTTATGAAATTGTTATACCTTCAGGCAGCCTGCCCCACTAAATGGAAACAATATTTACTTTGCAATATCTTTTGCTCCTTGTATAATTGTGTTATATCCATTGGGGCTGCAGGGTCCAGCTGGGGGTCACTAGTTAATAGTGTAGGTGCTAGGAAATTTTCAAAGAAAACTAAAATAATGCTATAATTACTCTAAGCAAACACACTGGACTCTTCATTCTGCAATGATTAGAAAGTCACTCCTACCAGCTTCTCTTGACAGGTCAAAAAGTCTGAATTTCTCCCAGGAGTAACAATTTAATTACTAAATCCCTGACTGGTTTTCATACCAATAGTATGTAGCTTGTAGATTGTAAGCTCTTTTGGGCAGGGCCCTCTTCACCTCTTGTATCGGTTATTGATTGCTTTATATGTTTACTCTGTATGTCCAATGTATGTAACCCACTTATTGTACAGCGCTGCGGAATATGTTGGCGCTTTATAAATAAATGTAATGTAATGTAATATGTCTTGGGTGCTACATGTGCCTGCCTGTTCCCCATGTGTGGGCTCCCTGTTTATACCCAGTATAGAAACAAAAGTTACACTTCTTTGTAATGGCTGGGGGTACTGTTATAAAACTTAAATATGGGGGCAGGCAGCTATTGGTTATTCTTTACATCTCTACAGGTTATAGGTTTAATTTCATTTGCTGACACTGGTTACTGATTATTTTAATTGTTTTATCTATCCTAGCATTTCATTTATATACAGAATTTGTATTACAGCAGCCTTGTGCTACTAATGTCCACCCCAGCCCATGCAATTATGTACCAATACTACAAAAAGGGCAAAGGCGGACCCAGTCCAGAAATGTTGTATTAGACCACACCAATTTACAATTTTGTGCATTAGCCACCTTGCTAGATTCTTTCTTGTTTGCTTTAGCTTGCCCTTTTTCAAGGCTTAAAAGGGTAAGATAAAGCCTGGAACGCCTGTATTTTTGACCTAAAAAATTAACTTTTTCACCTTGTAACAAAAAGTGATGCACAGGCCACACCCATTCTGGCTTCTTTAAATCCCCATAGGAGATTGTGGCCAGTCTGCAAGTGAGACAATGGCTGCTGAGGCAAGGTTAAGCCTGCCAGCTGAGCCACCTTTGTACAGAGGCTTAAGGGATTATAACAAATGGAAAATATACTTTCAGCTTTTATTATTTCTATCAGGCAGGCGTATAGGGAACAATGAAAAATCAACGTAGCTTATCTACCAAAATTATTCCTGAACAATTAAAAATAAAGAAATTAAATAATCTTACATTTTTTTCTATCTTAAGTCTACCTTTAAAGACTTTTTACCTAAAGAGTACTGAGATCAGCGTCCTGTGGCTCAAATGAGCAATGCCCCGTGAAGCCTCACAAAGTGTAGATGAGATGCCGTTGCTATACCTGCCAGGAGACTCCTTCCCATACACACTCCTGCAATAACAGGTTTGCTGCAGGAAGAGAATTGCCCATAGATATTATTTTTAGATACCCCTGGAGCGGAACAGAGTTTCCTGTCAGAAGCCCACGCATGCTCCCGGTGAATCAAAGCAGACGAAAACCCTGTCTAACTTGTATTAATAGCAAGAAATAAATGAGTCATTCCTTATTAGTATGGAGCATGTAGTCATGTCTATGAATATCTACTAAATCTGAGTGCAACAACTTTGAATTAAAGTTTTAGTTTGGATATAAGCTAATTTTCCCTACACTATAAAGCCAATTTATTTTTGAAAAATAGCAATAAATGCAAGCACCCATCATTGTACAGGTATAGGACCCATTATCCAGAATGCTCAGGACCTGGAGTTTTCCGGATAATGTAATTTGTATCCCCTACCTCAAGTGTACTAAAAAATCATGTAAACAATAGTTAAACCCAATAAGATTATTTTACCTCCAATAAGGATTAATTATATATTAGTTGGGATCAAGTACATGGTACAGGTATAGGACCTGTTATCCTGAATGCTCGGGACCTGGGGTTTTCCCGGATAAGGGATCTTTCCATAATTTGGATCTCCATAACTTAAATCTGCTAAAAATCATTTAAATATTGAATAAACCCAATAGGATTCTTTTGCCTCCAATAAGGATTAATTATATCTTAGTTGGGATCAAGTACAAGATACTGTTTTATTACTACAGAATTATTTGCTTATAATGGAGTCTATGGGAGATGGCCTTTCAATAATTCAGAACTTTCTGTATAACAGGTTTCCGGATAAGGGACCCCCATACCTGTACTGTTTTATTATTACAGAGAAAAGGGAATCATTTAACCATTAAATAAACCCAATAGGGCTGTTCTGCCCCAATAAGGGGTAATTATATCTTAGTTGGGATCAAGTACAGGTACTGTTTTATTATTACAGAGAAAAGGGAAATCATTTATCAAAATTAGAATTATTTCATAATGGAGTCTATTGGAGATGGACTTAATTCAGAGCTTTCTGGATAACGGGTCTACAGAAAACGGATCCCATACCTGTACCATGCACTGTAGTAGTGTGCAGGCTGTGTCGTTGTGCTAACAGCTTTGGAACAGGGAAAACTGTACTTATACTTGCTGAAGGCAGCTTTAACTTGGTTAAAGACTGTGATGGACACATTAATGCCGCAATTCTGAGTAAGAATGGTGTAGCATGCAACAAAAATGGCTGGGTTGATACAAGCAAGTTCTCACTGAAGCTTCCTAATTACATTTCAGTTATGTGATCCCCTATGCAGACAGCTTGGGACCTGGAGATTTTTGATACAGGGCTTTTCTGCACCCATACCATAAGCTCATTAAATTGCATTTAAGCATAAAAAAGAAAGAAAAACACAGTAGAACGGCCTCGCTATTAAAGTGGATTGATTCTAGCTTAGTTAAAATCAAGTAATAGTTGCTGTCTAATTATTACAAAGCAAAAGCAAATCAATCTTAATTAGGAATTGTTTGTTTAAATAGCATTTTGGAGTTTTCTGGTTAATGGTTTACTTGTAATAGACTCCGTACCTAATCAATGTTATAAATAATGGAGGTTCTTAATGTTTATATGTGTTATAATCTTTTTACATGCACAAAGGTTAGAGTGTGTTGGTGCTGTCTACCTCCAGTGGCTTCAGTTCTAACTGCATTAGGATTTGATTTGAGAACCTCTCCTTATTAGTGATGAGCGAATCTGTTCCGTTTTGCTTTGCCGAAAAATTAGCGAATCTCTCAAAATATCCGCGAAACGGCGGAAATGTTGTGCTGCAAAAAAAAATGTCGCCTGGGGCTATTATTTTGTCACACTGCTATTATTTAATCGCCCGCGGCTATTATTTCATCGCCCGCGGCTATTATTTTGTCGCCCGCGGCTATTATTTTGTCGCCTGTGGCTATTATTTCGTCACGCGGCTATTCTTATGACGCCCGCGACTATTCTTTTTTGACGCCAGAGACAATTTTTGGGCGTGCAGCAAATTTTTCCGACCGCAAATTTTTTCATCCATTTCGCGAAACAATCCGTCAATGGCGAAACGCGGAAGTTCGCCACGAATCCATGCCTGGCGAAACATTTCGCCCATTACTACTCCTTATGCATTACTGCTGCTTATTTAACAGGAGATTTGGCTTTCCTGGGGGTATATTTATCATGCTGTGTAAAAAGTGGAGTGAAGCATTACTGTTGATGTTGCTCATAGCAGCCAATCAGATGCTTTGCATTGGTTTTCTAACTGTTGAAATCTAATTGCTGATTGGTTGCCCTGGGCAACATCACCAGTAATGCTTCACTCCACTTTTTACACAGCATGATAAATATACCCCCAGGAAAGCCAAATCTCCTGTTAAATAAGCAGCAGTAATGCATAAGGAGTAGTGATGGGCGAAATGTTAGAAAGGTGTAAACAAAAATGCAACCAGAGATGCATTGCTATAGACTGCCAACTCTATTTATACAGAAAAAGCAGTAGCCCCTAAACATCACTGGAAACTGAGCTGAAAACCTATGGGAACACGTTATTACAAATGAATGCCTTTTGACTCTGTTATGGCCCCATCTGGCAGCAGAGGAGTTCCATCTCCTGTATGTGACATTATGCTATCATCTCTTATGGAGCTCTGACAGAAATTACCTCTGACAAGGCCCCTCCAATAACCAGTTTCCACTGACCTTTTCACAGATGGCACACAGCCTTTACATTTCCCCTCTGACCCCTGCCCAATGTGACTGAAATTTTGTAATTATGAGCAATTTGTTGGCTTTGTTTTTCCACAACCAAATTATGCAGATCTCAGAGCAGCATAACAACTGTGTTTGCGGATGGAAATTTTTGTAAAGAGAACCTTCATGCCCGTTGGGATTTCGCTGTAGAAAAATAATATTAGTGTCCCCTTTATTACATTTCATTTTGATGGGAAAGATTGTAAAATATTCAGTTCCTTTGATTATGTTACAAAAAGGAAATTCATCAGGCAAAAGAGTGGGAATACACTATGAACATTAAGGACAACTAAAATGTAACTAAAGAAGTAGGGCAGAAATGTTGTACAGGTATAGGACCCGTTATCCAGAATGCTCGGGACCAAGGGTATTCCGGATAAGGGGTCTTCCGTAATTTGGAACTCCATATCTTAAGTCTACTAAAAAGTCAGTAAAACATTAATTAAACCCAATAGGATTGTTTTGCATCCAATAAGCATTCATTATATCTTAGTTGGGATCAAGTACAGTTACTGTTTTATTATTACAGAGAAAAGGGAATCATTTAACCATTAAATAAACCCAATAGGGCTGTTCTGCCCCCAATAAGGGGTAATTATATCTTAGTTGGGATCAAGTACAGGTACTGTTTTATTATTACAGAGAAAAGGGAATCATTTAACCATTAAATAAACCCAATAGGGCTGTTCTGCCCCCAATAAGGGGAAATTATATCTTAGTTGGGATCAAGTACAGGTACTGTTTTATTATTACAGAGAAAAGGGAATCATTTAACCATGAAATAAACCCAATAGGGCTGTTCTGCCCCCAATAAGGGGTAATTATATCTTAGTTGGGATCAAGTACAGGTACTGTTTTATTATTACAGAGAAAAGGGAATCATTTAACCATTAAATAAACCCAATAGGGCTGTTCTGCCCCCAATAAGGGGTAATTATATCTTAGTTGGGATCAAATACAGGTACTGTTTTATTATTACAGAGAAAAGGGAATCATTTAACCATTAAATAAACCCAATAGGGCTGTTCTGCCCCCAATAAGGGGTAATTATATCTTAGTTGGGATCAAGTACAAGGTTCTGTTTTATTATTACAGAGAAAAAGGAAATAATTTTTTAAAAAATTGTAATTAATTGTTTATAATGGAGTCTATGGGTCTAATTCGGAACTTTCTGGATAACAGGTATCTGGATAAGGGATCCTATACCTTTACATTATATTTATGTAGACTTGAAGGAGAAGGAAAGGTTCTAGTGATGAGCAAATCTGTCGCATTGCACTTCGCCATAAAATTCGCAAAGTGGCAAGAAAATTCGCAAAACAGCAAAAAATTAGCAAAACGCATTTGTTGCACGATTTTTTTTTTTTGTCGCCCGTGTCTTTTTTGTCGCCCACATCTATTTTTGACGCCTGTGTCTCTGTTTTTCTTGCCCGCACTTTTTTGATGCGATCGTGCCTTTTTTTGATGCGACCGCTCCCAATTTGAAACGTGACAAAAAGAAATTCCGTGCGACTAATTTTTCAGCTGGGAATTTTCACTGAAGTTTTGCAAAACAATTCGTCAATGGCGAAATGCGGAAATTCACTGCGAATCCATGGCTGGCGAAAAAATTCGCTCATCACTAAAAGGTACAATCCCTGGGGGGGAGGTACCTAACATTTTGCCCCCCCCCCGGGATTTTACCTTTCCTTCTCCTTTAAATCTACACTGAGAATGTTGGCCACCATTACAGAATGTCTCCTACAAACTGCAGATCTGTGATTGTAATCACTTGCCTGATGCGCTGGGTTGGTGCTCCTGTTAGCGGAAATCTGCACCGGCCCAGGGTACCTGCAAAAAAAGTGATTCTCTTCCATTTTTGCACTGTTTGCACATGTGCAGTAGAGTGCAACACCAAACTTTAACAAAAAGCCAGATTTTTCACTCTAATGTGCATGTGTTGGCTCTGGGATTGCAAAGAAATAAGACAGAAGGAAAAGGATCGCTTGCTTGCAGGTACCCCGGGCTGGGGCAGTTTTCTGCCCAGGCTATAAGGTAAGTGATTACAATCACAAGGGGGGTGCCTAACATTTGAAAAGAATGGAACACCTATGTACAAACTGGTATAATCCATATTATCATCTCTAAGAAAAAACACTAACCCCATATGTAATAAAAGGCACTAAATTTGCCCTTGTGAAGTAACGCAGCAATGTGTAAAATGCTACCTTCCGAATGGTTGGGATTGATGTCTGTATGGATGTCTGATGTGTGTATTTTATTAAAATATCTTGTAAAACACACCTTTCTCTGCTCACTACCTGTCTTTCCCTACAGTGTGTCCTATATATGTACAGTCTTTAGCACTGCTTAGTAGTGATGGGCGAAATGTTTCGCCAGGCATGGATTCGCGGCAAATTTCTGCGTTTCGCCATTGGCAGATTGTTTTGTGAAACGGATGAAAAAATTCGAAAAAATTTGCCGCGAGACAAAATAATAGCCGTGCGACAAAATAATAGTCATGGGCAACAAAAGAATAGCCGCTGGTGACAAAAGAATAGCCGCGCGACGAAAGAATAGCCACGGGCGATGAACGAATAGCCACGGGCGACAAAATAATAGCCGTGGGTGACAGTTTTCTTTTGACGCGCAACATTTTCGCTGTTTCGTGAATTTTCCGCCGTTTTGCAAATCTTTTCAGCGAAGCGAAACGGGACAGATTGGCTCATCACTACTGCTTAGCTCATGTTGTAATGAGTGCCCTGATGGGCCTGTCCAACCCTGCTTCCTAAGTCTGAAAATGTCTGTGGGAATTCATTTTATTTTTTTCTATAGCTATTGTTACGAAGCGGGTAAACACAATCGATTTGTATAAATTAGAAGGCATATCTTTTAGAATAAAAGAACATTACCATGAGTGCTCAAAAAGGTAACAAAGTACAGTATGTTAGAGGTCATGTTCTTGAACTGCCTGTGGTCCTCAAAATGCAATCGTAAACATAAAGAAATCTCTTTCAGTGGCATTTCATGGGCCACCATGTCCATCTTCCCTGTAGGCAAAGAGACATATTGATGTTTATATTTTTTTCTTTTAAAACTCCAGACACCCACTGCATTCTATAATAACAGAAGCGTCCAGCCTTTCTGTCATGCCTGAAGATACTGGCAAATAGAGGCTGCAACAAAAATAGCATCCCAGGTTTCTAGGTAGGCCTTATTCCAAAGAGAATCTTTCTTCTCCTACCAACAGTGCTTTGATGTTTTTTTGGCCAAACAAAAGAAGGATATCCATGATTAAAATGGCCTGCTTTTGACTACATAACTCAGAATCATGGCATGGACATTTATTTATCCGCTATAATAAAACAAAGAAAAAACACACCGGGAAACTGCTGTGCGTCTGTTTACTCCAAGAACAGATCATCTGATAAGACAAATTAGTGGGATTATTGCCACATTTTGTAATATTAGTAAAATGGCTCAGTGCTACATCCAATTAAACATGGAAATAGTGAAAGGAAAGCATGTGTCATGCTTCTTCCTAAACTACCACACAAACGTTAGCTTCCCTTCCAGAATGACTTGTGCCCACCGGCCTTTCTACATTATTTAACTTCTCACATATCGTGCACTCAACGGATTGGGTCCAAATGTCTGCCGTAGTCAGCCAAGATCTTACCAACCAGACATGCATGACCCATTGTACATGACCCATTATGTATTTAAATGTATGTATGTCACAAGGCACAGGCGCCAAGTCAGCTGGAAAAGATCTTGCTGTTTGGCAAAGGAATTCAAACTTAATATTTGAAAAGACTGGCCTGGCTGAACTTCTATTTCCTAGATGCAAACTGTACTTGTATGTGCCAAATGTAAAGTTTTATATATAAAGCTACTAAATGTCAGTTGTACTGAAGAGCTAAGACATTTGTGTATGATGGAGATTACCAGCTAATAGCTGAGAAGACAACAAACATGATCATGATTTTTCTATACTGTTGCTTAGGAACTAGTGATATCAAATGTGTTTAGCTTCATAGGTTTTTTCTCATCAGTTTAAGTTGCACAAATCAGTTCTCCAAATCAGTTTCTTGTATTGCTGTTCAGCCCATTGGAGGTGTGTCAAAGAACATTAACAGGACCAGCAAGGCTTTAAAAAATAGAGGAGCAACAGGCCCCAAGGTGATGTGTTTCAAATTGCCAACACTTATAGGGGGGGTATAATAAAAGTCATTACCGATCATTCACAATGCAAAAACGTATGCCTTTGTGGAAACTTTTCCACAAATTTTATATAGCTTTTACGAAGCCTGCGAAAGATTGCATATTTTATAGATTGCACCAGTGTTCAGTGTGTATGCAATAACTGAAAAGTTATTTTTGCCCACCTCGTTATCCTCATGTGTTTCCCATCTTGTAATCATGACCCTTTATAAGCCTGTCCCTGACCATTGCATCTTGCTTGGTCATGGAGTTCATTTTGTGATCTTGCCTCTGGTATCCTGTTTCGAGCCATGTCCCTGCCTTCTGAGGTTCTGTTTCTGGTCCCTGACTTCCGAGGTTCTGTTCCTGGTCCCTGCCTTCCGAGGTTCTGTTCCTGGTCCCTGCCTTCCGAGGTTCTGTTCCTGGTCCCTGCCTTCCGAGGTTCTGTTCCTGGTCCCTGCCTTCCGAGGTTCTGTTCCTGGTCCCTGCCTTCCGAGGTTCTGTTCCTGGTCCCTGCCTTCCGAGGTTTTGTTCCTGGTCCCTTCCTTCCGAGGTTCTGTTCCTGGTCCCTGCCTTCTGAGGTTCTGTTCCTGATCCCTGCCTTCTGAGGTTCTGTTCCTGGTCCCTGCCTTCTGAGGTTCCATTCCTGGTCCCTGCCTTCTGAAGTTTTGTTCCTGGTCCTTGCCTTCTGAGGTTCTGTTCCTGATCTCTGCCTTCTGAAGTTCTGTTCCTGATCCCTGCCTTCTGAGGTTCCATTCCTGGTCCCTGCCTTCCGAGGTTCTGTTCCTGGTCCCTGCCTTCTGAGGTTCCATTCCTGGTCCCTGCCTTCCGAGGTTCTGTTCCTGGTCCCTGCCTTCTGAGGTTCTATTCCTGGTCCCTGCCTCCCGAGGTTCTGTTCCTGGTCCCTGCCTTCTGAGGTTCTATTCCTGGTCCCTGCCTCCCGAGGTTCTGTTCCTGGTCCCTGCCTTCTGAGGTTCTATTCCTGGTCCCTGCCTCCCAAGGTTCCGAGACACAGGGAGATCATGACACATGCCTTAAAAGTGCGCTACAATTACATTGTGAAATGGAAATTTTTACTATTTATGCATTTTTTTCCCTTTTTGACTTTTATTACACTCCCTCTTTATTCTCTCGAGCTCTCCAAAATTAGCATTCCAAGTTAATTACAGATGCAAAATCATTATCCAGTGGGAATTATTTGTTCCAGTGATCTGTCAGTCATCTCCATGTTATCTAACCAATAAGGACTGATGTGGAATTTTGCTCACTGTAATCAAACTTTAGAGGGGAGGATATAGAGATAGAACAGATATTCAAATATAAACAAATCAGTCAGGAGTATTGATTTCAATCAACTGTGAAGTGCAATGCTACTTTAAGACTTTCTTTGTGGTTGTTGGACTACAACTCACTTTGTAATTTCTCTCTTGATAATATGGGGGGGGGGATTATGGGAGTTAAAGTAATATTTGGGTGCAGTGACATTGATACAAATGACATATGTCCCATTTAAGTTTATTTACTCCATGCTCCCTCTCTCTCCCCATGCATACTCCTTTGGCACTGAGCTGAGCTGAGAATATGCTACCTATTATAGAATTCACAAAACACTCTCAATATTTAGAGAGTGCACAGATATGGCTAAACGCTCTCTGTCTAAAAAAAAAAAAAAAAAAACACCAAACAAACAATATAGACACCATGGGGCCCATTTACTAATCCTCAGATTTTTTTGGTGCTACAAACTTGCCCCCAAAAAAGTTGCAACTTTTTGAGATTTACTATGCATCAAAACAGCTAAAACTGGCCGAGATCATGTAGAAGTTAATGGCAGATGTCTCTCCCCTTCCCTGGAGGATCCTTCTTTTGCTTCAAAACGAATATTTGCGGAAACGAGTTTATTTGAATTCTAAAATAAAAAAAAAAGCTAAATGTACAAAGTGCCAATACTCGGGTGGAAAATTTAAATTTACAAAAATGTGCTAATCGAGTAAAGAACATATTGGTTAAGAGTAGTGATTAGTGAAATTTTTGCCAGGTTTTGGTCCCCAAAAAAACACCCATAGACTCCAAAGGCCACAAAAAAAAGCCACACAGTACAATGGGATGAATTTTCTGAAGAGCAGGAAATAAAGAGAAGCGGCGGCCAACATTCTAATTCATTCTAATACAGGTATAGGATTCGTTATCCGGAAACCCGTTATCCAGAAAGTTCCAAATTATGGAAAGCCCATCTCCCATAGACTCCATTTTAAACAAATGATTCTAATTTTTAGAAATGATTTACCTTTTCTCTGTAGTATTAAAACAGTTCCTTGTACTTGAACTAAGAAATAATTAATCCTTATTGGAGCCAAAACAATCCTATTGGGTTTATTTAATGTTTAAATGATTTCTTAGTAAACTTAAAGCATGGAAATCCAAACTATGGAACGATCTCCTATCGGGAAGACCCCTGTCTTGAGCATTCTGGATAAAAGATCCCATACCTGTACTCTAACTGGTTCTGAGCCTGATCACATTTGCTGTTCTTACATAGATAAAAGCAGATAAAAGGTGAATACTGAAGGTACCACATGAGTACATTGCATTTAGAAAACAGAAGACAAATGTATAAGGAAAGTAAAATGAAGAAGGAGGAACAGGAAGTCTATGTTTCAGCATAAACTAGGTTCCCAAAAAGTCCCTGGGTGTTGGCTCGTAGCTAAGAGCAGTTATAATTATATTTGCTTACCACATGCAGACACATGGACAGACATAAGATATTCAAGGTGAGGCAATGTATGGTACAAGTATGGTGTGGGTGCCCTCTGCTGATATTTCCCTGGTTGAGATAATGATATGTAGGGGCAGATTTATCAAAATGTGAGATTAGAGCTCACCACAGAAAAAGTAACTCACTTTGTATTCATTCCTATGGCATTTTAAAAGCATATTTACTGTATTAAGTGGTAAACTTCAACTTCACACATTGATAAGTATGCTTCTAAAATGCCATAGGAATGCATAGAAAGTGAGTAATTTTTTCTGTGGTGAGATCTAATCTCACATTTGGCAAATTTGAAGGCATTCTTTAGAGCAGGGATCCCCACAAGCATACACAAGCAACACAAGCATAAATGTACCTGGGGGTGCCAAATTAGGGCTGTTATTGGCTATTTGGTAGCCCCTATATGGACTAGAAGCCTACAAGAGTCTCTGTTTTGGCACTACACCTGCTTTGAGGCCACTGGGAGCAACATCCAAGAGGTTGGGGAGCAACGTGTTACTCACGAGCCACTGATTGGGGATCACTGCTTTAAAGGGAAAAAATTGTGACAAATTCAGTATTTGTAACACACACACATATAATATACAAGAGATGAAATTCTAAATGGTGCTTATTGATGTCATTATTTCTGTCACATGACTCACTGAAACTTGTGTATTATAATAAATAATGTACCACCTGTTGTAAAATGTAAAGATATTAGAAGTAACCTTGGAGTTCCATAACCAGAATAAAACCACTCGGCCCTCAGCTTACTGCATTTGTTCACAATATAGACACAATGCAATACTCTTTGCACATTTTTTTCTCTTTGCACAGTGCAATACTATGCTATGCTGGAATATATAGATAGATATGGATAGAGAGAGGATTATTATTATTATTATTATTATTATTATTATTATTATTATTGTTATTATTATTATCATTATTATTAACATTTATTTATAAAGCGCCAACATATCCCGCAGCGCTGTACAATAAGTGGGTTTCATACATTGGACATACAGAGTAACATATAAAGCAATCAATAACCGATACAAGAGGTGAAGAGAGCCCTGCCCAAAAGAGCTTACAATCTACAAGATACAGGGCATTCTAACAAAAGGAATGAGTAATTATACTTCTTATAGTAAGTATAATATAATTGTGCCAAGCCAAAACTACTTTGTCCAAAATAGCCACTGTATATTCTAAAAAGTAACAATAGCATTATAAATATATAATAAATATTATGCCCATATTATGTATATGTAAATAACCTTTATAAATAGTGCTTAGTGATGTCATCAGTTATACTATATAATATATAGTCCCTATCCCCTATTGCCCTGCGTTGATGCACTTTATATGGTCATGGACCTTAAATGTGACTTCAAATACCCTTATATTTTATTATAGGTATAAAGTACCCTATATATATTGTGTATGTGGGCTTGATAGATGTATTACATTTTCTGTCACATTGCTGGCTGGCAGATAAATATGCTGAATGTCTTACCCACCATGTCATAGTGTTCAGAACTCTGATGCTGTTGCAATGGAATGGTTCCACAGAGCTTACACTCTAAAACATATAAATATTAAACAAATGTTATTCTGTGCAGAACAGTAGTATGTGCCCAACTACATCAGCTACAAGCTCGTCCGCTGCTGAGCTGCCCAAAAACGTGTTCCCCCAGGGCTTTAGCTGTCACAATGTGCTGTGACAGAGATGCTCAAATTAACGAGAATATAAACAAAGTATTTGTTTAAAAAAATAAGAAAATAAGAATATATTTGTCACACCTGCACTTATTGGAAGCAGCAGGTAGCAACACCCTGTAGCCATAACATAGTTCACAGGGTTAAAAGAAAGAAAAATAGGGAATTAATTTGTTCCATCTGCTGCTTATGTGTATATTACAAGCTGAACTCACAAACTTCCTTCTGCATAGTGATGCAGCCAATCAGGTTAGAAAAAAAGCCGTGTTTGTTAAAAAAATATCAAGAAATGAATAAATACTGGGCTTACAAAATCCACATCTCTGTCATAATTACTTACCCTAAAACACGCTCTGTGCATGTCTGTATAGTTGTGCTAAAAACCAACATTGGCCTTAATCCCCCACATGTAATAAAAAGGCACTGAATTTGCCCCAAAGCAGTAACCCATAACAACCAATAAGGTATTTGCTTTTAAACAGGTGGCCAGTAAATTCTACCTGCTCATTGGGTGCTATGGGTTACTGCTCCTGAGCAAACTTAGCGTCTTTTGTTACATAACCCCATATTCTAAAGAGTTGTATTGGCAATCTTACTTTAGATCCCAGCAGACATTCCTATGGCCACCAGTATTGTCCCATAATACTTTCTTCCTTTGCATGGGCTCTTTAAAGGAGAACTACACCCCCAGGTGGAAAAGAACCCTTAGCTGGCCTGCCTGGACCCCCCCCCCCTCCACCTTTCCCTTATCACTAGAGATGTAGCGAACTGTTCGCCGGCGAACTAATTCGCGCGAACATCGGGTGTTCGCAAGTCCGCAAATTTGCGAACTTTTCGTGATGTTCGCAATTTGGGTTCGCCGGCACCGAAAAAATCGCAAAACTTACGATAACGGTACGAATTCTCCGAAAAAATCGCAAAACTTACGATAACGGTACGAAAAAGTCGCAAAACTTACGATAACGTTACGAATGATCCGAAAAAGTCGCAAAACTTACGATAACGGTACGAATGATCCGAAAAAGTCGCAAAACTTACGATAACGTTACGAGTGATCCGAAAAAGTCGCAAAACTTACGATAACGGTACGAATGATCCGAAAAAGTCGCAAAACTTACGATAACGTTACGAAAGCTCCGAAAAAGTCGCAAAACTTACGATAACATTACGAAAGCTCCGAAAAAGTCGCAAAACTTACGATAACTTTACGAAAGCGCCGGAAAATACGAAAAAGTCGCAAAATTACCGATCATTTCGAAAAACGGCGTGTGTCAATTTTTCAGAGGTTTTTGCCCTTGATCCCCCTCCTGCATGCCACTGTCCAGGTCGTGGCACCCTTTAAACAACTTTAAAATCAGTTTTCTGGGCAGAAATGGCTTTTCTATTTTTTAAAGTTCGCCTTCCCATTGAAGTCTATGGGGTTCGCAAAGTTCGCGAATATTCGCAATTTTCGGAGGAAGTTCGCGAACAGGTTCGCGAACTTTTTTTTTGAGGTTCGCTACATCCCTACTTATCACATAGGACTCAGCCTGGAGGTTACTTTGGGGGGGTACATTTGGGGATAATATATTATTTCCCCTAGATATGTCTGAAAGGTTAGCTTGAAGGCCAATTAGAGTGAGATTTAGGGGGGAAACCTATTTGCTCTCCTAAATATGTTTGTAACTATGGCTGAATGAGTGACACACCAATGTTATCCTAAACCAATAGCATTGTTACAAGCCAAGGATTGGGCCTCCAAGGAGAACTTGAACTCAAAATATCCAGCAACCACTGCCTTAAGGCTATTAAAGCATTTAAACATTAATAGTCCCTTAGCGCACTTGCACTTCTGTCCCTCGCTGTTGCATTTAATTTATAACTGGTTAATGTATTACTCTAATAAAATAAGCTCTTAACTCCTCTACTATGAACGATTTTACCGAGGCTTCCCGGGCAACAAGATGTTAATACTTTTTTCAACTCTAAAACAGGTTAATCAGGTACACAGGTGGTTTAATAATAAGGAACATAAAATTGCAGGAAAGAGGGAATCTGTCATCGAGAAGGTGAGCAGAATACCTATTGCATTTATACATAATCCTCTAAAAAGGTTTAATTTTCACAGAAGTCCGAAACAAGATTGAATTTCAGCTTAGATACATTGCCTGAGGATGCTTAAGGTCTAGTTTCACAGGATTTGCACTGTGGGAGGGAGTGAGGTCAGGCACATTAAGGGGGAAAACTATTTTTTAACATCTTAAACCTAGCATCTCCTAGGATAAAGTGTATTTACATTCTATATGTTGTTACGTTATACTATGTCTCTCCCTCTAGGTATATATTAAGCAACACACAGCACTTCGATCAAGCTAACACATATTGAAGGGTACCGGTTGGCTTATTCAGGCAACCAGTCAACCAATAAGATAGCTGAAGGTGAAGGAGCCAAGCAATTAACTATTCTGGTATGTTTAGTCCATGCTGTTTATTTTATAGGAAATGCACCCTGTTGGTACCCATATTGGCATAGCTTGTCATGTGAATTCCTGGGAATTTCCATCAGCTGACAGTGGTGAGAAGCTTAGTTCAAGGATTTTCTAATAAACATGGAGCTGGGTTGAGATCTAGTGACTGGTGGCTATGATATAGGGCTTACAGTATTTTCACTAAAGCATTCTGTGTGGTGGATTAGTGATGTGCAGGCTGGGCTGAAACCTGCAGGACCTGTGGTTTTGCCATGGACAGGTTTGGGCCAATTAGATTTGAGGGTCATGGCTGAAGTCTCTCTTCCACCCTTCCCTCCCATGAGCTTACTGTGCCTGGCTTCCGCCTCCAGCAGCCTCTATTTATAGCCATACTCTTGCCCCCCCCCGTTTCATGACATTAGAGATGGGCAGGGTTGGCGCGGGTAAATAGAGGTGGGTTGCTGGGTCTGGTTGGCCGTGGGCAGTTTAGGGTCAGGTTCTGGTAGACTTTTTGTCGACTTACTCATAACTACTGTGGATGAAGTTTTAGAAAACAAGGCATGAATGTTACGCTTATGTTTAGCAAATTATTCTGTCTTGTACAGAATGAGCTGAAATCAGCTGAATTATAGCATTATTTTGATTTTTTTTTATTTTGTATGTTTTTTTTTTTGGTATTTGCCCTATAAAGGAATGGGTGAACCTTTCAAGTATGTTTGGTACAGCCATGAAATAATCACTGTATAATATAATCACTTATAAAAGTGCATTGTATATACAAAAACAAATGACTAACCCTATTACATATCTGTGTGAAGTTCCCAGTTGACTGTACTTGGAGGCATTTCATGCACACTCACTAAATCAATATAGCGCTTTTAGCTCCTCCCAGTACTCATTCTTCTCTTAAAGGCAAGGAAGTTTCTCTCTCTCTAGCCATAGTAGGCAAAATATTGGCTAAATGCACCATGCCACAATTGTAGTACATAATGGGATATTATTTACAGATGTGGGGCCTGTTTTCAATATACAACATTTTGTATCTCTCAGCTATATAAGTGTTTTGACAAATGTCTGTATTATATTTCATATATAATCATTTAGAAAAAAAATTTGTTTACCAGTCCCTTCTTTTGTGGTTAGAAGTAGAGATGAGAGAATCTTCCAAGAATGTTGCCAGCAAGAAACATTAGGGGTTCAGAAAAATAATAATTCTCAGAAAAGAGTCTGCAAGGCTAAATCTATGTAGCCTCCAACCAATGTGCAGTCACTTAAGGTCCATCCCTGTTCGTTCCTTATCCCCCGATAATAAAACATTGTTATTCTGCCTTCAAACCCTGTGTCATCCTATATACTATTAAGAGGTAACCATAATGCATCATACTAAATTATACTAAGTTTGCAGACTGGATTTAAAGACAGATTGAGTAAACTTGTAAGTATTTACTTAATCTACAAGACATACCATTTTTGGGTGGGGGGACGGGGGTAAGAAATGTGCCATATGTAACATAACGTAGCTGTAATGTAACAGGTTTTGCCCTAGTTGTTACTATGCCCTGACTCCTTTTAAAACACAGTTCTAGAGACTTTTTTGGCTTCCAAATTCCATCTAAAATGTTGAACTAATCTCTGAAAACTGCTAATCAGTTGTTATCTCATAAGCCAGAAATTATATTTATGATTCTGACTTTCTGTGTTTGGTTTGGGTGGGAGAACCACCCAACATAAAGAAGCAGCTAGTATGCACTGCCCCCCACCGCCGCCCATAACCGAGTCGCATTCAGCTGCTGACACACATTGCTTCCCAGCCCTCACTCCCTTCCCAATTCCTTTCACTTTTTCCTAAAACGAATTAGGTGTAATTAGTAGGGAGGAAATGTTTCACCTACAGGCTTTTCACTTTCAAATGTTATTGGAAAAATACAAACAAAAACCTAGTGTAAATAAAACTAAAGTGACTCAAGAGTGTGAGGGTGGCAAGAAAGATGCCAGAAGCCAGTCTGTCACAATGGAGAAGAAAGTAGCACTTGACCAGTTTACTGTAGAACAGGTGTGTACATCAGTCAGAAGATGCAGAACTACATCAGCACTACATACAAGTGAGTTGGAGGAATCACAGCCAAAGCATTAGTAGCAGGTTATTAGTTATAAGAGGAACACGTATTATACTGGCATTGTGCTGGTATACCAAATAACATAAGAATAATCCGTGGTACATATTCAACTGCACATACCACCTATACAGGTATGGGACATCTTATCCAGAATGCTCAGGACCTGGGATCCTCCAGATAATGGGTTTTTCTGTGATTTGGACCTCCATAGTTTATGGGGGCCATTTACTAATGACTGGAATTTTTTTTTTCGATTTGGATATTTTAGTGCTAAGAGTCGCCAAAAAAAAGTTCAGAGATTTACTATGCGGCAAAACTGCTAATCCAAATCCGATAAATCGCCAGCTAAAACTTGTCAATAGCAGATGTCTCTTCCCTGTGGTAATTCGAAAAGTAGAGGTTTGGGTGCAACAATTCGAAAAAGATGCAGTTTCATCGCATTATCCCGCACTTACTTTTCCAGTTCAGACTTTCATGGAAATGAGTTTTATTCAAATTTTCAAAAAGAAAAAAAATTAGAAAAGTTTGCGTTTTGGTTAATCTTCCCCTAAGTGTGCTAAAAGAGTATTTAAACATGAAATAAACCCAATAGGATTGTTCTGCCCCCAATAAGGATTAATTATATCTTAGTTGGGATCAAGTACAAGGTACTGTTTTATTATTATAGAGAAAAGGGAAATCATTTTTAAAAATTAGAATTAATTGGTTATAATGGAGTCTATGGGATATTGCCGTCCCATAATTCTGGATAATGGGTTTCTGGATAAGGGATCCCATATCTGTATTATTAATAAGAGCCATAGAAGAATCTAGCCATACTGATTTTCTGCCTGTTTGCCAAGCCATTAACATTTGCATCAATATAGCAGTTTCACTGAATATGGTAGAAATGTGCACATTAAAAGATTACGATACAGAACAATTAGAAAGTTGCTTAGGATACTCCTGCCTACAAGATAAGACATAGTTTATTTTTAGCCAAACTTCTTTAAAATGCAATCTAGGAAACATTGGCAAGAAACGGTTAAGCAGTTATGGTGATTGTATCCAACATGTTCAGCAAAGAGCCAGCTGACAGTTTCCTGGAGTCTCCGAGCCGCATGTTGTCCTTGCAAGAAGCACCTGATGAATACAGGGCTGTATAGAGAGGGTGGCTGCCCACTTGGAAAGCTCACAGTGTGTGGGGCGGGCCCAGCTATTTAACATCCAGCACTGCTTGATATTCTTGGCTGCTGAATATTATTTTTTGTTTCCCCTCTTTATGGGCTCTGTCCCAAGACAGACTCAGGTGGGGCAACCTCAGGCTCCTGCCTGTCCTGTGGGACACCTCATTTCATATGTAAGGGAAAAAAAATACGGAAAAATAATAAGCATGGGCAAAACTGTCCCAACCTTACAGCGCAATGGTATATACATGCAGCTCAGTGACTGCCATGATGCAAGGCTACTATTTTAATTTCATTATTATTTTTTTTTTCTGTTGATTTGTTTTTTTGCAAGTGAAGTTGAAGTCAAGGGAGTGCAAGGAACACCCACGCACATCTACAATGGTGTGTCATATAAGGCTTTAGAAGGCACATTGGAATTAGATAATGCTATGGCCTTAATCTCCTTGCAACCCAACATTTTCTCAGCCCCAACATCCCACTTTGCTCATAACAATGTTACAGATAAACCCTAGGGCAAAAATATCTGAATACCATTGTTCCCTCTATTTTCTTCTCGGCTGTGTGCTAAATAATGTATCTTGTGCTGCATATGTGTGCATTTTTAAAAAAACTGGCGTGCACACACAAAACATTTTTTTTGCAGCATTCTAGGGAATCTTTCCTTTAGACCAGGGATCCCCAACCTTTTTAATCAGTGACCCAAACTCAAATGTAAAAAGGAGGAGCAACACAAGCATGAAAAATGTTCATGGGGTTGCCAAAAAGGGCCGTGATTGGCTATTTGGTAGCACCTATGTGGGCTGGCAGCCTATAGAAGGCTCTGTTTGGCAGTACAATTGGTTTTTGTGCAACCAAAACTTGCCACCAAGTCAGGAATTCAAAAATAAGCACCTGCTGGGTGCTGGGAGCAACACCCAATGGATTGGGGAGCAACATGTTGCTCAGGAACCACTGGTTGGGGATCACTGTTTTAGACCTTGGGACATTGTTTGTGGGATTTCCTTCCATTCAGCCAGAGGAGCATTAGTGAGGTTGGGCACTGATGTTGGGGATCAGGCCTGGCTCATAGTCAGTGTTCCAATGTATGCCTTAAATAGTCATTTTTGTTGAGGTCTGAGGGTATTAGTGTTCAGGAAACCAATCAACCAATAAGATACAGTAGATGAGAGGGCTCAACGCCAAGGATATACCAAAAAAGTGTCAGGCACACATGTCACATATGTATTTTAAACACAAAAACTTTTATTAATACAACATAGTTGCCTAACGCATTTCATACTCCAAGAGCACTTAGTCATAAGCATAGGCTTAATGCCAAGTAGCCAACTGTATTAGTATGTTTAATCCACACTGTTTTATAGGACATGAAACCTGCTGGTAGCCATGTTGGTATAGTTTGTCATGTCTATTCATGAGAATTTACATTAGGTAACTGTGTTGGGAGGCATTTTTTAGGCTAAGTTCTAATATTTTCCAATAAACTTTAAGCTGGGTTGAGATCTGGTGACTGGTGGCTATAGTATATGGCAGTGGTCCCCAACCTTTTTTTGCACCACGGACCGGTTTCAAGCAAGACAATTTTTCCAAGGACCTGAGATGGGGAAGGGTGGGGGTGCAACTGGTACATAGTATATAATTTAATTATTACATATATAATGTCAATGTAATTATTAAATTTTATATTATGCACTTTATTATTATTATTACAGCTTAATAAAGTACTTTGGTCCTTGCCGTGATCAGTAGAAACCTTCCTGGGCTTCTCAAAGCTTTTGTCGTGGCTATGTAACACATCGGGGAGTTGGGATCACAGGCAATTGGAACCGGAGGTAGCCCGGACCGGTGGTTGGGGACCCCTGGTATATGGTATTTATTTCAGTACTTATTTCCCCAAAGCAAGGAAGAGAGGGATTAGGAAAGGGGAGCAGATAATGACCTATGAGAGATGGGATTGCTAGAAAGGAACATGGCTTTGAATAAAAATACAAGTTACAGTCAACCAAAACAACATTAGAACCATTTAAAGGGCGTGGAGCGTCCATAAAACCTTTTTTAGCATGCATTCAGGCAGTGTTCTTCTGGCATCGACCAAACCCAGACTTTTTCATGAGACTGCCAGGTGTTGAAATGACATTTATTACTACAGAGGACAGATTTTTCCAAAACAATCACTAATGTTAAGAAACCTTGCTCAGAAAGATCACTGTTAAAAGCATCGAAAATGAGCTAGGTCACAGTCAAGGGCCAAGGGACATTTATTTGCAGTCCCTCGGTGAAAACAACTACTCTGCTCTAGACTTAAACTGCTTGTAAGGGAATTTCAGGGCTGGTAATTGGCTGTTGTTGGGGCACATGAGCAAGAAAAACACTTCTATATAACAAAAAACATACATTCAAATTGTTATTAAGGTGAATTGCAACCTCTGGGTAACAGCTTCTCTGTTTCAGCTTTAAGATGTATATCCAGTTTGTGCCAAATGTATTTTCATTTTTCTTCTTTGTATTAGGGCATTTGGCTCTAACCTCTGAGGCCGACACACAAAATGCGGAGAAAGCATTGTGAGCTTAAACAGCCTGATACCACAGATAGCCTTAAAATTCATTCCATGAATACAAATTAATTTGAAAATGATCCTGCCGTGAGCGAAAAACTGATAAAATAGAGGGCATGTAATGAATCCTTGGTGGGAGAAAAGGGCATGGAAAGGTGACAGTGTTCTAAATAAAAAACATACTGTAGCAGTAATGGAAAAACCCTAGCTTGTACGCAGAGGGGAAATTATATGAATTTCTCTCTGCTAAATATTAGTAAGCTGGTATGGGTGACTGGCTTGCACCACGTATTTCCAATCCAGGAAGCTGTATTTCTTTTTACAGTGTGTTTTGCCAAAGGCATGAACCACCTATTGGCACAACTCTGTTTGTTTGGCTGAACACTTACATAAATGTGTTATGTGGTATCAGTGAATCAGTAAAAAGAGAACACGCCGAGACAGGAGGAGCACCTCGTATAAACTGCTTGTTATAGTGAGACGGCAAATCTTGCAAATGGGATTAGGGGTGGCTCAGTGGAATGATTCTGAGAGTCTTGGGTTCATTTACTGTTAATGACTTCAGTGTCAACTCCTTACGACCTTGGGTAAGAAACACAAGAGGGCATTTACACAACAGAACGCAGTGTGCTAAGCACAAAAAAGTCTGCGGGCAGTCATTTTGTTTTGCACTTTGTACACTGCGTTGTGCTGTTTACAAATTGCTGCAGACATCTGTGCTTTGTTTTATAACATAGAAACCTGTGGCTAGCCTCTTAAATAGACTACTGCATTAGGCAGATGGGGAGGCATTTCCTTCCTTACCTTCTTCCAAACCCCTAACTCATCATTCAGGGGCCCTAAGTCAGGGCTTGCTTGTGCCTCCTGATTCTGCACTCTCCAAGGCAAAAGTATTTCTTAAATGAACATTAAGAGGAACATTCTTGCTTCCCTTAGTGTTCTAGCACTTGAACCTCTGGGAAATCTAAATAATCTCTATAATATCGTTATAGCCCAGGCATTGGACTTTTCAACAGAGGAGAGACTCAATGTGCCTGAAACATTCTTTGTACAGCACTGCATATCATTTTTCAGAATAATTCTCAGTATGATGGTGGTAGAGGGGCATTCCTACAAAGTCACCTAGTAGAAAGTGCACTTTAGGGTATTATGGGCTAAAGCCTTGATGTGGTTCTGGGGTGTAGTCCAATGTAGCACATCATTGTCATATGTCCTCAAGGAGTTTAAAAAAAGTTGTGGTGGAGCTCGTGGATACCCTTCATTGTCATATGCCCTCAAGGAGTTTAAAAAGCTGTGGTGGGACTCTTGGATAACCTTCAGTAAAGAGGTAGATGTGTGTATAGAACCTGAAGTGGTACTGATCTGGGAAATGTGCAGGTGGGAAGGGAACCCTTCAAGCAATGGTCTAGAGTTCTGTTGTTGTAGGTGAAAAATATTACTACATAAATATGATTTGTCAGCCACTACTAGTCAAAAACCAAAACAAGGAGTGTTGCATCTCTATGCATTATCAATTCTTGCTATCCTTCTTGGACAGGGAAGGGTTTCTGTTTAGTTAAGCGCTAACACATACATGTTTAGAAGATATATAGATTGATTGTCTTCATGAACCCTGAGCCAGTGTGATTATCAGGTATCAGGTGAGTGAATACAATCATTGGGGGATGCCCAACACATTGGCACCCCTCCAGTGAGTCCACCTTTTCTTTTCCTTTAGGTATGTATAGTTCTAGTCCCTGTTCTTTGAACTGTTTCTAGTTTGTTGATATCCTTCAGAAATTGTGGTCTTATGAACCTAATACACTCTTTGTGGTCTGACCAAAGATCTATAAACAACTTGTCTCTATGGGTAATGTCTTATCCTGAATATTATCCTGAATTTTCCTGCTGGCTTTCTTGCTGACCATCCATTTTAATTTCTTTCTTGTTTTGATTTTTTCTTTTTTAGTTGTTTTGTAAACTGTGATCTGCTGTGTCCTAAACCCATAATGAATGAGTAAACAATTCTGCTTACAATGTATTTAATTTAGCAACTAAATCCCTAATAATGACAGTATATTTTATGTCAGGAGCACTCAGGTTAGGGGCAGAGGCCGTGGGTGCAACGTCAGCACATTGTGTAGCACCGCAACACTGCTTGAATCATTGTGTCACACTTTGGCATGAAAATTCAAAATAAATAGATGCCAGAGACCCGCCTACAGGTCTTGCTTCATGAAGTTCCTGGTTGCACCTAAATTGCTGTTCTGACTTGATCTTCCTTGAAACTTCCTGCTTTGATTCTGACTACAATTGGTTGCTTGCCCCAACTTTTGCCTGAATATGACCTTGAGCTTTCTTAACCCCTTTGGATACTGCGTATAGGAGTCTTTGAGTTAAGCGTCCTCCTTGGACTTCTAACCCGGTAAGGACCATTGGGGCTTGACAATTATACAAATAAGTTAACACCAATGTGTCTGCCAATTAGAGATCCATTCTACCAGCCTATACTTTGCTACTAATATTTGCAGTTTACAATTAACTCCATGAGTGGAACTTCAGCAAAACCTCTTGCCCATCTTGTCGGGTACTCTTGGTACTTTTTAATGTCTTGGTGATTTCTGCATTTATGGTTCTGTAGAAGGTACATTTATAATTACAAGTTTAAAATACAATCTGATATTTATTTAAAGGTGTAACCCCCACCCCCCTTGGACCACACTGGTATGTGCCTTCCCAAAGAACCAACCAGCTGTACAATTTGTTCTGTATGCTTAAGAAAAAAAAAAAAAAAAAAAGCCCTTGGAAAACGTGTAACATGGGTGAGCGACCACACGTTATCTTAACCACACAGCAGTCTGCAGCTTTACATTACTACACTTTAAATGTAACACGCCATGGCGTATGCCCTTTAAATTGCTAAAATCTGTACAAACAAGCGTGAGGTAACACTAATTACACTCAGGGCCTGCTACCAATAATTTCTATGGGAAAAAAATGAAAAAAGGAAAAAAAATTGAGAGAGGAAAAAAAAAAAAAAGAAATTGACTGGAACTAGAAGATCAGTCTATTCCCCCCCTTACTGCAAACAAATCAATGTTTTTTCGTGCAAATGTTTTCGCAGGTTAAATCTGCTGTCGCCTATTTGTCTGGACGGAGCTGGATCCAAATGGGAGCAGACTGCTCTGGCGGGGCAGCCGTTTGTTATGAAAACGTGTGGGTGCCAGATTGAGGATGACGAGGGAGGCGTGCTCTCGGGTTAGGGGAGATGGTACATCATTTACTACTGACCAACACTGCCCAAAAATAACACAAAAAAGGGGCTGTTTCAATTCCGTGACCAAAGGAGGGCGCTGTTATTATCTCTTTTGAATTGACCATTAATATTTTTAGAGACATCTGATCAGAAAATGTAATGAAAAAACGTTGGCATTTTTTTGGGAAATGCTGTTCCACTGAAGTTTCGTCAACAGTTAAAAGACAAATTTTTTCTCATGGTTTCCTTTTTATCGTAATAATAAAACAGCGCCTGTAATTGATAGCTAAGTTACATGAATCAATATCGTCGACAAAAGCAATTCTATTGGATTTATTTAATGTTTTAATGTTTGGAAGGTATGGCGAGTCAAATTATTGAATAACCCCCAAGTGTTGTGCATTCTGGATAATAGTTACCACACCTTTATACCCATGTTTCTCCTTCTCTGTGTTAGGAACACGTTCAGTCAGGTATAAGTTTATTTTGAATGATGCTTAGTGGAAGGGATGCAATTTGCAGGTTTAGTAACCCATTGCACCCAATCAGCATTTAACTAGTGACGAGCAAATCTGTTCTGTTTCAGAAATGTTTGCAAAACGGCCAAAACATCTTAAAATGCTGCACGACTTTTTATTTTTTTACATTCGCAATTTTTTTTTTTCTTACTCCAAAAGCATTAAATTCAATGGACGTTTTTCTCAAGTTTTTTCTCATTCGAAATACTTTAAAGTAAATGGGAATTTTTTTCCCAGGCAATTTTTTTCCACAGTGAATTTTTGCCACAATTTCGCTGAAAAAATTGCTGTTGCCGAAATGCGGAATTTTGATGTAAATCCATGCACTAGTGATGAGCAAATCTGTCCCATTTTGTGAAAAAATTGAGCAAAATGTGCAAATCTTCTAAAAGATTTGCAAATTCAAAAGAGTTGATGGCAAAGAAAAAAATCTGTCAATGGCGAAACGTGGAAATTTGCTGCAAATCCATGCCTGCCATATTATTTTGTCCATTACTAGTTATGAGCGAATCTGTCGCATCTGTCAAATAAACAACGAAAATGTCACGCAAATAATTTTTTGATGCGCAACTATTATTTTGATGCCGCGACTATTTATTTTAATGTTGCAACTATTTCATTTGACACCGCAACTATTCTTTTGACGCGCAAATATTCTTTTGGCGCGCAACTATTTATTTTGACGTGCAACAATTCTTTTGACGCCCGCAACAATTTTTTGGACGTGCGGTGAATTTTTCCACTGCAAATTTTTTCATCCGTTTCGCAAAACGACTGTGGAGACTTGTTCCCTCCCATTATCACTCTTGCCCCGTTGCACCTAGCTGAGAAAAGACGCAATGACACCGTTGTGTGGGTGGAGTTCGGCCACAGCTTTATTATCAAATACAACGTCCAACATTAGTCCTTGCCATGTATATTCAAACTTTTCCAAACAATAAACCATTTTGTTAACGAATGCCGGCCACTGCGAAGCAGTGGGCATGTAGAAGCCATAATACAACATCAGAACTTAAATGGCCAAGGACAACCCCCCGCCATTTGCTGTGACAAACCACAAATTTATATTGATATGATAATTTTTTTTTTTTTTTTTTATTTATTTTTTATATAACCAGAGTGTGCTTAAACAGGGAGGGTGGGAGGGGGATGCAGCTCGGTAGAAATCAGGAAGCAGAGTGGCAGCAGCAGCGCGGGAATGCAGGCACAGAGGAGGGAGGAGGAGCAAGCAAGGGGGGGCTGCCCTTTTCTGACTGCACTGGTAAGTTAACCCCTTACAAGCACGGAGGGAACTTGGCCACAGCTGGCTCCACAGTCCCTCCGCGCTTTCATTATTTATTTCAGCACTCTCTAAATCTGCCAATGGCGAAACGCAGAAATTCGCCACAAATCCATGCCTGGCAAAACATTTCGCCCATCACTATCCATCACTACATATCACTACATTTACTGCAGTTTGAATAATGGCTGCTGTGGGTTATTAGACCTGCCCCCCCTTATATGACTCCAATTTAAACAAATATTTGAAGTCTACCTTTTCCAGCTCAGGTTTTTCCACCAATTTGCCCCATTCAATGATGCACAGTGGCACTGCAGTTTTTTTAAATCAATATATGGCGACATTCACAAGCCCAACTTTTGGATGTGGGCAATAATAAAGCAGTGTGCCAGACGTAAAGAAATCTAAGATTATGTTTTTATTTTAAAAATATGCAGAATACAACATAATTTTTTTGTATGACAAGTTTAGATGCAATCAGAACTTGCCTTTCTCCTACATTCTCAATATTGGCTAGTTCTTGCACACAGAAAAAAAAATCCCATAGGAAGTGTTAAACACAAGGTGGTGTAGTTTTCCTTCATCTGAACTAGACAGGTAGCAGTTGAATTTTCAGTAATTACAGATACAGAAAAGCCCTGGAGGAACCAAACGGTACATAGACTGTTTATGGAGAAGGGAGGGGAATTTAGGGGCAGCTCTTGTCTAGCTTTCATTTTTTATTTTGCCTGTTGTGAATGATTTGATATTGTAGCAAATAAAGTTTGACAAACAAGGTTTCATGATTTTACCCTGCGCATTACTGACATATTTAAGCCTTAACAAGAGGAAAATTTTGTGCAACGGTTGGATTTTATATTCTGCACCCACGGGGGCTAAAAAGCTGCACATATCCCGTTACAGACCAGTCTGCATTGAGAAGCGACAGGCTAGACCCATATACTAAAATGTAATTCTTATTGCCTCTAAGCAATAAACTGATAAATTACATGACTGGTGCCTAATTATTGAGTTTTAGTTCTGCAACAATAACCAATGGTTTACGAAAATTCCCTCCTTTTTAAATGAGTGAATGTAACCAATTACCAAGTTTGATTTCATTGCTTAATCAAGGGCTGCATATTAACATCTACTTTTAATTACCTAATGATTATTTTTTTCAGTTACCAAGCTCAGGCTTAATCATATGATTAATGGATTTGTCAAATTTGAATGATTAAATACTTGGAGCAACTTCAACCACAATATTATGTCAAACGGCACCTTCAGCTGGCTGAGGCTCAGCCTGGGCTACAAATTCACTAAAACGACATATTACACAACACAAGGCAGTTTAACATCTAAATAGGTATTTGTACAACGTTCAAGTAAATCTTTAAGCGTAAATATGCCAGCAAATATGCAACAGACCAAAATGCCCATTGACTCCAAAGCATTTGACATGAAAAAAAATTTCCATTGACTTCAATGCATTTGGAGTAAAAATAGCCGCTAACTCCAGTGCATTTGGTGCAAGAAAAGGGTGGTGAAAAAAATGGCTATCGACTCCAATGCATTTGGCAAATTTGTGGCAAAATGTTGCCATTTTCTGAAATTTTCCACAGTTTTGTGAATTTTTTTGGGGTGGGAAATAGGACAGTTTCACTTATCACTACTTTGGGCAATTATTGACGTGTCACAATGTCACATATTTTTAAGTGTATCTCTGGCCATTTATGAGCCTGTTAGACTACTTGCTTGGCAGGAGAACCAGTAATGAAATAACCAGTGCTGCACTGAATTTTCATGTTACTATCCTTGTTCTCCTTCTGTTAGGTCACCTCTGTGTATATTCTCTGGTACCCCATTACCACAGACCAGGGGTCCCCAACCTTTCTTACTCGTGAGCCACTGTCAAATGTAAAAAGACTTGGAGAGCAACACGAGCATCATAAAAGTTCATGGAGGAGCCAAATAAGGGCTGTGATTGGCTATTAGGCAGCCTCTATGCACCCTATCAGCTTACAGGAGGCTTTATTTGGTAGGAAATCTTGTTTTTATTCAACCAAAACTTGCCCCCAAGTCAGGAATTCAAAAATAACTACCTGGTTTGGGGGCACTGAGAGCAACATCCAAGGGGCTGGGGAGCAACATGTTGTCCCTGAGCCACTGGTTGGGGATCACTGCTCTAGAACCTTGCTAGGTCTATAAGTTTATTGTCTAATGTATACTTGGTTAACAGATTTCTAACTATCTGTGAACTCTTCAAGTCTTGAACTCAAGGCACTTGCCTTGGCCTAGTCCTGTTCCTTTATGGCCTAATCCTGATCTGTCTGTCCACTTCCTTCTCATCATTTCTAAAATACAACAGGACTTACACCAATAGTCATATGGGAATATCCAGTGGATAAATGAGATTTTAAATTGTAAACCCTAATGAGCAAGGTCCTTCTTAACTCCTGTATAGGTCAATATTTGTATATAATTTGTATGTTTGATGTATACATCATTTTACTTGCAGTCCTTCAAATACTGTAGGTACTTTACAAAATTTTTATTATTTCCCATATAGCTTTTATGTTTTTTGAGTAAATGTTGTGTCATTCTGACCTTGGGAGAAGCCTTATAACTGGCTTAAAAAATAAAGCTTCTGTTTAAAGATTTCATATCTTGTTACATAACCAAAAATGGCATTTAACAAGCAGTGTGCATTACATTAGGAGATACAGGAAGTGCCCACAGATCCTACGGCCAAAAAAAGAAACAATATTATAAACACATATAAGGTACAGATGAATAGCCTAGTGCATAAATGATATGTAAGTCAGGGCTGCATGGTTTTATCATAACTATGTAGGCTGTGTTTTTTAGGGGTTCAATTTTAAAAGGTTGATAATAGCTCCCAGGCTGTAGAAAGGTACAAATCCTCTTGCAGCCGCCTTTATATTATAGGGTATACATAGCCATAATATTATTTCTCAGATCAAGTTAACGGAAGTCAACTTTAAAAACGTATCATCTCTACAATAGAAGGTACCATAATCTGTAAATAGATTATCTTCCCTCTGCCGAATGGGTTAATATTATTAGCTGCAGTGTAGGTCACAGAGAAAAGGGGTTAATTTACATGATTTATAATAATCTTGACAGTTTTCAAATATCAGATTTTCTTGTTAGTTGAAGTTTTGACAGCTCTAGGCTTGAGGTTAAAGATATTAATTCCCTGCATATTTTCAAAGCAATCTCCATTTGTATGTGTCTAAAAAATTCAATTTTCCAACAATTTCCTTATTTCCTTCGTTCTGCCCGCATACCTAACCGCCAATGTGTACGTAGCTCCTTGGAAAACTGTTTGTTTTATCTTAAATAACGATATAATTGATTGAGGCGGTGGACAAGAAGTCTTCATATTCATTTGCAAGATGGAAGGAGCAATATTTCTAGAAATCTGGCAGGCTGGCCTTTTTCCTCTTGTGGAGAAAATTAATGACTGAGCCATCCACTTGCTAGTTAGCATCTTAAGTTACCTGGAGCGCGGGTCTTTCTGGCACTTTCTCTGTGTAATAAATGCTGCCTCTCATAAGGTCCTGATTGTGCGTGTGGAGAGATGAAGAGAGGAAACAAACGAAATTTAATTACGTAGGACGGCTCCCTGACTGCTTTGCAAATCATTTATTTGTTTTCAGAATTGCAAGGGTTTTTATTCCTTCGGAAGATTAACCGCCATTTAGAAAGAAACACGTTAGGCTAATTAATTGATCGTTTTATTTTTTTTTTTTCCTTTGCCTTTCTAAGATAATTAATCAGCGGGCGCAGTAAATAAAGCAACATATAGTCGGATTATACTAAAAGAACCTTGTTTGAGATCTTGTGCCCAAAGCATGAAGAAGTAGATTGCTCCTTTAATGAATAGGCAATAGTCCATCTTGTGGTTTTGAAAAGTCTGTCTGTGCAGCCATATTTCTTTAAAATATATAATAAAAAAGGTATTTACTCTTGGACTGGGCTTCAGTCCACAGTGCTGGTGGGCTACATGAGACCTTCAAGCTTATGTCTAAGCACTTGTAATGTTTGAGCGATGTTTCAGCATCAGAACGGCAGTTTGTTTTGGCCAAAAGACTACTCAATGGCTGAAATAGACCTGTCAATTATATTACACGTGATACCACATCTGCTTATGCCCAGCATATAGGGTGACCAACAACTGTCATTAATGAATGCTACAAGGCTGAACTGAACTCTTGGCAGAATACCTGTATTTCCTTGCTGATACATTTTATTTGTGGCCAAATAAACTCCAGTTCCATATGGAAAGCTTGTTGTATCTGTACTTGCAGGGTTGGGTATGCACCAAATGAATTTATTGCATCAGAGTTTGATGGTATGAGAACTTCCCATAATACCCTGCAAAACTATAACAGGTAAAACAAATGATCCAATTTCTTTTATAAGATATAGTGGGGAGAATAGTGGGTAGAGGCCCTAATTCTTCCCAAATAGCAAATGAGTAGAGAACAGAAGGACAAGAATACAACACATTACTAGAATTGTTAGCTCTATTTATTCAATAATACATGGGTTATACACATGGGTTATACTTTAGCAGCTATAAAGCATCACATTTGTTGCAGTGTTTTACTTGACTGGATGAAGCACTGCCTACTGTAATATATAAACCTCCTAATATTATGATTCCTGTTACAATAAATATATAATAGTTTAATGATACCTCAATGAAAACTTTGGTGACCACAATAACCAGGTAGCATGCAAGCTGCAGACAAACAGGCACAACAGTAACAATAACAATTAATTCAAAATAAAATTTAAAAGATGCACAGAATAGGTCTATGTACAACATATAAATAGATAAAATAAATGTGAAAACTAAATATCCAGTGCTCCATGCAAAGAGCAGCACCAAGGGATGCAGCCCAGCTCTTTCCTTTGGCAAAACTGTAAGTACAGGACCCTGATGGAAATAATGCACAAGTTAGGAGTGGGTAGGGGGGGACACCTACCTGTCTCCTTTGCCCGCCCCTTTTAAATCTAATGTCACCTAACGCAGTCCACACTACATTCTAACAGCATTCTGCAGAGACTATTCGCACCATGCCTGATGCAGTGGGCAAAGTGGGAAACAAAAAAAAAACAAAAAAAAAACGGCTGATTGCACTTTGGGACATTGGGGGATATTGTAAATGACCCACCTCATATTCAGCTGGCATGTGTAACTTTAATCTTATCTAATTGTTCTGTTCTCTAACTCTACCTCCACCTTATTTCCTCTCTCTGTTGGGGTTGCTCAAGGCTCTTTTTTAGGCCTTCTGCTGTTCTCACTCTATACTACTCCTCTAAGAATCTTATTCAGTCATTCAGACTTTAGTACCATCTTCATGCTGATGACACCTAAATCTACATGGCTACTCCTGATCTCATTCTGCCCTTTCCCAAGTTACAGACTGCCTTTCTGCTATTACCTTTTGGATGTCACAATGCTACCTGAAACTACTTTTTTCATTATATTTCCCTAACATCTTCCCCGGTTCCTCAGGGTTTATTCACTAGTCAATAAAATCACCATTTAAGCAATCACACAGTCATGCTGCTTAGGAATTATTTTAGACTCCCATCTGTCTGTTAAGCCGAACATCCAAACACTCATTTCTAGAAGTCTGCCTCGAGCTATCAAACTCTCCCCTTACTTCTACTTTCAAACTCTCCCTAAAGCTCCCCCTCTATAGAGAAGCATATTCAATGCATTTTGAGTGATCAGACATCAACTTATTATAAATTGCCAATTGTTTTCATATTCCTTATGTATTAAATGTACCCTAAACCTTTAGATTGTAAGCTCTTGCGAGTAGAACCCTCTGATTCTATTATTTCATCTGTTTGTTAATTTATTGAAAGACCTCTGTTTGTTCTAAATGAATGTAACATGCTATGTAACTAGCTGGCATTGAAGAGGTTCTGTAGTACAGTTTCTGAAGTTTGCTTTGGTAATACTCTGCACTACATAATCAGAATTATCCACCCTTTATCTGCTCAGATAAGGAGAGATCTTTGAAACACCCCTTAGGTGGAAAATGTTGATAAATGGTTAAAAATTTGTAGATTGTAAGCTCTTTTGGGCAGGGACCTCTTCACCTCTTGTATCGGTTATTGATTGCTTTATATGTTACTCTGTATGTCCAATGTATGAAACCCACTTATTGTACAGCGCTGTGGAATATGTTAGCGCTTTATAAATAAATGTTAATAATAATAATAATAATAATAATGTCAGTGAAATAGTGGGAGCATCTAGCAACATTTTCCCCATGGGGTAACAAGGGCAAATAATCTCTGCCACACCATAAAGCCCTGAGTGCTCACTAGTGATGTGCGGACCAGCCTGATAACCGCGTTAACCCGCGGGTCGGGCAGGTTCAGGCCGACCTCAGCACATCACATACGGGTTGTGGGCAGGTTCGGGCTGAGCTTTTCCGACCCCTCCCTGCCCGCAACCTTATACTGCCAGCAGCTCTTTTATGGCTTCTCTATTTATAGGTGCACCCCTGGAAAGCCCCGCCCCTTTTGTGACATCATTATGGGGCGGGCACGGGTCTATAAATGGAGGGAGGGAGCCTGTTTGGGTAGGGTTTGGGTTGGGAGAGGGCAGGTTAGGGTCGGGGCACATCACTAGTGCTCACCATGGTAGGGAATGGATACAGGTTTGAATAGGGGCCCAGGAACTCCCCAACTGGTGCTACTGATACATTTCAATGAATTTCTCATGAAAAGCTTGTGTGTGTGTGGGGGGGGGGGGGAGGCTTCAGTTTTTCCTAATTGTACAGCAAATCACATTATGCTTGATATTTTTCTATAATGTGTATATTTTTTTAAGTTCAATTGAACCAGTCTGCTTTAAATATTTAAATTCATTTTCAAATATACAGCAACGCATTCTCTGTCTCCCCTCCTTCCAACTGCAGAGCTGATCCTGCCGACCGCATGAAAACACCAAATTACTGTGTAAATAAATATCACTAGACTAATATTTCACTAGTGCAAACTAACATCATTCATAGAGGATTTGGAGTAAAATGCAAATGCAGCGCAGTGAGTGGGACCCAGTTCTTGCGCGGAGGATATGAACAGTTGGAATTAATTCTAGCCACAGATAAAATACAAATTTGTAACACTTCATTTAGAACCATATTAAACTCTAGGGATTTAAATACAAGGTCTGCATCGAACAGACCTGTCCAGTGTTTTAATGTGCTTGTGTTTTACGGAGGTTTGAAAAAAAAAAAAAAATTGCAGAATTCACACCCCAATCCTTCAAAACTCGTTTGGTTAACTCAAAATTAATGACTCTTGGCTTAACCCCTTATTTTCTGTGGGATTTGGAACATGAGATGCAATTGTGGACTAATGCCAATTTTCTTTTTTTGTCTTTTACTTTTATTTCTGACTTGATTTGTGAATCAAAAAAATGAATTTCATGTTATATGATACATGAAAACCTGACAATATTGAAGGTTTGAAAGAAAACAGAACGAAAATATTTATTCTTCTAATTCATTTTATAAATTCATGTATAGTTTAATGTAACCATGACATAAAATAAATATTTTTACCCAAAGTCTGCTTAATTTTGAGGCATAGCATCAACATCATTTTACTATGTGAAATCTTTAACCTGCTATTTTTAAATGGCGAGTGGGGGGGTGGGTTAGATAAAACCTAATATAACATATTGCAAACAGGAAAAAGTTCAATCATTTGGTTTTATGTATACAGGCTAGTGTAACTCAGCAAAGTTAAAGGGAATGCATTAGACTGGGGTAAGGGCTATTTCTCTATACAGGTATCAGACCCCTTATCCGGAAACCCATTATTCAGAAAGTTCCGAGTTACGAAAACGCCATCTCCCATATACTCCATTTTAATCAAATAATTCACATTTTAAAAAATGGTTTCCTTTTTCTCTGTAATAATAAAACAGTACCTGTACTGGATCCCAACTAAGATATAATTAATCCTTATTGGAACCAAAACAATCCTTTTGGGTTTAATTACTGTTTAAATCATTTTTTAGTAGACTTAAGGTAGGAGATCTGAATTACGGAAAGATCCCGTATCCGGAAAACCCCCAGGTCCTAAGCATTCTGGATAATGGGTCCTATACCTCTAACAGTCTACAATTTGCAGGGACAAATAATGGCATATTTATAAAGGTATATATAATATTTTATGCCAAAATAATGTCCTGACTCCCCTAGAAAGTGGCAAATGCAATATCATAATTAGGTCATGTCATATACAGGTATGGGATTGGTTATCTAGAAACCCGTTATCCAGAAAGTTACGAATTATGGGAAGGCCATCTCCCAAAGACTCCATTATAAGCAAATAATTCTAATTTTTAAAAATGATTCCCTTTTTCTCTGTAATAATAAAACAGAACCTGTACTTGATCCCAACTAAGATATAATTACCCCTTATTGGGGGCAGAACAGCCCTATTGGGTTTATTTAATGGTTAAATGATTCCCTTTTCTCTGTAATAATAAAACAGTACCTGTACTTGATCCCAACTAAGATATAATTACCCCTTATTGGGGCAGAACAGCCCTATTGGGTTTATTTAATGGTTAAATGATTCCCTTTTCTCTGTAATAATAAAACAGTACCTGTACCTGATCCCAACTAAGATATAACTACCCCTTATTGGGGGCAGAACAGCCCTATTGGGTTTATTTCATGGTTAAATGATTCCCTTTTCTCTGTAATAATAAAACAGTACCTGTACTTGATCCCAACTAAGATATAATTACCCCTTATTGGGGGCAGAACAGCCCTATTGGGTTTATTTCATGGTTAAATGATTCCCTTTTCTCTGTAATAATAAAACAGTACCTGTACTTGATCCCAACTAAGATATAATTAATCCTTATTGGAACCAAAACAATCCTTTTGGGTTTAATTACTGTTTAAATAATTTTTTAGTAGACTTAAGGTAGGAGATCCAAATTATAGAAAGATCCCGTATCCAGAAAAACCCCAGGTCCCAAGCATTCTGGATAATGGGCCCCATACCTGTAACAGTCTACAATTTGCAGGGACAAATAATGGCATATTTATAAAGGTATACATATATATATTTATTTTATGCCAAAATAATGTCCTGACTTCCCTAGAAAGTGGCAAATGCAATATCATAATTAGATCATGTCATATACAGGTATGGGATCGGTTATCTGGAAACCCGTTATCCAGAAAGTTACGAATTATGGAAGGCCATCTCCCAAACACTCCATTATAATCAAATAATTCTAATGTTTAAAAATTATTCCCTTTTTCTCTGTAATAATAAAACAGTACCTGTACTTGATCCCAACTAAGATATAATTACCCCTTATTGGGGCAGAACAGCCCTATTGGGTTTATTTAATGGTTAAATGATTCCCTTTTCTCTGTAATAATAAAACAGTACCTTGTACTTGATCCCAACTAAGATATAATTACCCCTTATTGGGGCAGAACAGCCCTATTGGGTTTATTTAATGGTTAAATGATTCCCTTTTCTCTGTAATAATAAAACAGTACCTGTACTTGATCCCAACTAAGATATAATTACCCCTTATTGGGGGCAGAACAGCCCTATTGGGTTTATTTAATGGTTAAATGATTCCCTTTTCTCTGTAATAATAAAACAGTACCTGTACTTGATCCCAACTAAGATATAATTACCCCTTATTGGGGGCAGAACAGCCCTATTGGGTTTATTTCATGGTTAAATGATTCCCTTTTCTCTGTAATAATAAAACAGTACCTGTACTTGATCCCAACTAAGATATAATTAATCCTTATTGGGGCAAAACAAGCCTATTGGGTTTATTCAATATTTGAATAATTTTTAGCAGACTTAAGGAATGGAGATCCAAATTATGGTAAGATCCTTATCAGAAGAACTCCAGATACTGAGCATTCTGGATAACAGGTCCCATACCTGTATATATAAAGGTGTGTAAAAGGATTTTACACCCTACAAGTGCACTTTTGGGTCATGTGGCATAGATACATTGGGGGGGGGGGTCATTATTCCACTTTTCAAAGCAAGGGTAAGGCCTTATCTGATATATGCCATGTCGTTTTGATCTTCAGTTCACAAACGGGATATTATTGAATTAAAGAGGGTCCAAAGAAGGGCAACTAAGCTGGTAAGGGGTATGGAAAGTCTCCGATATGAAGAAAGACTGGCCAAGTTGGGGTTGTTCACCCTGGAGAAAAGGCATTTAAGGGGAGATATAGTATCTATGTATAAATATACTAGAAAACCATATAGTCAACTCTCTACAGTTTCATTTACCTGTAGCTCCTTCCAGCAGACAAAAGGACATCCATTAAGATTACATGAAAGGGGGTTCCAACTTAATATGAAAGCTGTGTAGCTGTGGAATTCTCTCCCAGAAGTGGTCGTACTGGCAGATACATTAGATGCATTTAAGAAGGCTGGATAGCTTTTTAGCAAGTAAGGAAATATAGGGTTACTGAACATAGCTTTCAGTACATGTTGATCCAGGGACTGGTCCAATTGGCATCTTAAAGTCAGAAAGGAGAGGAAACTGGAGAGGGTTAAGTTTTTGCCTTCCTTTGGATCAACTAGCAGTTAGGCAGGTTACTTCTAGTAAAAAAAAAAATGGTTGAATTTAATGGACATGTGTGTTACTATGTGTATTATTCTTCTGCAGACAAAACATCTGATATAATAAAGCATCTCCTTAAAATGACAGCAACCACAAGAGCTTACAGTCATACCTTTTAAAAATGAGCACTTTAATTGGATAATTACTCTTGTATTTCTTTTCGGGCAAAAACCCTAGTACATAATAAAAGTATGCTGGGAGCATGTAATTAATGGCATTAGAGCTAATTTATAAAATAAGTCAACATAAAAACACGACAGAAATGTATTTCATGTACAAATATATTGTTACAATTATGTTAGCTACTTTTCTTTGCCCCTGTAATTGAGAAAAACACATACTCTGTATATGCATTTAAGGAAAAGTTCTAAGTCATTGAGAAGCTTGTAAATTGGTGCAGATAAATCCACAATACAAATTTCTTTCCACTATTTGGAATGAAAACAACTTACACCCACCCCTCAGTCCCAAAAGACCATATTTCTAAATTGCAGCTCTAGAGACTGTCGCCTGTGATAATTTGACTTCATTAAACCTAAGGTATAAATGAATGTTTTCCTTTTTTTCCATGCGCCAGCTTCTCTTCGGAGAAACCTCCGCACAACAGTAAGTTTATTGAACTATTCCAAACCCTTTAATTAGGATCCAAGGATTGGGGAATAATGATATGCATGGTAATACCTATCTTAGTAATGTTTTATTAAAGAGGAGTAATCACAGGCTGCTGTGGGATTTCAAATTCCTTCTAATAATTCTTCTTCCCAATGGTAAACATGAGCAGCATGAAGGCATTACAAGTTGTCATTTCCTTTGCTGCTCACATTTTGTTCTAGGGAACAGAAGATTATCATTAAGAGTAGAAACCCTGAACATCTGGAACAAAATAAAACCAGGACATATACATGCTGTTTCATACAAATTGGAGTGTGGATTCTTGTATCTAAGGTTTTACTGTCTAAATCAGAGATTTACTGACCCACATGCCAAAAAGCTCTCATCGATCTCAATCTGCGAGATGTGCCGATGTATTGTAAGGGATGATACCAAGTAATTATATACAAGGGATCTCCTTACCCCTACAATGAACTACTTCTTTGTGATGTTTCCAAACTACCCAGCCAATATGGGCTTATCATCAGGGTGGTTTGCTTGCAAGTTTCCTTATTGCCAATATTGCTAGTGGGTCCTCCCCTTCCTTCTAAAGTTTTTTTTTTTTTCATTTTAATTACCCTAAGAAAGCCCCTTCTAATAAGTGTTGGACTGAGATGGCAGGGGCCACCAGAAAACCCTGGACCATGGGCCCGCTCTCAAAACTTTAATTCCTCCTCTCCTCCCTCAAACTCTTTATTATCCTAGTCTCTATTCTCTACTTACTATACTCTATTCTTCCATCCATCAAGCTTCCTTGTTCCCATACAGAAACAGGGAATGACCATGAAATAGGCTAAATAGAAGGAAGAGGGCCCACTGACGCCTACAGCACTTATATTGTAGTGTCACCCACTGTGACCTACAGCACTTATATTTGCCTATTTGTATCTGTAAGTTACCCTCCCATATAGATTGTAAGCACTACGGGGCAGGGACCTCCATCCTCTTGTGTCTTTGACTCTTAACTTATTGCAACTGTATCTTGTATTTATTTGTATTTATTGTTATACTTTGTATTTATCTATTATCTTATTAACCCCCTGTTTGTATTACTGTATTCTACTGTACAGTGCTGCGTACATAAGTAGCGCTTTATAAATAAAGATATACATACATACATACATACATACATACGCCTGGGCCCACTGGGAGTTTTCCTGGTATCCTGGTGGGCCAGTCTGACACTGCTTCTAATGCACTTTAATAAGACCTCCCTCTGTATTAAAACAAAATTATCTAATTTGGAACCATGGCTCAGATGACGATCACATGGAGTGCATGATGTACTCTTTAGAGAAATAGTAATATAATAAATAGTAAAAACAATTGTTTAATTTTCCACCAATGAGAATCTGTAAATCTTAAAAGTATTGTATACTTGTGCTGGGGGTCATTCACCAACCTCACCGCAATATTCTCTTGTTGGTACAGGAGCAAAGGGGTTTATTTACCCCATGTTATTTTGTATTAGAAATGGCAGAGAGCACATAAAGACCATGCATGTTGTGCAGTAGATATTCACAGTTCCATACTTTAATTGTCCACAAAGTAAATTCTCAACCCACAACAGCGCAGCAACCAATCATAATGCAGAGGAAATCATATCTAAGTATTTGTTAACTAGCTAGTGGGAAAGAACAGAAAATGGTACTGTTGTCGAGAAAAAGGGTAAAGGGATATGTGAATAGGAGTGAGGGACAGATACAAGCATACACTAATGGATGATTATTCTACTTTCATTTTACCTTTAGAAATAGTGACTGGTAGACTGACTTATACACACCTTAATCTGGACAAAAAATGATATATAGTTTTAGAAATTGTTATATATAATTCTCAAATTCAAAGCTGCTATATCAGCAACTTTTTTTTAGTATGTATGTCTCTTTAAATGATAGCTAATCAACATTGAAAAAACTATACTAACAGGGAATCACAGATCTGATTCGAGATAACCGCTAGCATAAAACTGCGTCAAAGCAAACTCTCTTTCCTTCATTACACAGACAGCATTGTATTTATTGGCTCTGAACAACACAAGTCCCTTCTTCATTCTACTTTGGAGCCGGTCATCTTTTCGTAGGAGCGTTGTGCTATTTGCTAATGTTTGGCAAGTTGGTAGAGAAACATAATGGCATTGTGAATTGCTAAATAAACCTAACAGGCTTTCCAGACTGGGAGGAGCAAGGGCTCTTTGGTTTAAGATATATAGAAGTTTTATACTCCAAAGCTGATAAATGACTTAGTCATTATTTAAATTTCGGGAAAATGGCTATACTTGTAATAGGATTTTAATGTATTCCAGACTCCCTTGTTTTTTGTGTTGGTAGAGACTAATGTTCTCTTCCAGCTCCAGTTGGCTGATTTATAGAATATTACCTAAATAGCTATAAGGATATGACTCGATCTTTATTCTCAGGGTTATTTTAACCTTCTCCAGACACCATGAATTTGCCAGTGCTGTGAATTGGCAGAGGTTTGGTTTTGATACGACTTTAGGAGGAAACCGCAGAAAAGCTTACAATTGCTCTGGCATCTCCCAGAGTCTATGTTTCTTTCCTTCCTTACATCTGATGCAATATCCTTAACCAGTAAACAGAAACATGCACTGTGGATGATTCCTAAAGTTCTGAACTGGGCATGAAGAAGATCCTTCTGCTTTCTCTACAATACACAAAGATTTAACTGAGAAATAGATTGCATAATGAATGGAACACTTATAACAATATAAATTGAATATATTATACACAATGGAGATTATGTTAGAGCTTCCAAAATCTGCCCTAGTCTAGTAACCCAGAGCAACCAATTTAGCAGTTAGTCTTTACTCATCTGCTGCAGTAATGCTAAAGGAGCAAACTTTGCCAATTATAGTTCATACCATCATTCAGATATCTATTTTTAAAACGTACATGTTTTGTTTTTTTTTTATATTTGAATGTCCTCCATACCCTTAGTTGTTAAGACTGGCACAGGAATTAGGGATTCCAAGGACTGGAGGCCATTCGCTATACTAAGGCTAAGAACCCACAAACCTGCCATGTACTCCCCCTTATAACAACAGTGCACCCTAAATTGTCTGAGCCCACTTAATCAGAGCGGATTCAGGGGTGGCCCTCAGAGCTGCCTTGCTGCTGGGACAAGAGCTAACCACTGAACTGATTGAAGGAGCAGTCAGTGCGTACTAATAATAGCTCTCTACCTGCTCATATAAGAGAACCGTTTGCAATGAGTAACAGTATAAGTAGTCTGTAGGCAGCAGTAGTGTAGTGGTTAAGGGAACTCGACAAGTTGGGTCAATACCAATGAGTTCATAAACAACTACAGGGATTATCAAGCAGGAGTCATCAATGAACCAGCCAAGTCATACACAACAAGGTAATCTAATGTAAGATGAGTGTTAAAAAACCTATGCTGAACGCCAATAGGCTCTGATGGTATTTAAAAGTCCTAATAAGCTCTTATGTGCTAAAATGCAATGACCCTATACTCAAACATGCAATTAACTCCTGGTCTTGCAGGCCTGACAAAAGTGCATTATCTACAAAACATCCTAAATCCCCAATTTCGGATACAATGCTTGAAAATCATCCTTGTCATATGCCTTAAGGTTACTGTGAAAAATATTCAGGGCAGTTACTAAAAGATTGACCAGTAACAGATATGATGATAAGAAACCTAATTAGGCATTCATCTGTATGGCAAAACAAATAACAGATCCGTGAATGGTCTGTGCTGAAATATTACTGGCTAAATATGTCATATTCAACTAGGCTCTACTTTTCCTATTAATTATAATTTGTCCAGCCAGGAGGCCTATATGTCAGCACTAGTAATTAAGAAAAACAGAAAAATGACTGGACCAATTAAGTCACTGTTTCTCACCCATTGCTACTACGTCATCTGTGATTGCAGTCTAGTGTTCTTCGAGGAGCTAACGCTCCACTGGTAATAGCAGGTCATCAATACTTTTAGGAAGGCTGTATATAGTATATCCATTTTTTCTTTATTTTAACTTAATCAAACCAAAAAAAAGAAAATCAACATTTTTGTTAACAGTGGTGCCTAAGAAAGGGTATTTGTGTCTGTGCAGGTTATTTGATAATAGTCTAACCATTCAGCAGAACCTTGAAAGGCCAATATTCCCTAGAGCCGAATCTGGCTGCAGAGATGCTGCAATACAAAAGGCCAAATAGTCTCCTAAGCCAAATATTTAATAATCTCATTTAGATACAGTGCTGAAGTTACAGAGGCCAAGTTCCAAAGAATAATTCAGTTGGAAAGTATGTTTATGCTGAGACAGTGTATCATATATCATTCCAATAAGGTACCGTACACATCATTAATGATGGCCATACAAACTGAGCCTGCAGCTTTCTTCCTTGTAATTCTTTATAGTTTTTTTTGTCATGGAACAGTAGAGGGCAAGAAAGCAAGTAATATGCATCTATATATGTGTGTGCGTGTTTTCTTTTTTTTTTTAATTACCATTTCTTCATCAAAATATGGTTGGTGCCTACCATTACTGAAACTTGCACATATTATCTTGCGTGCCCGCAGTCTTATACCGGCATGAACTGAAACCCAGAAGTGGATTTCAGTCTTTCAGTAACTTGCAGCTCTGTTGTCAGTGCCGTTTTACCACTAATCTCCCTTTTCTAATGTTTGCTCAAATTTCCAACTTGCTGGTATAAGATTCAAGCATTCTACCCAATGTCAGGTAATCATAAAATATGTGCTGTTTGAAGACTGGATGGCTTGAAGGTAAAATGGAAAAGTGATGTAGACACATATGAAACTAATAGCAGCAGCTTAGTAGTAGCCAAATAAAATTCCCTAAGAAAAACAGTGCCAAAGAACCTCAAGCCTGACCTGTAATATCACCTCAATCCAAGGAATTGGGTCCCACTAGGTGGGAGCTGTAGATGCGGTATTAAAACTTGTGTGTGTTTGTGACGTTAAGCGCTAACCAGGGACTATAATAAAGCCACTAAACTCATTTATTTCCCGTGAGCTCTAATAAGAGGCTCCATGCTGAACATAACCTTGAAAAACCAACAGAAAATGGTAGCACAGTTAGCTTTCTACCCTTAATAAAACTCTGCTTGGCATGCATCTGCCTTCTTCTAATCGCCAAAATGACTGATGTTCATTACTAACGTCTCTCTCTCCCCTATACTCCTGTGGTTTTGTAGATCTTGGGCCATGAACAGTCCCTAATGGAAAGTAACTTTATCCTAATGTTTCCTTTCAAACTTATTATTGTTGCTTGAATCTATAACATAGCCCTCACTCTTTTGGCAATCTCTGTTAATCCTTGATTTAATCCCCTTATTTTTTGGCTTTCACGGTCATAAATGTGTATAGCTGTCAAGTAAACTGAAGGCGCTCACGTCTCTTTTTAAAAGACTACTTGTTTGGCCTGTTTTGGCAAAGGCTCAGAGGAGTGAGACATTAAGCAATACGGTACTGTTTTACTAATCAGTCTAGGCCATTATGAACACTTTGATTGTGAGGTTAATTTAATGTTTTGCGTCTCCCATTGCTGTCAGGAATGTCAAAGATCACCTTAACTATAAAAGGGTTGTGGTAGTGTGAAGGATGTCTTGGGAAGGACATAAGGGATTTCTAAGAGAATGTCAAGGTTCAGATCAAATCAGTAGTTTTAGAGCAGCCATGATGAGTGGGTTTGCCAGGCAGTTATTATAGCTGTACAGATAGTAGACATGGGAATTAATCATGTCAGTTGTGCTTATGGGCTGAATGAAATATCTCTATAATAAAGAAGGTTCTATCTTAAGCTAAGGTGCAACCTTTTCCCAAGGAAAAATACTTTGTACACTATAACAAAGAAACAGAATAGAATACAAAAGCTCTTTCCTACTGGAAAGATCTCACCAATTCAGTTTAACAGCCCTACTTTATTTTAATAGTTAAGATAATCTATTACCTTGTTGAGAGATAAGGCGAGTCCTCCATAGATTTAACTCCCAATGGGGGCTTGAACTGAAAAAGTCTGTCAATCGCTGGCTTAATGTATTAGTTAGTTAATAAAGGCTATAAGAAACTGAACCTATGCAGGTATTAAGGACCTGTATAGCCAAAATTATGTTCTGCCTATCTCTACTATTGTCAAACCGTATTGCTCTTCTACATGCTTTCATTAAGCATTTAAACAACCTCAACCCTGCTGTAATGTATTCTGATCATTTACCCTTCGTAATCTTTGCCAGATTGCATCACGTTTAATGCTCAGTTGTTAAACTTACTCAGTCTTTTTATTGTACAGAAACTCAAAATGACCATAGAGAACCATCATTTGTGACCTGAAGAAGCCACCAGAGTGTGCAGTCTAGTGAAACACTATACAGAAATGGAATAACTTATTTGATTTATTTAAAATAGAGATCAACCAAATCCAAAATGTTGGGATTCAGAATAATCCAAAATCTTTTGTGAAACCAAATCTTGAACCAAATTTAAACAAAGAAAGAGTTAATGAGACTGTTTGCACAACTGTGGAAAAAAAAACAAATAGAAAAAAGACAAAAAACCCATGATTTTCTTGGTTTGTTGTTTGAAAACCGCAATTTTTTTCATACTGCCACACAAAAGCCAATGTAAAAAAAAACAAAACCACAAAACAAAGAAAGATCTTCCAGCTGTAAAAGGGACACCTGCCAGAGAATTCCACATAATCTTCACAGGTATTTTTGCATTTGGATTTGTTGCATAATTAATTGTGACAAAATTGCATTTTTTTCCCACAACAAAATTGTGTTTTGGCATCAAGAAACATAAACCCAAAAAAACGAGCTTTATTAAATGTCCCCCTAGTGTCTATAATGACTTAATTCACCCTGTTTACCTAAAGTTATAAATCAAGTTGAACTGAACATTTTAAGATTTTTCCAAGGGACTCAGGTATTAACATTTTAATCAGTAAAGTTTACTGTGAAAGGAAATGATTAAATATCCCTATAGACAATGGCGGTCACGCTACTGGCAAACCCTAGTGCCTTATATTTGAAAGTACAGAAGTGCTATAGACCAGTATATTAGGCTTAACTGTGATTTAATGGAGACTGGTTGTTCTTGTGTCATTTTCACTGCTGTTTGTGTGGAAGTCAACTAAGCGTAGTTCCCTTCTACTTCATTTTAACTTCTAGGAATGTTCCTCCTTCCCTTATACATATAATCGTAGTTAGCCATGTAAGCAAGATTGTCTTTGCTTTGAGCTGGCTGTCTAAACAATGAAATTTGACTGATCTTACATGGCCTCCTTTTTTATACACAATGAAGAATTTGCTTTTATTTTGTGTCAGGCTTTTTCCGTTAATTTGTATTGTCCGTAAGCTGTTTTAAATAGGTTTAGCTTTAAGATCAAGCTGCTTCCCTTTTTTGACAATCTGGTTTGTTTTTTCACTGTGAATGTCTGTAATCAGTGACGTTTCCCAACTACAATGTACCCTATCCATCACTGGAGGAGGAAGACTTTTTGTGTTTTGCCGCTCTCAAATCAGCTCCTGTTTGCTGTTTAAAATTAGTCCTGTATGATTTGCTAATGCAGGTGTATTTTTGTCTGTCATGATGGAAACTACATGAAAAATGTGTTTCTCTGGCTCTTGGTATGAAATTGAGAATACAATTTCTGGCCACATATGCCAAAAAAGCTTAAAGAGCCACTGCTTAGTATAACATTAATGGCTTGAGATCAGTTTACAGTCGTGGTATTCTATTGTAAAATAAAGCACTGCATAAACTGTTACAATTGATGGAATGTAAATATATAAAAATGTCTGTGTATATAATCATATATCAGAGGGTATCTGCAACCCTTTCCCATGCTACCCATAGGAAGCCATTGATCACCTTAATTGCTGCTACCGCTAGAGGTGTTCAGAAAGTGAAGGCTCTTAAATGACTATATATTAAATCCAATAGTATGGACAATCTCATCAGAATTTATGATGCTTCCAGTACCTTTGACCTCCTGCCCTGTACCCAATTCTTCATTTTGACCTCACCTTACAGTATATGTAACCTAAACAGGTAGAGGTTTAACTGTTCACTGTGAAGTTTTGAAAATAAATAAAAAATATGCTGGATTTTTTTTTTTAAATTAAATGTCCCCTAGGAGTATAAACATTCTGGATTTTTTTAAATAAGGCCACAGCGTAAAAGGAGACCTGGATCATCATGGCTGCTATTAAGATGGTGAAACTTTAGGCTGGTGCAGTAAGTTTTTTTTAAATAATAAATAGGATTGTTTTGCCTCCAATAAGGATTAATTATATCTTAGTTGGGATCAAGGTACTGTTTTATTATTACAGAGAAAAAAATCATGGACTTCATACCATTTAGCCCTTATTTTTTTCATGCTGAAGCCTATAATGTGCGCTGCTGTGCAGGATGTGGTGTTGTTAACTAATCTTCTGCACAATCTGTTTCACGTTTATCTGCTGCAGAAATGCTATACATTATTGACAGGTATCTATATGAGGAGTCCAGATTCCCAAAGCAGCATAAAATTACAAAGCAGGGGTGGGTCAAATAACCAAAACTAAGCTATTGGGCTGCGGTTTTACTTTGAAAAAAAAATTATGATGTAGCTGAAATGTCACCAATCTAAGCAAATACTCAATCAGTTTTGCCTATTTGAGTGGAATCACCCAAAAATAAATATATATATACTGTATATAGCCTCAAGCACTTGGCACAGGCAGAGCATTACCCATTGTTTTCAGAGTTAAGAGGTGTAGCCCTATTCTGCTTCTAAAGGGAATTCTTCTCTATATGCAGGGCTGTTTAACCCCCCAATTTGATCGAGAGTTACCAGATTTTGGTGGCTCTCTTCTGGCCTCCCATCCCCCAGCAGCATTCTCCCAATTCTTCTTAAATCCCCCTGAAAGTCCTGAATGTGCAGTAAGCATTTGGTGAAATCATTTGATGTATTTACACATGCGTAGGTAGAATTTTCTCGGCTTTGCGTTATGTACGTGACGTCACTTCCAGGTATGGAAAAAAAATTCAGCGCCGCACTGGCGAGAGCAACCCCTCCCGGTCATCATCAATAAAAGCTTAACAGCTCTGTATACGGGAGATCTGGTACACTATAAACTGGCGTCTGGTAGCTGGTAGCTTCTGATGAAGTGGCGAGAAGCCATGGAACGCGTTAAGCTGTAGGTGCTAAACTCTGTGATGGTTTTAATGGACTGAATATAGGTGACTTTATAATGATAGGATGTTTCCAGTGCTACGTCTACATTCTATGGATATTGGTTAAAGTTATGCCAGGATCGGGGGTGTGTTGAGACGTGATAGCACGGTGCATGCAGTTGCAGTTTGACTTATCTGGTGAGTGCTCCCCTGTATTGATTTTTTATAAACTGGTGTCAGGACAGACTGGGTTGTGATACCCCTAATTGGAAAATTTTCTTATCCACAATTATGCACAGATAAAATGTTTATTTGCAGGACAATATACCTTTAAATAACTTGCACACATACAGCCTGCCAGCCAGGAGGGGCTTAATAACACCTAATAATACAGATTGTTTGATCCCTGAGCTGCTGGGGGATCCCTACTATGCGGCAGTCCCTTCAGAGCCCTGCCAAGGACTCCCTTTCCTTCAGCCCCCTTCAATAGAACATGCTTTTTTTGCCACTGGGGTTCACCACTGTCCTTCCCACACACAGTAACCTCTGGGATCTCACAGCACCTTCACCTTACTCTCTCCCAGCACTTCCTGGTCAGGCCTTTCTTCCTGTCAGCTTTTCTCCCAGCACTTCCTGTCAGCACACAGGGGTGGGGGCAGCTCCCCTCCCTGCACAGATACAAATACAGGGAATGGGACAGGTGCTCACAGCCTCCCTACAGAGGTAATAGAAAAGGTAGAATAGAAGGTTGTTTTGACCCTTGCAGTTCCCCCAGAGAGCACAGCAACTATGGAAACACTAGTGGAAATGGCAGCTGACAAATTGCCATAGACATTAGCAACTTTGAGTTTACTGTTGATGGAAGCAAATTTGCAGCTGATCATCATGATCCATTTTACATTTGCGCATTGCTTTATGCAATTGTATTCCTTATTTCCCCAAACCCCCCCCCCAAAAAGAAAAAAAAAACATTTTTTTTTATCATTTACATTTCTATTCATTCCCACTGTTATTTAACTTAAACCTGTCATCCAAGTTGCTGCCTGGTTTCTAGGATAAGAATGCCATAGCAATCAGATAGCAGTCAAAATTAAAAAAAAAAAGAGAGCTGCAGTACAAAATCATAAGCCATTTAACACAACAGCAATGAAAAATAAATAACTACAAAATTAAGCTTATTTATCTTAGAATAATACTGAGATGATGTTTCCATCTGTAGACCTAGAGAGAGTAGGGTGAATGTTCTTACCTGATAAAGATTTGCACTGAAATTCCTATTTTCACAAGGGGCAAAATCGACTAGAGTAAAGCCATGCCTTTTGTTTAACCAGAGAAAAATGCAAAAAAACAAATGTGAATTGACTTCAATACATTTTGGAGTGAGAAAAATGCAGAGAAAAACACCCATTAATTCAAATGCATTTGGAGCAAGGAAAAAAACGTGAGAATAAGTCCATTGACTAAAATTCTGCCATTTTGCAATTTGTTTTCCGAAAGAAACAGGGCAGTTCATGTTACTATTTCGAGTGAAGATGTATTTTGATATAGAATAGTTTAAGACTGGATCATGATCTCCCTAATGACATAAGGTTAGTTGATATTTCTGCACTATGTGTCCATTGCCCTAAGCTCAAGCTCAAACATCAAATATAATTCGTATATGGGATCTATCATCTGGAAACACATTATCCAGAAAACTCTAAACTAGACACTTAGGGGCATATTTATTAAGCTGTGTTAAACAAATTTGCTGAAAAAATGGCTTAAAAACTGTGTAAAATAAACAGAGAAGATCGCCATCCAAATGCCAGATTTTACACCGTTATTTCACATAAGTTCCAGCGGAAGAAAAACCGCATAAAAAGTTACGCTGATTTTATGCCATTTTTTACACAGCAAAGTCTAGCGATGTGTTTACACATTATAATAAATATGCCCCTAAGACACGTCTAAAATATCCAGCTGGCAGGGCTGAACTGATTGAAGATTAGTTTAAATGCAGGTGATACATTTTCCCATGTGTCATTGCCCTTTAAATGTTTCACCATACAAGAATTCATTTTTTTAATATCTAAATAATTGTTGCTAGGGTTGAACATTTTTGCATCGAAATTCACATCTTCACCAGCAGTGAAAATATTCTGGAATCAATGCTAGAATCTTGCAGGTGGTCTTTTTTTGCTACTTTTTTAGTGAAATGTTTGTTCATCGCTAGCCTTAATGTGGGGCTCTCCAAATTACAGAAAGATCCTACATCTGGAAAACCCCAGGTCCCAAGCGTTCCAGATAACAGATCCAACACCTGTATATAAACATCTAAAAATGACACAATCAAATGCTTAACGGGTTAAATTTACCATGACAAGAACAAACAAAGTCAGCAAAATATATTCTACCTGAACTATCGGGGGTTAAACAATAGTGATCACTTGTGCTAGACCTTCCCCCATTCCAACTTGAAGAATGAGACAGGTTGTGCAAAAAGCAAACATGCTCAGATCCTGTTCTCTCCCAGCCACCCACAACACACACACTGGTCACGTCACCAAGAAACTTCTTTCACTTTTGACAGTCTTGTGATCACAGCTGCACTTCCCGGGAGAGAATGAAACTTCATTCAACGTTTTAGATTTTTTAATTCTGGCTGCTGTTTCATACATCATGACTACCACCTTGCGTTATTTGTGCTGCTGCTGTGCATCTGGCAGTGAGGAAGAGGTAAGAAATTGGGATTTTAGAGTAACTCCTATTCCTAGATGTGCACAGTGCCACCCTTTGCTTCAGCCGCTTCCTTATTGCCATTACCCATATTCGTTATACTGACCAGAACTCTGCATTAAGGAAAGCTGCTTTATTATAATAGGAAATGGATGCAGGGACACAGTCAGATAATTGCTGCTCAGCAGGTTGTGTTTTCCCAAGTATCCAGGGTTAAAGGTTACCCTAATGAGGGAACGCCGTTAGGGAGGGCCAGCAAACATTAGATTAGCAGCCAGCCGGCTCTTTAAATAGGGCAGAACTAACATGGGGAATGAAGGAATGTTGTGCAGGAAGCCTGTTCAACTATTCCCAAATCCATTAACAGAATGGTTCCCTACCAGCAGTACAGGTGGGTCACTGCGTGGCATAACTGGATTAACTGCAATCCCTAATCTAATGACAGATTCACCCATGCAGTTATTATTATTATTAATAAACAATTTGTATGGATTTTTCCTTAATAACACATTTTTAGTACAGTGTGGGATCCCTTATCCTGAAACCCATTATCCAAAAAGCTCCGACTTAAACTGTAAACTATATATAAATATATATATATCAGTTTTAAACCATTAGTGTAAAGAGACATTTTAAATCAGTTTTGCTTTAATTTCATACTAATGACATTTTTACGGAGTCCTATCTCCGTCTCATAGACAGATATACTGTATCTTATGATACCCTCACCTTCTCCAGTAACTTATTTGGCATAGTGGCTTTTAGGGTCCCTATATGACATGATATGGACAGCCTAAAGCCAAAGAACAATTTCAGGGTCTTATAAAAAATAACTTTCAAAACTTTTTTTGCCTGTCAGGACACAATCATCAGTACTGAAGTGAGGCAAATAATTGGTAAGAAGGGGCTGTGGTGCAAGGAAGTCCTGATTGCAAATATTGCACCAGGGCCCAATAGGCAGTAGCAACATTACTGAGCCAAATCATGCACCAGTAGTATGGTGGTCACCTCAATCCTTTAATGCTTACACTGAATATATATCCTACATGGCTAATTATTAGTTCATTTAAAAGCAGGATTTCAGTGTATTACATATTGAAATAATATGGTATTTTTCATTTAAATAATAAAAAAGGCTTTGGTGAATTCATAAGGAAATAAAAATACACAAAATAGACGAAAATCTCGTTGACTATAGACAATTACACAATTTCTACATCATACTAAAATGTAATTCAAACAAAATGTCCCCATTTGCTAATTAGCCATGCAAGATGTGGATTCCATATATGTCTGTTGTAAAGAGGTAATGTGGCAACCATGACCACTAGTATTTAAAGAAACTAAAGTTGACCTGAACATGTATAGACTACCTTTGTATTGTGGCTCCTTTTCACTGTCTTTTGGCCGACCAATGGAATTTTTTTTGTCAGCACAGGTAATATTTGATCCACAAGAATCAACAACCAGTTTATCTGTCAGAATGGCCAACTGACATGCCATGTGTTGCCATCTTAATACCCTAACTAATATGGTTGTGCACTGGAAATACAGCTCACGCAGAGGCAATGGTGGGATTCTTAAAAGAGTATAATACTGTATTTTGTAAATGCATTTATTACAAAATACAAAACCAATATAATTACATAGTCTAAAAATTATTATAGAAATAGCAGAGAAATGGCACTAAAATCACAAGGTAATATACTGTATATGTAGAATATATTTATATTTGGATTTTTATAGTTGCTGTTCAACCTGCTCTCTCCAGTGATGTCGTAAATGGGAAGGACCAGGACGGGGCCAGTGTCCCAATAATAGAGCTGGGACACTGTCATTGTTGGGCCTGCGACCCACTACAAGGGGTTAAATTTACAGTCCAGATGTCCATCACAGGATTTGGGCTGAGCAGCGCAACACTGGTAGACATGGGCCCTCTGTTGCCTATAAATGAAATATGGCTCTGTGTGGCTGCACAAAAGAAATTGTATTTTATGTGAATGACATTGCAAACATACTTCAGCCCTGTATTGATATACTGGAAATTCCAGCCAGCAACAGAAGAGCAGTCAGCTGACAGTGACACCCTGCATGGGGAGAAAGATGTGGAGGCAGATTAGGATTATAAATCTTATGACAAACTGGTTTTACTCTGCACAAGACTGAGACTACATCTGTACTGATGAAAAATATGTAACCAATGTACACATAAAATTCAACTGTGTGGCAAACACAAGTTTTAAAGCCTGTGAGTGCAATCGATCTGAGATCTATACTTGGCATCCCCCCCCCCCCAAAGGATACCATTTACTATATCACAATATGATTAATAATCTACTAGATAAAGAAAATAAAATTATTTACCTCCCTAGAGAAAAATGTTACCCTATTCATCTGATTTGGAGTTCCACTTGTGGGGCTGCATGCTTGAAAGGGCATCCAGCATGCATCTGAAGCAGAGGGGGTATTTTACACTGTGGTTTCAAGAAGACACAACAGGAATAGTTTTATGTGCAGTAGCAAGCATTGATTGTATAGTCATTGAAAAGAATCAGTCACTGTTGCCACTGGAATACCTTTATATGGTTTAGACTCCACTACTAGAGATAAGGAAGACCCTATACTCATATGGGTTTTACCTTCTACAGCAGGGGTCCCCAACCATTCTTACTGGTGAGTCAAATGTAAAAAGACTTGGAGAGCAACACAAGCATCATAAATGTTCATGGAGGTGCCAAATAAGGGCTGTGATTGGCTATTAGGCCGCCTCTATGCACACTATCAGCTTACAGGGGGCTTTATTTGGTAGTAAATGTTTTTATTTAACCAGAACTTGCCTCCAAGTCAGGAATTCAAAAATAACTACCTGGTTTGGGGGCACTGAGAGCAACATCCAAGGGGTTGGTGAGCAACATGTTGCCCCCATGCCACTGGTTGGGGATCACTGTTCTACAACATTGTTCCCAACCCAAAAGCATGGAGCTTACAAGTGACGGTATGTTCTGCAGCTCGGTTAGATATAATATTAAAAAGCAAATATTTCAATTAAAATCCAATATGATTAGTCACATAGATACTGATTTTCATTAAATGCATGTGTATCTGTATAGAAAATAATATTACATAGTAACATAGTAAGTTGGGTTGAAAAAAGACATACGTCCATCAAGTTCAACCATAATGCCTATATATAACCTGCCTAACTACTAGTTGATCCAGAGGAAGGCAAAAAACCCCCATCTGAAGCCTCTCTAATTTGCCGCAGAGGGGAAAAAATTCCTTCCTGACTCCAAGATGGCAATCGGACCAGTCCCTGGATCAACTAGTACTAAGAGCTATCTTCCATAACCCTGTATTCCCTCACTTGCTAAGAATCCATCCAGCCCCTTCTTAAAGCTATATAATGTATCAGCCAGTATGACTGATTCGGGGAGGGAATTCCACAACTTCACAGCTCTCACAGTAAAAAATCCTTTCCGAATATTTAAATGGAACCTCCCTTCTTCTAAACGGAGTGGGTGCCCTCGTGTCCGTTGGAAGGACCTACTTGTAAATAAAACATTAGAAAGGTTATTATATGATCCCTTTATATATTTATACATAGTTATCATGTCACCTCTTAAGTGCCTCTTCTCCAGTGTAAACAGACCCAACTTGGCTTTCTTCATAACTGAGACTTTCCATACCCTTTACCAGCTTAGTTGCCCTTCTCTGGACCCTCTCTAACTCAATAATGTCCCGTTTGAGCACTGGAGACCAAAACTGAACAGCATATTCTAGATGGGGCCTTACCAGCGCTCTGTAAAGGGGAAGAATAACCCCCTCCTCCCGTGAATCTATACCACTTTTAATACAGCTCAAAACCTTGTTTGCCCTTGCAGCTGCTGCCTGGCATTGCTTGCTACAGCCAAGTTTATTATCTACAAGGACTCCAAGGTCCTTCTCCATTATGGATTTGCCTAGTGCAGTCCCATTAAGGGTATACGGGGCTTGCATATTTTTACATCCCAGGTGCATGACCTTACATTTATCCACATTAAATCTCATCTGCCACTTAGCTGCCCAGATTGCCAGTTGGTCAAGATCCTGCTGCAGGGATGTCACATCCTGTATAGAATTGACTGGTCTGCAGAGTTTTGTGTCATCTGCAAACACTGATACATTACTCATAATACTCTCCCCTAAGTCATTTATGAACAAGTTAAACAAAAGTGGACCCAGTACAGAACCCTGATTAGTAATTAGTCGAGCAGTGAACCACTTCCTCTGAATGCTTAAAGTCAGGTAACATATATAGAAGTGTGAGGATTGAACTAATTGCTGCAAAAGATCTAAGAAGATTAAAAAAAAGGAGAAGCTGAAAAAAAAATATTTTATTGGGTAATAAAACTTTTTTTTTTTTCTTCTGGTACCTCCATGTAGACAGGTTAATAATGCAAACACAGACACACAAAGAACAATTGCTCTGATGTCTGATAGGTCATTTAAGAAAAAAAAATATTTTTGTATTTGTTTTCCATGTATGTCCACATCATTTGGTCTTATTTGAACTTTTTTCTTATTTTTCTTATTTTTCTTATTCCAGAGCACCCCTTTTGCACGAGAAGGAAGAAGCCAAAAGGCAATCAAGAGTAAGCTATTTTCCATACTGTATTTTAGTCATGATAAAGAACATTCCATGTCTGTTTCGGGGGGGATTGTAATGTAGGATGAAGTCTAACGTATATATTTTTTCTCAGCTCTTAACAAAGGTGAAAAATTAGTTATGAAGCATGTCAACGTGCCAAGCATTGATAACCAGTTTGCAGAGATCGGTAATCTCTACAATGATCAGGTGGAGCACCATGAGACCATGACACAGTGTATCTCTAGTCTGGCACATATCAGTCATTCATCTCCAGACCTCACCGCCTGTATACAGAGGCTGAAAGACAACTATTGTAAGTGAACATTTTTTACTAAGTCTAAAAGTAATTGGGCAGGCCTGGAGCCTAAAAGCAATGCATTATTAGTGCCATAAGCTTTGGCTGAACATGATGCATTGAATTGCTTCTGAATGATGTGCTATTACTACCTCAATCCCCACTCAATCAAGATTTTGACCTAATGAAATTTTCATATATACTAACTCAGTTAATACTTACCAACTGAAGACACTACCGATTGGTGGGTGTCAAAACGTCAAAAACAGTTGCACACGTCGTTTTTTTTATGCACGTGTCCAACAAATTGCGCATGTGCTACATTTTCATGGTTTTGCTAATTTTTCACCTAAGTGATATGGAACAGATTCGCTCATCACTAGCCACTATCTTTAACTTTTCCACAGAGACCCTGACTTCTAGAGGTTTGAGATTGGGCTTAATGTTCATGCTAAGGTCTCCTGTGGAGTCCAAAGGGCCAGAACCATATGTTTCTTCCCCTTTTAAAGACTAGTGAACAGGCACTTTTTATACTTGGAGAACTGGAACACCTCCCTTTCACATACAGTAACATTAATTACACTTTCTCACAGTGCAATGGTTACCACATCCCCTACATTAACTGTTTTTAGTCAGCAGTGGGCAGGCAAAAATATATTGTTCTAAAAAAAAAAAAGTAACAAGTAAGAGCTCGTAGAAAAAATTAATCATATGAGTACTGCTTAGAAGAATATGAATTTGCCTATGGCTACATAAGAAACAACTGCTTGAATTAATATGGATGGTGCAACATGAACTGTGGTTATCCAAGAATATAGGCCACCAATAAAGCAGTGATTCTCTTAACCACATATCTCTGATTTGACACAGCACACTCTCTGCCTACTTTCTGACATCTGTGATCTCCTTTCATCAATTGAGCTGGGAATACAACATAATGAATAGATCCTGCAGAAGCTGGCTACTCTGCCAAGTCTCTGTTTTCAATAACAGCCTGAGATGAAAAATAACAATTGGGAATTGAGGATGGATATCTAACCTGGGGGAGATTTCAGTGCTAAGTTGTCTAAATCTTTGCTTTGTGTCATCTCAGTAGACAATCACTGCCTTTATTTCGTTTTTATTTCAGATAGAAGCCTTTTAAATTGTGAAAATAATAATAAAAAATATATATAGTTTTCACTTAAGTGTAATTCAGTACTTCGAGGGTATACAGTCTGTTAAACTGCCTACATTTCAGCGTTTAAGTTTAAATTAACTCACCTCCAGCTCTGTCTGGTTATGAGATACATAGCCTGGCTGCCATACACACTGAAGGATGTACAATAGGATGCAGAATATTGGACCATAGTGAGGACTATGACAGATCCAGTGTAGGACCAGAAAAGTTACATTTAAAGAAGTTTCAATATAAATTGGCATAGGCTAAAAAGCTTGAGGATGAAGAAAATATAAACCTTGTGCACAACAGTAAAATATATTGAATGCTACTTCTGCCACCCCCCAAATGTACCATCTTAGATTTGCATCAGCAGATGAATCAAAGGTCTTATTCTACATAAATGGATACATATTTGTAAATTCCATCCTATGTTATGCAGCAGATTATATACATAACAATAGAATTTGTGATGGTGGTAGTCAATCACAGAAAGAAATTGCCAGGGCTTGGTCTCACCCACATTCTGGAGTTGACCAGCTGCTAAAAAAGATAAAGCCATTATTTATACATAAAGAGAAAAATTGCCTGTGCACCATTTGCCTTTAGAAAGACATTTTTCCAAAAAATGAGGTGTTAGTACCACATTTAACCAAAATATGTAAGCTCACGTGCCACATTACAGCCTCTCATTGTATGTGAGTCCTGCACTGCCTACACTGCCTCATTAACATGCACTCTTTAAAAATAATTTTTACAAAAAATGAGTTGTTAGTATGACACTTTGGCCAAAATATGTAAGCTCACGTGCCACTTTGGAATTACTCACAGGTGTATGTTAATGAGCTGGGGCTTAAAAGCTGTCTGCTTTCTTACTAGAGCTCTTGGGTTAAGGGTAAGTGCAACATGGTCTTACTACTCAGTCACATTGTTTGCTGGGGGACTTGATTTTAAATGCACTACAGAATTAGAATGCTAATAGGCAGTGTAGGACTCACAATGAGGGGCTTTGACATGGGTTTAAGCAGATGGAAAAAGGCTCCTGCACAGGGCAAATGGTAGTGAGCAGGATACTGAGATGTGACAAGCAGTGCAATAAGGTTTAGAACAGAAGATTGCAAAACTGAATCAGGACATTTTAAAAGTTAAAGGCCCATGAAAAAAAAAAAAACCTATAGAAACCTATGCAGTTGTATACAGCATTATCAGCACAGGCATGTATGGGGGAATGCAGAAGTAGTGGCATCTGCACTTCTGTCTGGTCCATTGGGAACAATTCTAATACATTATTATAATAGACCTGCCTTTTAAATAAAGAAGGGCTGCAATGCCACTGATGATTGGCCATGCATGGATAAATCATATGCACAAAATACAAGGTTTAGCAACAAGTCCAAGACACTCAGCTAAGGGAGAGAATGATCCAATTACCCAAAGGGTAAGCACTTATGGACTCCACACATAAGCCAGTTAAAATACTGCCCTGTGTGTTTTCATGAGCACCTACTTTTTGGTTCTTAGACATTGCATGGGTAAACACATAAAGCACTGGCGCACACAGTACCCCATGTAGAGACTGGGAGACATGGAAGGAGATATGATATAAGGAAGTGGTTGGGGCTATGGGTGTATGGGTTCCTGAGGGTGGGGGGAATAGCATTAGGGTCCACATGTCTCAAGTTTCACATGTGCTCTTGCAGCTGAACATCTGTGGAAGCAAAATTATTATTCTTTGACACACTTACTAAATGGCCAAAAAATCTGTGCCTAAAAGCTATATCTGTGCATATGTTTGCAGACATGAAATGTTTAGTAGCAGACTTGTTTCATTCATGCACAGATAAAACTGACTTGATCTGACGTTTTTGTGGGTTTGCATATAAAGAAATGTAAAGCACCACTTTCAAATGGATGTAAAAAACCCATAACATTAAGACGTTTTATGGAACCTCTTTATCCAGGATACTGGGACCAAGATGGGAATCTTTATCCGTTACACCTGTAAGTCGTTTTGTAGAAAGAAGCTGTAGTAAATTACACTGCCACCAGAGCTACTATAAAATTAGGGAGAGATTAGAGGCCCTTAACAGGATCATATATAATGACAGTTTGGAAGAGAGTAAAGAACTTTAAAGATGGAAATAAAATATATGTTTTCCATCTGGCACTGTAGACTACGTATCCAGTTAAAGGAGACTCATTTTTCTATTTAAAATTGGCAACAAAATTTAATCATGTTATTTTCACTTTTCAGTGTGAACAGAACTATAGACAGATTGGTCTGCAAGATTTGGGAGGCAGTTAATCAGTAACTTAGTTAATAGCTAATGGTATCTCTATGCAGAGGTTCCACAAAAGCTCTGTGTCCGGCGGTGCTTCCCAATGTGCTGCTCAAGATCACTTTTTCCGCTTGTCCTTTGAGGTTACAAAGGTGATGCTGTGTTCCACCTGTGTGCATGCATTCCACCAACAGGAAGTAAAAAAGGCAAAATATCTCCAAATCTATAATAATAATAAACTGCGTTTGTATATTAGCTTTTTTTAAAGGTGCCATCTCTCTGCCTTGCCAGATAGCTTATTATATAGTAAAGAACTTGAACTGATTATTTTATCTTAATATTATGCCTGCATTAGTTAGTGGTACAATTTTTCATGTATTCTCTGCTGGAACCCATTGGACCTCCCAAAATCGTGTCCACCAAATCAGTTTTTTTGGCACATCATATTATAGGGAATTTGTCATAACATCCATTCAGGGGGATAATTTACAAATCATGCTCTTTAGTGATCTATTTATCCAGCCTACATCCCTCCTTTAGCCTTGAATGCAGTGCTACCAAACACCACCAGTGCTGTATTCATGGGGGAGCGCAGGTCATTGTGCTATATTCTGCAGCCCAAAGGTCTGAACCAATAGTGCAAAGTGCAGGTCAGGGTGCAAACGTGCAAAAATTTACTGACCACTATACTGTTGACTTTAACTGGTTTTCTATCAGTCCTAGCATCTGAACTGTAAATTCAGTGACTCATGTAATATAAATTATGAATTCAGATGCTGTGTGTTTGAGCGCTTAGGGAGTAAAACAGAAAACCACAAAAGACAGTCAGATATCCTAGAACTGACTTTGAATATTGTACAGTTATTACATTTTTTTACTGCAGCCCCATGAAAATAACACTGACGGGTGCATTACTATGTAGAACTCCCCAAACGGCATTCAGTTTGATTGAGTAAGAACATAGTAGGCCTGTGTTAGAGTAACTGATGCAATAATAACTGCCAGCCGGTTAATTATCTTTTGTAGCAGTGTCTCTGTTGCATGCTGTGAATGAGTCACTGTTTGTCAAATAGCTGCTCTTTTGCCTCCCACTTTGTATTTTCACCATAGTTTATTTTTTCACTGCTAGAAGTTGCAAAACAACAATATTGATTCTTGATTATACAAGCAGAAAATGTTTTGTGTGTTACTACATTTTGTGGGGCCAAATAGCAATACTAGACCAAATGTCTGCTGGTTTTGCATATGTATCTGAGGTAGACATGGATTGTTGTCTGCACGTCAACAGGTGAGATAAGCTGCATGACCCTTACCTTAATTTGATCATTTGCTACCCATTAAAAAATGTGAAATTTATAACTATTGTTTCTATGTGTTTTGCAAGGAATCTAGGTTCTATTAACAATTCTGCAATTTGGTGTGATTAGACAAAATAGTAATAAGTTGAGAAACATGATGGTGGTCGTAGGACTATGGTGAAATAGATAAAAAGTGAGGAGGAGAAGAAAGGAATATGGACCAGCAAAGTGTAGGCCATTTTATTTTTATGATGAGCAAATTTTTTTTCCAGGCATGGATTTGCGGGAAATTTCCGTATTTGGTCATTGGCAAATTGTTACGGGGAAACTTCCATGCTAAAAAATTTGTTGAGCGTCAAAAAAAAAGTCTCAGGCACCTCAAAAACAGTTGCACGACAAGTGCGTTTTGGTTCATATTCGCTCACCACTAATTTAGATCTCAAAATTTGTGGAATTGGCTCATTTAGTTAATTATGGTAGCTACATTTGCTTCTCTTCCTCTTCTTTTCTTTTTTATCATAAAAAATCAATTTTGTTCTTTAAAGTCCCTGTGGAGTCCTTTATAGAGGGGAGGGGCAAGGTACATAAAAGCTTTTGCTATACCGGAAAGAAGTGTTCTGTATATACCATTAACAGGCACAAGGGCATGCACTTGAATACCCCAGTCTTGCGTGTCTTTCAGAAAGTACAAAAAGAGTATTTTAGAGCATGGAATCTAGAGTCCTGTTAAGTACAGTTAAAGCATAATTATTTCTTGTACTTTATTTAAATATATATAGTATAAAAAAGACCAGCAACTCCGGGATTTCTTGTGAAAAATCAAAACATGTATTCAAAGTATTCTGCCCCATGGGGACCCGAAACGTTACGTCGGCTGTTTATGCTACTTTGAATATATGTTTTGATTTTTCACAAGAAATCCCGGAGTTGCTGGTCTTTTTTATACTATTGGAACCCTTTACCGAGCACCCGAGGTATGTTATGTAGCGGTGTGCCATCCTTTGTGTGTATATATATAATAATTATTTTTTAAAACCCTATGCATATACTTGCATACTAGTGATGTGCAAGCTGGCTTAAAATCCGCAAAACTCATGGGTCTAACATTCGCACAACAGAAACAGGTCACCAGTGACTTCAGACTGAGCTCTTTTGCCAGCCTTCCTGCCCATGACCTGGTGCACACTTGCCCCACCCCCTCTTTGACATCACTGGTCTATAAATAGATGGGAATCCCTAGGCCAGGTTGGGAGCAGGTGGGTTAGGCTCAGGTGAGGGGTGACTATTTGTCGACCCGCACATCACTATTGCATACTATCTGCTTTGCTCCCTCCTAATGAAGAAGTCGCAACCGATGACTGCAATGCCTCCTATCTTCTTGTACCTGCTTATTGTGTGATATTTCATCTTTTTGCAATCTATCTGTTGTGATTGCTAAATCTGCAACAGCCCCTTTTCATACCAGCTCCCATGGACCTTTAAGACCATATCAAATTTTCCCTGTCCCTATCCAGTTTGCAGGGGATTTTTTTTTCTTTTTTTTTTTTTGTAGCAACTGCAAATCAAAACCTTCTCACTGGCCGTAAATCTGTCCAGCCAGTCACAGAACGAGGAGAACATGTGGCCAAAATACATACAACTCTTAAACAAACCCGCATAAAAAAACAAACCAAGCTCTTGCTTAGCTCCAAGTAGCTCATGAGGCAATTCCATTAGGTTAGCTTCTAATACACAGAGGGAAACCATTTGTACTAGTGAGCTGATTAATTATACTGAATGATGGGAAATCCAGAGGATTCTATATTAAACACAATAGAAGAACCATTTCCCCAACTGGCTACTGAAGCTTTTGCAAACACAAACAATTCTGCATTTTTTTTCCTTTCATGACACTCTCTAATTCTTTCCGCACAATGGATATCTGAATAGACCCATTAAATCAGTCTCCAGTGAAAATCCATGTGAGGGAACAAAGCTTTTCATTGTTTATTTTATAAAAAAATAAGTGATTTTTATAAAATATGATTTAATGTTCAACAGTATTTAAGCTTAATAAGAGTAATGAACTTATATTTAATTAAACACAAACAGTATATCGAGATGAACCAAACTAAAGGTACTTTTAGCAAACTGTCTGTAAACTGAAGAAAGGGCCAATGAGTTCAAAGGAGATGTTCAGCTCTAGAGTGGTCTCGCAAGAGAGTGAGAGAAGGGAGTAAGAGTTTAAGCAGTCGGTCAAGGGGTAACCATAGTGTGATACTTAGAGTATACTTATAACTGATGATGGAGAAGAAGAAAAACAGGAAGACTTTGTAGGTTAAAAATTGACATTTACATTCTTCATTGGTAAAAGAGCCAGTGCCAGGGCTTGCAGTTATTTATGTATTAAAAATGAAATGAAATACGGGCCTAGGGGCTGATTTACTTACCCACGAACGGGTCGAAATGAGTCCGATTGCGTTTTTCGTAATGATCGGTATTTTGCAATTTTTTCGTATGTTTTGCGATTTTTTCGGATTCTTTACGAATTTTTCGTTACCAATACGATTTTTGCGTAAAAACGCGAGTTTTTCGTATCCATTACGAAAGTTGCGTAAAAAGTTGCGCTTTTTTCGTAGCGTTAAAACTTACGCGAAACTTTGCACCTTTTAAGTTTTAACGCTACGAAAAATGCGCAACTTTTCGCGTAAGTTTTAACGCTACGAAAAAAGCGCAACTTTTTACGCAACTTTCGTAATGGATACGAAAAACTCGCGTTTTTACGCAAAAATCGTATTGGTAACGAAAAAATCGCAAAACATACGAAAAAGTCGCAAAATGTTCGTTTTCAAGTCGGAACTTTTCCAATTCGGGTCGGATTCGTGGGTTAGTAAATCAGCCCCCTAGACTTACATTTTATGGGGTTCAATCGACTGTCGCTGCCATTGCTGAGCAGAGCTGCTTAATTTAAAGTTTACAATTACCTGGGAGTCATTAAAGTCCCTAGTACACTGTAATGCCTTACTTTTGCTTTACCGTAATGGAGGGTCAGCATGGGCTCCTGCGCTTGTTAGGATGCTCCTTGCAGCCTCCTGCTGCTACTTGTTGGAAAAGATTGTGGATATACTGTACATGGTAACATTTTATACCATCAAATGACCAGTTTCAAGGAAATCTGATTATTAATATTACAATAGATGGGGTATGAACTATTGTAGATTGCTAAAGTTTATCCCCTATAAACTTTACAGAGGAGTAGCCTAATAATCCCCTGTATTCCCTTTCTGATTTCCCTAAACATTCTTTAAATTTGATTTGATAGCTTTTCCCCTTCTTTTGTGATTGAAATGAACCAGTAAACACATTTGTTGGTTTCTGATTTGCAGATGACTATGATATTAAAGTACTGATGGAAGGGTACAATTTCTCTCTTCTGGTGAAAACAGAAAAGGAACCTCCAGAAAACTTGAAACAAGCACAGGAGATCGTTAAAAAGTTAAGTCGTGCATCCAAACTTCTCATCAGTAACCAAACCAGACTGGGAGAGATGATGTTCACAGTTCTGCAGTCACAAAATAAGACTGATATGGAAAGCAGCATAAAGGAGGCCAACACTGTTTACATGGACCAATTACGCCTAAAAAAAAACCTGGAAGACAATCTACAAAAGACAGACAAAGCCAGACAACTGTCTAAAGAATATGAAGAGGATGCCAACAAAATTCTTATAGAATTATCTAAGATTTCTGGAGCTGCACTTTGAAATAATCAACCCTTTTTCCTTGACCTGGTTTTGCTACATATAAATAGCAACAAACATAACCACTTATAAGCTTTATATCGTTTCACAAGACAGAGAGATATTTTTGGTGCAGTAGGTAAACCTGTATCTGTTGAGATATTTCTAGTGATTTCCTGTAATAGCAAACTATATTACATTACTTTTTTGTTCTAATGAATTTCTGTACAAATACAAATGATTGTTTTCAGTTGTCCTTGCCTTTTTAACAGAAATATTTGATTGATTTCCCCCCACCTACAGTATACACTGCCATAGGCAATGGCCAGTTCTGTTTATTGGAGTAGATTCATGTTTTAGATTACCAGAAAGCTGGAAAAGCAGATTATGACAAAAGATTCTGACCTTGAGGCTTTGAATATCTACAAACAGAAAATGAAAGGTAGGTTACTTAACAAGGAGAGTGCTGGTCAGGGAATAATCAATTAATGGTTCAAGAACATAAGAATGTCAAGGCACTGGCAGGTCATCAAAACCATTGTCTAGAGGTCTATACTAAAGAATCATTTTGCTTTTACAAAAAGAGTTACTTCCCCAAGAATGATAGGGCTTTGTTTGTGTTTTGTGTACCCCTCTAATAGCAGTACATGTATGTACTGTATGTATATTTTTATTTATATAGCACTACTTATGTACACAGCGCTGTACAGCAAAACAATAAATTAATAAATGAGCAGGGTATCATGACAATAATACAAAAATAAATACAAAGCATAATAATGAATACAAATAAATAAAAAGTACAGTTGCATAAAAGATTCCACATAGCTAATTAACAAAGAGACAAGAGGGTGGAGGTCCCTTTCCCAAAGAGCTCACAGTCTAAATTGGAGGGTAAATTACAGAAACAGATCAGAAATAGGTCATGTATTCATCATAATCTACCTAATGCTATAACATATTTACATGCAACAGTTTATTGAATAGCTGACAACTTTAAAGGTTGAACTGTTATACCTAGTGTGCAAGTAAAAAAGGAATAATCTTCTATGGTTTGTGCATTTTGTTTCAAGATGCTCAGAATAAGTGCAGGATATAATCATCACTAGATTTCAATTTCTGAAAATGTTTCTAGAAATGCTTATATTCACTACCAAAAAATTAGCCAATATAAGGTTAAATCCAACACTGGGTTGTTTTTCTTAAGGAAAAAAAAATTCTCTGGATCTGAAATTTTATACTACCCGAAGAAAAAGTTGACCTGCAAAACATAATGGCAAAAAGACAATGTTAGCCCTTAGTGAGGGCTAAAACGGATTTACAATAATCTTCTTGAAATTAAATAAAGGGTTTAAATACATAAACTAAGAGTTATGTCAAAATATATATTTAGTAGACACTCTGACGTTGGCTGTTGGAGTCAAGTGGTGCTCAGTGAAGAAGGTGTAGTAGACTCTTGATGGTGCTACAAGGATAGGCAGGGTAGCTGATTTTAAAGAGAATACAAATAATGTCTGGTACATAATTATGTTATGTCAGTTATAATATTCTGCTATGTCACTTGACTTATAAATAGAAGGGCTCTCTCTCCAAAATGTTATTACTTTACTCAGCATAGAATAAAAGGGATTCAAAAACTTTCTTGCCCTTTCCAGTTATTTTTTAACTACTACTGAAAAAGGCAAGCAGAAGATTCCATGTACATCACGAGTTGATATATCTGTCTTCATAATATAACAACAATTTTGAGCAAAAATCTGTTTATGTTAAGTGTAGATTGCATAAAAGTGTTTACATACCATCCATCATTCTCTGCAACTGACCACTCCAACAACATGATGGAAATATAGCACTATGGAATGGAGGCCAGTAAATGGTATCTGGCTCCTGTTATAATTGTTACCCCTCAACAATTAGAATCCAGCCTTGTGGCATCCTGTGTAGAGATGTAGCGAACTGTTCGCCGGCGAACTAATTCGCGCAAATTTGCGGACTTTTGCCGATGTTCGCCACTTTGGGTTCGCCGCGTTTCTTTTTGGCGCTGTGTTTTTTCGCCTTGGGTTTTCCGCCGCGTTTTTTCGCTTCGTTTTATCGCCTATGCATATACATAGGAATAGCTTGCGGTTTTTTTTGGCATTTTTTTGGGGGCGTTTTTTTTTACAAAGTATTTTTCAGAGAAGTTTTTGCCCTTGATCCCCCTCCTGCATGCCACTGTCCAGGTCGTGGCACCCTTTAAACAACTTTAAAATCAGTTTTCTGGCCAGAAATGGCTTTTCTAGGTTTTAAAGTTTGCCTTCCCATTGAAGTCTATGGGGTTCGCAAAGTTCGCGAATATTCGCGAGTTTTGGCGAAAGTCCACGAACGGGTTCGCAAACATTTTCGGCGATGTTCGCTACATCACTAATTCTGTGCAGCTTCACAAGTCAAACATCCCAAATACCAAGCCTGCACCTTGTTATGTTCCTAAATGTGTTCTTATCTCCAATGAAACTGAGCTGTGTCAAAATTTACCAAATTAGCTTGTGTTTATTTTTTACTTCTACCTAGCACACTGCCATGGTACCATTTTTACAATATACAGACTGTAAACATGATATGCCCAAACCCGGGGTATCCTGGCAGCTGTGCTTAATTAAATTGAGCTGTTTTAAACAAACTCATCCTAAAAGTTTGAACCTGGAGTTTCTTTAACAAAGACCTAGATTCTCTTCAGTGAGTTTTTTCTGTGATTTGATTTGTGCCATTCTATAACCTTGTTAGAAAGTTAAATCTGTATCCGTTGCAAAAGGGCCAATTTTCTTTGTTCCAAAATATGTAGCTGCAAAGTTAAATGAAATATACTGTTTAAATTAAACATTTCACTAAAATTGCTACTGTTGTGACAAATGTTTGTAGCGCTTTGCTTTTATGGCTTGTCAGGTTCATTACTTTCCTTACTTATAAATGTGTAATTTTGGCAAAATAAGCCGTAGGCTGCATGATTTTACTGAGAAACCACTTAATATCTCAAAGAAAATCGTATAATGTTCACTTCCTTCCTCTTTCACTTAGTCTTATCTAGGTTTTTATAGAGACATTGGGTGGTTGAGCTCAATTTATTTTTTTATTGACTGTCCTTGCAGCAAAATTAATGCAAATGCCTATATTTGCCTGTTTCCTAATCATTCCCTAACAGATAAGGAAAAACACTCTGTGTCTAACTCTCTACTATCTAGTTAAAATACTTCCAGTTGTAAAAGGGACATACATCTGTCATTGACTTCTAAATGATCGCAAGGTTTTATAGATGGCGTATTTTTGGGTTTGGAATTGTATAAGAAATTTTTTTTTTCCCACAACAAATTTGAGTTTCCTGCGTCGAAAAACCCAAAACAAAAAAGTATTTGTAAAGATATTTGTACAGCGGCAATAGGCTTGGTAGCAAATGTAAAAAATCTATAAAAGCTCCCTCAGAAGAGAAATTATTGAACAGTTCCAATAATTGCAAGAGATGTGCCAGGCTGAAAACAAGTGCAGTACACAAAGTACACTTTGGAAACAATGTCAGTGAAAAAGGGTAAATAGAGGGTGTCCTTTGCGCCTTGGCCAGTTGCACCTTGCACCTAATTCACACTAATAGAGGCAATGGATATATTGCACTGTATTCGAGGAACAAAAGACACAAGCACTTTCTGTATTGTGTTCTAACAAGTGCAACACTAGTAAAAATAGTAAAAATAATTGAATAGAGAAGATTGGGACTTAAAAGCTAAGGACCCACGAAGTAGTTCAGTCGCAATCTCTATTGCGGGTTACTAACCGATCCAAAATGGCTTTCCACCAGCAACAATAGGAGTCGCCAGTTGAAAGCTCTTCACATCGCTTAGTTTTCTGAAGCCGCGCAAAGTTGCCTGCCGGAGGCAGACTAATGCACATGTGTTTATCAGGAAAGAGAATGCAAAAAACAGACTGGTAAATGCCCTATTTACGTCTGACATCAAATGACATAAACATATAACAATATTGGAACATTACACAAATTAAGCAAGTTGCAAGAGCCACGTGTGAATTCTATTTTATTTCTGCAGTTTCAAATAAACCTTCACAAATGTCCTAGATTACATTCACTTGCGGTGCCTCAATGATTTCTAGAAGGAATCGCAGGTAGCAGGTATGTGTGAGAATGTTATAAAAGGAATTTTTCCTATGGACATTTTGTCTCTTTCCTGGAAAAATATAGTGTAATTGTACCTTGCCAGATATTCAAAATATTCAGGCATTTCCTTTCATAACACCCAACTGGATAACCTTGTTGGCAAAATGTAAGCAATGATTTGCTTTCCTTGGGTTAGCAAAGCAGAAATCTGGGATTTACAAGTACATTTATCCATTGCCCTGCCAGGGGCAGATTTGCATCTGTTAGAATAGGGAACTACTAAGCATATGTCACATGATCCAGATCACCGGAAATTAGACAATAATGTTTTGTTTGGTCATTCAAGAAACTCATTTTCAAAAGGTAATGCTAGAGTTCCAATGACTCATTTATTTAGATTTCTAGTATCACTCTGACTTATATTTAGAGTACAGATCAAACCCCATGAACTGATGGTGGGCTATGTTGTACTTTGTCAACCCATGATGGTTTAATAAAATAACTTGTGATTAAATTGGGGATTTTTGGATTATAATTCAATTTAGTTAAGTTTTTAATAAAGATCCAGTGCTCAGGCCCACACAAGTTAAATATATAGATATATATTACACAACTGCTGAGTGATGTCATCAGAACAGTTCTAAGAGATGTCACCTGTGTCCCATCATTCACTGAAATTTGTGTTATAAAAAATAATATACCCTGTTTTAATGTTAATTCATGTTTTTCTGACAGTACAAATTATTTCTCAAGTCTTGTGCCTTTACATAATCATGGGATCCCTCAGTAAATTATGTAGAGGTAAAAATATATGCTTTAAGTTTGTTTTGAGTTCTATTTAATCTATGCTTATCATCTGTCCCCATTCCATGGGGACAGGCCCCGTATCAGCACTTAAGTCTGCACAGAGCAGGGATTCCCAAACTTTTTTACTCATAAGCCCCACTGATATAAAAAGCGTTGTTGAGCCAAACAAGTTAAAAAAGTTCCATGAAGGACTGTGATTGGCTATTTGGTAGCCTCATGTGGACTGCTAGCCTGTAGAAGACCCTGTTTGGTGTAAAACATGTCTTTATGCTTCCAAAACTTGCTTCCAAGTTTTTATGGTTCTTTGTGGTTCAAAGATCGGGTTTGTAATTGTCTGTAGTAGTTGTGGCAAATGTCACCTCCTATTGAATGTGTTTCCCCTGTGCTGCCTCAAACAGTGAGAAAACCTCACTTCATATTTTGGTGAGGTGTGAATGGAATATATTGTTTTGTTGTCTGTGTGTCAGTCAGTTGGTCAGAAAAATAAAACATAGCTAGGCATTTTTTTTTAGATGAAATCATCTATCTATAGATATAGATACATACATGAGGGTGTAGTGCAGGGATCCCCAACCTGTGAGCCATATTCAAATGGAAAAAGTGTTGGGGAGTAACACAAGCATGAAAAAAGTTATTTGGGGTGCAAATAAGAGCTATAATTGGCTATTTGGTAGCCCCTATGGGGACTTACAGTCTATAGAAGGCTCTGTTTGGCAAATACACTGGGTTTTATGCAATCAACACTTGCCTCCAAGGCAGAATTTCAAAAATAAGACCCTGCTTTGAGGCCACTGGGAGCAACAGCCAAGGGGTTTGTGAGCAACGTGTTGCCCCGAGCCACTGGTTGGGGATCACTGGCGTAGTGCCATTGTTATTGAAATATATTGATAAAAGGATCTCCCCCAGCAGTGCTGGAGATATAATTGTACCACTGGCCTTAATTGACCAGTTATATTCCAGTGCTGCAGACTGGCTAGAGGAGAGATAGTTTGCATACACAATAAAGCACGTATAACCCATTTCTATAAGCTTTTCTGGAACATCAACAGTGACGTGATTTTTACAGGCAAGAGATTTGCTTAACCTTATCGGCAAGTCACGTTCATTGTTCCATGAGCTCTTGTAGCGTATGATTAAATGTGCTTCTAGTAATGTTATATTTGGCAGCTAGAATATAATAATTTCTGCTCAATGAAAAAGAAATGCAGTAACATTGTGGTGTTAAGCTCTTCCATGAAACACAAAATCCAAATCATTCTGAATTCAATGGCAAGTAATCACTTGTCTTTATTTGCTGCAAAACCTCAAACACTATGTGCTTCATTTATGTTCAGGAAGCCTACCTATACATAATACTTCTTGCCAGCACAGCCCATTATAATTACTACGAGGCGCTAACAAAAAATGTAACCCATGGAAGCAGGCCATATAACATAGTCATAGGGCCTTCTTTTCTAAGAGCTTGCAATAAATCTTACATTTATTTTGGAAAAAAATCAGTTCTGCTTAATGTCTACATGATGGATTTTGTCTTGAAATGTAAAAAAGTCCTTAATCTAACTTCATAGAACTCAGCTATACAGAATACAAATCCCAGGATCTCTTGATGAGCCAAAGGGCACATAACCATAGATGTTTGCTGGTGTGGCTGCTTCAGAAGGTTGCAGAGAACAATGCTGGAAGTGAAAAAGTATCTATAACTTTGGGTTTATTTTAGGTGTCTGGTCCTTTGAGTACAGACCTACAAGTCTGACCAATTAATAAATGCTGATGTGCAGAAGGACATAATGTCAGTACTGAATGGCAGCCACATGAGTAAACACCGTTGGTGCTGTGCATTATGGCATATCAATATTCTCTTTAACATCTGTTAGTGCAAACGTATTCTCATTCTAAACAAAACCTGGGTTTTCTGTTCTTAAATAAAATATATGCAGCCATGTTATGTCTCTATTTTTCTGAAGCCACGCAGATTTATATACCAGCCTGTGTGGGGGCTTGGGTGGGGCGTAATGGGGCATGGTCTGTATGTCGTGAGGACTTCAAAAATCTCTGGAAACATTGATGCCTTTTTTTCATTGCAGGAGGTTCATTAGCCTTTGAGCTATGCATGTAAAAATATTCATTTCAACCTGCCACGTCATGTCATGTGATCCAGTTCATTGATAGGCATCGGCCTGTACTGTCAAAGTGCCTTCATTTCCCAGTCAAGTGTAAAATTGATCTGCTTTACATTGTTTTCTGCTGTCAGGGGGTTTCTAGATGGGATAGTTTTATCTGAAGGGTCTTCAATTTTTCCTTGCCTGCTTTATATAGTTATGTACATAATTTAGTTGAAAATAAAACAAAGTTCAACCCCTCCACACGAACCCAAGTGCACATAAATACACAAACTTATACACTTCCATATTTAAACTATTGTATATATATAGCGATGAGCGAATCTGTCTCATTTCGCTTCGCCGAAAAATTAGAGAATCTTTCAAAAGATTTGCGAAATGGCGAAAATGTCGCATGTCGAAAAAAAATTGTTGCCCGCGGCTATTCTTTCATCGCGCGGCTATTCTTTTGTCGCCCGCGGCTATTCTTTCGTTGCGCGGCTATTATTTTGTCACCTATGGCTATTATTTAGTCGCGCAGCTATTATTTCATCGCCTGCGGCTATTATTTTGTTGCGCAGCTATTATTTTGTCGCCCACGACTATTATTTTGACGCGGGCGACAATTTTTGGACGTGCGGTGAATTTTTCCGCGATTCCATGCCTGCCGAAACATTTTGCCCATCACTATATTTATACCAATATGTACACTAACTGATTTTAGTATAATAATACCCTTGGACATTATGCTTGTTCAAGAAATAATCCAAGTACCTCTTAAAGGCATTAACAGAATCTGCCATTACAACATCATTCAGGAATGGCATTCCCCAACCTCACTGCCCTCACCGTGAAAAACCACTTATGCTGATTCAACTGAAATTTCTGTTCCTGTAATCTAGGGGGTGGCCTATGATGTGAGAGTTTATATTATACAAAAGATTCCCCTGCTATTTGTCTATAATGTCCTCTATCAGGGCCCTGTCCATTGGGGGTCAGTGGAGTTTGTTCTAAGTTTAACACTGTTTCACCTACCTGTGCCTGCTCGTTGCTTGATATGGAAGTTACGTAAGTTTTTGCATAAGTTACGTAAACTGTGTAATTTTAGGGGCCCAATGATATTACTGTGGGGCCCAATATCTAACCAGTAGTTCATAAAAATAGTGAAAATAATGAATGTGCTAATAAGTCAGTACTTTAATTGGGGGGTCAGTGGAGTTCAAATGTTACGTGAGTTTCTTTGAAAGTAACACAAGTTTTTGTAAGTTACGTAAATTGCCTAAGTGTAGGTGCCCAATAACTAGTCATTCCTTCGTAGAAGACACTGATATAATTCAGTAAATGGATCCCAATATAAACAGCTGATGTTACTCTATAATAAGCCGTTCTTATAAATAGTTAAAATTAATAATCTGCTAATTAGTTGGTCAGTTAATTGGAGGTTGTCCCTGCAAAGCTTCTCTGCATTGTCTTTAGCTTGATACGCAAATTACTTGAGTTTCTAGGCAAGTTACATAGCTTTTTAGACTGTTTCTGTGGAAGTTGAAGTTTGCACACTCCACTAGCATTCATCAATAACCCATACTATCTTTTGGGTGCAATTTTAAATAGTTATGTGCATTCAAAGTTATCTGTGCACTTTGTTGATTGCATTGACAGAGTGTGTGCGTGTGTGTGTATCTGTCTGTGTCAGTGTGTGTATACAAGCATTTGGCTTAGAGGGATCATTGCCCTACCCCTTTGGAGTTGTCTTGATGAACCTTATGCAGACCAGATTGGGAGGTAATTGGCCCATGGATGAGTTTAAACTACAGCATGACTATTCAATATCTGGACGGATGTTGGTCAGATACATATTGGAGAGGTTTGAAATGAAAACCCCATTGTGTGTGTGTGAGGGGGGACCTCCCGATGGCTGTCCATACGCCCATTTTATGATCTGATTGTTGGCTCAGGGGACTAAAAATTGGGTCAGCCGATTTGGTCCACCACCTGGGTGGTCATATCAGGCAGTGATCTGCTCAACTTGCAACCTCACCAAACAAGCAGATCTTTCAGTGTGTGACCAGCTTTACTTTGTAAACAGGAAGTAAATGTTCATGCTCTCCATGGGAGTGCATGTAACTTGTTCTGTGGACAGCTATTGGCAGCCTTCCCAGGAATGCCACCTGATGTGAAGTGCTCACCTCAATTCATGGAAAAATTGCTCCGGCCTGATAAACCTTGTCTTAGATGCTGGGAGCTGTAGTTTTGTTCCATCTATAGCACCACATGATGGATATAGCTGCCCTTTTTCAATGATATCCATATTCATTTTGATTTTTAGAGCATATAGACTACCATACTGTAACAAGGAAAATATTATGGACTTCTAGGCAAGAGAAGGCTGTAACATGAAGTATATATAGGCATTATATAGCCAAGGTATTAATTTTATGATTTATTTTCTTTCCTGTCTGCATAACAGTCTTTTACTGGTCTATGGGGAGGCTCAGTTCAGACGCCTGTAGTTTTGCAATTTATATTTTTTTCTCGCTGTGGGTTCTTTTGCTGAAATCTGATGTTATTTAAGTTGAAATGGTAAAATAAAAACACGCAAGGGCCCCTGGGAGATAAGAGACGGTGAATGTTGCATCTGCAAATATTTAATGCTAATCTGTCTGTTACTTGTAATAGTAGTCACTGTTAGATACCCTGAGGTATATAGATATACATGCACATTGAGACTCCACATACATTATATTGTGCATATGATCCTGAGCAATACAGAACACATCATATACCATGTAATAACTGAACCCTTATACTGAGAAGCTTAAAAATGTGCTGAATGAGAACTGGAAAAGAGAAACTACAATAATATGTGTTAAAGGGACCATTTCTGGCAAACAGGGATTTTACAGTAATAAGTTGGATGTGTTTTGTGATAAATAAGGGCACCTGATTGAGTAATGCACCATTTAAACATGAATATAGGAGCTGTAACTGTGGGGTAGTGGGTTAGTGCTATAGGGGTATTAAGTGGTACTTACCCCTCTATAAAAGTTCCTCTGCCTGGCTTCCTGGCCGTTCAATCAAATTGGCCAAATGATTTGCCATATATATTATATTTCAGTTAGTGATGCGTGACATTTTTCACCAGGTTTTGCTGCAAAAAAATGCCCATAGATACCAATGTAGATGTGTTTTCAGTCTTAATAGGAAGTAACAGTTTCTGTCAGGTCTGACTTTGTTAAAACTAGTTTTTACAAACAGTTGAATTCATCAAATATGGGTATTTTTGAACCTCCATCAAAGATATATACCACAATTGGTGGCAAAACAAATGAATTACTGTGTTCCAAAATATACAGAAGCCTAAATTCAAAAGGAACATGGGGTACATATGCAAGATGCCACACAGAAGATGCTGATATAGATCCACCTTTACAATAGTGGCAGTATATGTCCATGTTTCATGCTTATATGGAAATATTTTCATATTTGCATTCACAGTTTGCATTTATTTCACCAGTATCACTAACTCCATTGTTCACAAGTGCAGGATGAACTGCAACTTTCTCTTAAGAGCTATGTGGGCCAGAACGGCCTAGATTTGTCTCCATGGTACTGAATGGCAGTAGTTGTTGTTGTTGTTGTAGTTTGTAATAGTTGTAATTGTTATTATGTTGCTGGTATTAAAGCGTCCAAGAATGTTCCTCTCATTGATAAATGGTAATTGTCCTAAAAATACTGTGTGATCTATCAAGTGCCATTGAGTCTCATGGAAGGCTTCCAAAGCCATCAATGCTATAACTGTTTTCATGGCGTTTATGAGCTTTTCGTGCCAAAAATTTTGTGACTTTCAGAACGCAATTGCAATATTTTCGTATGAACGATAAAAGCATTGTCGAGACATTTTAGAACTACAGGAATTATCGTGTTTTTTTCATATTTATACCATATCACTTTTCAAGGCCAGAAAAAAACGCATTTTAGTAAATGTGCCCCTAAGAGTACGCCTTACTATGGAGACTTCCATTTATAATCCAGTTGAACCTGACACACCATACTGTGCCGCCTGCATTGCTAATTATTCTTCGCTATTAGTTATGAGCGAATCTGTCCCGTTTTGCAGTAAAAATTTTCTGCAAAAATTGGTGAAACAGTGAAAATGTCACATGGAAAAAAAATTGTTGCCCGCGACAATTCTTTTCACGCGGACGACTATTCTTTTGACACGGCTGTAAATTCATTTGACGCGGGCAAAATTTTTGAACGTGCAGCGAATTGTTCCGCGGCAAATGTTTTCATCTGTTCGAGAAAAAATCCGCCAGTGGTGAAACGCGGAAATTCGCCGCAAATCTATGCCTGCCGAAACATTTCGCCCATCACTACCCCCTATGGCTTTATGTAAGGGCATTGTTATAAGAAGCCAGCCTTTGGCAATGTTAAAACTACAGTCTGTTGCAGTACCTACCTTCCTGCTTCATAAAAACGACATTATATTCCCATTAGACAAGTTAAATAGGGAAAATGTGGGACATACTTGTAGTCAGAGAATACCCCTGGAGCAGTGTGATCATGTAGTTCCATAAGGCTGGCAATGCACAGCAGAAACAGTGCTGAAAGGGTTATTGTTATTTAAAACCCCACCAAACCGCAGCCTTTCAATAAAAACCTTTCAGCAGCATATAATACTCTTGCAAAGTGATGGATTTCAGGCCTACTGGACGGTGTAGCTTGTCACAGTTTGCTGTTTATTGTGTGTGTCTGGTCTCCACGGTAACGCACACATGCTGTTTCACTGATTTTATAACTTTCCTGTAAACGTTAGGTAGGGCCCTGGATTTATTTTAAACTGTCAACACCTACAATAAAACCCACCGTCCTTTTCACATGGTTCCCCCTGGCCAGACACCCCTCTGCTTCTTTTCTAGTTCTTCTGTCAAAAGAAGAAAGAACAAAAATAATGAAAACAAAAACAATAATATGATGCACATGAATTCCCCATTGCGCTGATCTCATAGGATTGCGTCAGAGCAGAGGAAAATGTGATTTACAAAGTGGCTTTATGGGCGGAGCTTGGGCAGCGACTCATTTGTAAATTTCAGTTTCGTGTTTAAACGGATTCCTAGAAATGAATTCATGTGTCGCACTGTACATTAAGGGTCGTTATTTTTGTAAGCTACTGTAAATAAGTATGAATGTAATGTTAAAGGGGAACGCATATGTTTCTCTTATGGGAAAAATTGATTCAAATAAATACATGCATGTCCTGACTGAGAGCTGCACTCTGCTCTTGTGCTGGCAACTGTATAATATCACAGCTAAAGTATGGGATCTAATCTCCATAGATCTGTTATCCAGAAGGCTCTGAATTATGGTATTGTCATTGATCCCTATTAGAAGAACAAGAATGCAGCTCTCTCATACCAGAAGGCACCTTTCCTGGAACTGGGGTTGCCACCTCTAATGGCTTTCATAGCCGGGCAGGGGGCGGGGGAGCAGAGAAGAGGTGGGGCCACTGCTTTGCGGGGCGAGGATGAGGCAGGGTCATGTTATCATGGGGGCAGGGCTAATGTTACTCAGTCCTGCCCGGTTTTCCTAATTTGGGAAACCGGGCAGGAGTTTTTGACCCGGACAGGCCTTCTGAAAACTGGCAACCCTACCTGTAACCCAAAACAATATCCTCTAGGGTGAACGCACACAAGAGTTATTACAAGAGTAATATACTCAAAAAGCACCAGGCCCAACTCACAGCCACCCAGCCCCTTCCCTTTGCTGCTGGCTATTTGCAAGCCCCCCTACCCCCTACACCAATACAGCTGAGCCCCTGCCACTCCCCCACTGGTTGCTCATTTGCTCAGTGGGCATCGGAGTTACCCCATCCCCATGCACCCTCTATAAAAATATATTGCATAAAACAGCTCACATGTAAAACCCTGCTTCATATGAACCATTTTCATAAAAATATACTTATTAGTAGTATGTGCCATTGGGTACTCCTGCAAAGAACATAAGCATTTTAAGTACTAAGGGCCGCCCCCTGGGATCATATGATTCATCTTGCAGACAAACAAACTTGTCACACATACATGCTAGGCCACACCAGCCAATGAATGGACAGAGTTGTGCCTTTTGCTCCCACACTACTTCCTGTTAGAGCTCCAGTTAGAGCTGCATCACTTCCTGTCAGCTGATCTGAGGGGGCACACAGCCCATCACTAAATGGCGGATCAAGGGAAAGGATGTGAAAGGGCAATATTTACTGATATACATACTGTATTTCCAGTTTTGCTAGATTCTTTAATAGGCCAGTTAAGATGATATAAACTATCTGTTGGTTAAGTATTCATTCTGGGGGTAAAGTTTTCCTTTAAACTTTGCCCGTGCTCACTTGTTGCTATGCCTTTTCTATTCAAACAATGATGCGCACATCAGAACCAGAAACATTTTTACCAGAGAAACAAAACGCATGGCAGAATTTGAGCTTGAATGTTTTTGTTTTTGCAGTGAAGACATACCAGCTGGAAAAAGGTGCTTAGCCCTAGTCATGACTTTATTGGCAAAGCAAAACGGAACGGTTTTGCTCATCACTAATTGGATCTCGGTTCCCTCTCCATTTGTGATTATAGGGATCAAATGAATGGGTAAAAGATGCACATAAGCGCTAGAAAGGGAAAAATACATTGCATAGATGGTGGTCATAAAAATTGTGCATTATTACTACCTCTGGGGTACAGCTGCAGGAAAAACAAAGGGCAGTTTAGTATTTTAAGAGAGGAATATCATCCTTATGATTGGGCAGTAGGTTTCACTAATAACTTTCATTCTCCTCTGCCTTTGCTTTTCCTCTGAAATATTTAGACAGTATCTGTTAGCGGCCCTTCATCCTATAACAGCCACCTCAGGCCTCTGTGCTACTGCTTCATTACCATTATTATTAGCCTAAAGGAGTACCCCAGATTAGTGCAGTTTTCTGCTAACAGGAGAACTGGCCTGGGTTATCAGGTAAGTCATTATAATCACTGGAGGTGCCTAACATTTGGCACCCCCAGTAATGTAGGCTTTCCTTCTCCTTTAAAGAAGGTAAAGAATGTACAGTACCACAACCAGATATTCCAGAATTTACTAGTAATCGGTTGGAAATAAAATATTTGATATTGTATATTAGTTTCTATAGGTTCTAGTAATAATAAGTGTCAAGTGATATTGCCCTGTTTTCCTATGTAAAAATGGGGAAATGTTGCCAAATGCATTGGTCAATGGGAATTTTTTTTTCTCAGGCCAAATGCATTGGAGTCAGTAGAGTCAATGAGCATTTACTGTATACAGGTATAGGATCCATTATCCAGAATGCTCGGGACCAAGGGTATTCCGGATAAGGGGTCTTTCCGTAATTTGGATCTCCATACCTTAAGTCTACTAAAAAATCAATAAAACATTAATTAAACCCAATAGGATTGTTTTGCATCCAATAAGGATTAATTATATCTTAGTTGGAATCAATTACAAGGTTCTGTTTTATTTTTACATAGAAAAAGGAAAGCAGTTTTAAAATTCTGAATTATTTGATTAAAATGGAGTTTATGGGAGACTTTCCGTAATTCGGAGCTTTCTGGATAACGGGTTTCCGGATAAGGGGTCCGATACCTGTACTACCTTTTTTTACAGTGAATATGTATCTGGCAAAAAAAATGTGCTTAACCCTGTTAGAGATGAGTGAAACTACAGATATTGTAGTTAATACATACACATTGTAGTTGTGTTGGCAATGTCTTAAAAACATGGCACCTGAATAGGCAGGGGAGGGCTCCCATTCCATTAGCTGATGTGAAAGGTAAGGAAGCTCGATTTAAAAAAACAAAAATAAAAAACTCTTTTTTTAATGCCATGCCGTATTTTTACGTGCAACTTTATTCTCACTCCAAAAAGGGTGTTTTTTTCTTGGTGAATTTTTTGGTCCCAGCATTTTTTTTTTTACTGGAAAATGTTTTAGATGGAAAAATGTGGAATTTGGCCGTGAATCCATTTATAGCAAAAAAATGCACTTATCACTACATACCACCTCATATTACATATATGTGGGTAAAATAAAATTCTAAGTAGAACGGCATATGGAAGTGTACTGGCTGACATAATTCCTGTATTTCAGTATCTTCTTTTTCTTAACTCAACCACAGTTTGCTGTATTTTATTTACACTTGGTGAAAAATTTCACTACTTTCCTTATTTGTCACGTTCGCCCAGAAGACTTAAGGGGGATGCCAGGAAGATTGGGGTGGAAAATCACATTCCTGTAACAATTATTCCATTTCAGTTCCTACTAACCATATGTTTTATCATCTTGTACAAATATACATCCAGACAGGATGAATTCCATAGCTGTGCCAGAAATAGAAAGATAATAATATTATAAGAAGGATTGCATAAGTTTGTCTTTGGAATCAAACTGAATGGGTTAAGCTGCACAGTACGCCATATCGTTACTTATTATCTTATTAATTAATTATCAATTTATATGTGCTCAAGGGCAGTTACAAGTGTTGTGATGCCTAAATTCCTCTTTATCTGCCCTGTCTGTATTTACAAAGTATCTTTCTCATTTTTGACTGTGCGTTATATTGTGGCTGGAAGTCGGCTTCAAGATCCAGAGCATTCATTCCCAGCCTGAATTTCATGGACCCCTGGTGGTCAAACTCACCAAAACAGAGAGCATGAATGAAAATCCTTCAACAAAGATACGGTATTTAAAAATGTTAATGGAAATAACGTGTATACAGATATAGGACCCATTATCCAAAATGCTAGGGACCAAGGATATTCCGGATAAGGGGTCTTTCCGTAATTTGGATCTCCATACCTTAAGTCTACTAAAAAAATTAATAAACCATTAATTAAACCCAATAGGATTGTTTTGCACCCAATAAGGATTATTTATATCTTAGTTGGGATAAAGTATAAGGTACTGTTTTATTATTACAGAGAAATCGGTTTTAAAATTCTGAATTATTTGATTAAAATGGAGTCTATGGGAGACAGGCTTTCCATAATTTAGAGCTTTCTGGATAATGGGTTTCTGGATAAGGGATCCCATACCTGTATCATTTTGAATGTTTATAATTGTTCTCCATACCTTAAGTCTACTAAAAAAAATTAATAAACCATTCATTAAACCCAATAGGATTGTTTTGCACCCAATAAGGATTATTTATATCTTAGTTGGGATGAAGTACAGAAATTGGTTTTTAAATTCTGAATTATTTGATTAAAATACCTGTATCATTTTGAATGTTTATAATTTTTGCTAAAATAATTTCTCATTTTTATAAAGAACAATTACAATGATATGCACATGATGTGATAAACAAAAGATCAGAAAAATCAAATCACCCAATCAAAACAAAAAAGAAAATGGAAAAAAGACAAGAAAAAAAAAACCTGAATGTGTCCAGAATATGCATAACCCACTGATAATATTAAATGGCATGTAATGTATCTCTTCTGGTGTGTATATAGCATTTGGGTAAGCAAACTATTCTTATACAAATAATGAAGCAAAATGTAGTCACTTTTGCATACCGTACAGCACCAGCTTGAGGAAGCACTGTATTGAACTCCCCATTTGCACTAAACTCTAAGCTGGTCCATCACGGTACTTGGTCATCTAAAAATAATATAATTGCAGTTTATGTGAATTACCCCCAAAATCAAATACTGATCAGAAAGGCTTAGCATTTCATATAGCGTATTTTCATCTGGAATTACAAACAGGGTGCTGGTTCATAGAGGTTGAGTATCCATGTATCTTGTCAAGGACTCAAATGCCAACACTATGGGGCACATTTACTAACCCACGAACGGGCCGAATGCGTCCGATTGCGTTTTTTTCGTAATGATTGGTATTTTGCGATTTTTTCGGAAAATTGTCGCAACTTTTTCGTTGCCATTCCGAAAGTTGCGCAAAATCTGGCGATTTTTTTGTAGCGTTAAAACTTGCACGAAAAGTCACTCCTTTTAAGTTTTAACGCTACGAAAAAAAATCGCCAGATTTTGCGCAACTTTCGGAATGGCAACGAAAAAGTCAAGTTTTTTCGCGCAAGTCGTAATGGCTACGAAAAACTCACGTTTTTTCGCGCAAATCGTATTGGTAGCGAAAAAGTCACGACAATTTCCGAAAAGTCGTAAAGGCGCCGAAAAAATCGCAAAAAATACGAAAAAGTCGCAAAATGTTCGTTTTAAAATCGGAATTTTTCCGATTCGGATTCGTGGGTTAGTAAATGTGCCCCTAAGTGTTCTTATTTTATACACCCTGAAATCTAAATATTTCAAACACAACTTCACATTTTTTATTATTAAGGCAAATAAAAAGGAGAATAAGTTATCAACTCATTCACTCCATAAGAGCTGATTGTGTTCAATTTATGAATCCATTTTAGTTCATACTATATAAAATTCCACAACTCATTAGAGGTCCATGTAAGATCAATAATAATAATGATCATACATTTCATACTATATTGTGTGTATTTGTGTTCACAAAGGTGTTAAGCTACTGGTGTGTCTGCTTTTCCAGATTCCAATGCAGCACATATACCAGTTCTATGATTCCTCATTTGTTCTCTTAGTGTGATAATAGTTTTCCCACATAAGATAATAAATTGGGATGCACAAGTAAGTCAGAAGTTGATAGATAGATATATATTTGTCAGTATGTGGATGATTAAAAGAAGATCAGCTAATTTGATATTGAAGTCATTTAGTCAGGGTATCCATGTTAAAGATGGTAGCCTTGAACTCTGTATTACTGATACTGATTTCAGTTAATGATATAAATGCCCTGAATCAGTTTTAACTAATAAATCCTATAGTCTTTATGCAATACAGGGAAATGCTCTAAAAATAGGAGGTAATAAAGTATTGTTTTTCAAAACCAACCAATGGTCATACGTTGCCTTATTAGGGGTATAGGAGGTTACAAAAATTGAATGCACTTTCACCACTCAGCAGATGTTTTGTGTTAAAGTCAGAACTTGTTCCTTGTTTTTAGTAAAAGTAAATCCATCACAAGTTCAAGTCATATATATAAATACATATATATATATATATTTTTTCCCCCTTCTTTTCCTTCTTTAGTGGTAGCACCAGAGCCATTGTATTCGATAGACTCCACTCTCATGCAATATGAACATATATCCCCAATATAAAGCCGATTCCAGTCTTTTCCAGTAGAAGCAGACTGCAATTGTTATAAAAAGTTATGATTATAAAATTTGGCTCCAAAAAGAGGCTATATGTCTGACCTATTCTGCCACCCACAGAACACTGACTAAAAACCAATGATTGAAATGATGGTGATAGTATCCCTGATGAGCCTATGGGAACAGTGTATGCCATTATCAATGTCATTGAAACCAGCACATCTCCTTGATGATCTTGTTTGCCAAATATATGAATAATAAAGTAGATTGTGCAAAATTAGATCACAGAATTAATTCTATGCAAGAAGATACCTTTCAAAAAGGTTTTCCTAATTTTGAAGGCAAAATATAATGTAGAAATTAGCCTTGTGGTTAGGGCTGAAAATCAGATTATAGGCAGACGCTGTACTGCCCACAGCAGAAGGTTTTAAGTGACACAGATGGAAACAACTATGACATACTCAGATGACACAGGGAAATGCAGTGTTGTGTCACTACCCTTTTCTTTAATCAACAAATAACAGTTGAAAGAGTCATGTTTTCAAAAATGTTTTTCTGCTCACAGATCACGAGAGGAAGCAACGGTACGATGGTAGACACATTAGGAACAGACATGTAAAGACATGTAAACTTCTTGTGCAGCCCACCAGCAAGGAATATGGTGGTACCATGTTGTCTGCTAGTAATTCAAATTATGGTAAAGCAGTGTTGCGTAAATCCTTGATGAAAAAGAAAGGCTTGTTTGTTCAATATGGGCCCCAATTTAAGTAGAGTCATGTACGTGGCTTCATATTTTGTCTATGCCTGAGTATTCTTTTACTTCTGGACCATTAAACTGTATATTAGTCAGTGGCAACTGGTGATCATTATGCTGGATAATTAGAAAGTGGGGTGTATTTTCCCTTACGTGCTATGGTGCCTCAGTCACTGCATGCTCATTCATACTTTACAAACTTTCATTTAAACATATTGGGGGAAGGGGGCAACCTAATAGAACTTTTATTACAAACTGGAAAGAAGCAGAACAGAAAGCAAATAAAAAAAGAAACACTTACAAACAGGAAGTCCAATTAAACAGCTATAAGAATAAGTCATATTTTATAAATATGAACTATGAACTACAGGTATGGGATCCATAATCCGGAAACCCGTTATCCAGAAAGTTCCGAATTACAGAAAGGTTATCTCCCAAAGACTCCATTATAAGCAAATGATTCTAATTTTTATAAATGGTTTCCTTTTTCTCTGTAATAATAAAACAGTACCTTGTACTTGATCCCAACTAAGATATAATTACCCCTTATTGGGGGCAGAACAGTCCTATTGGGTTTATTTAATGGTTAAATGATTCCCTTTTCTCTGTAATAATAAAACAGTACCTGTACTTGATCCCAACTAAGATATAATTAATCCTTATTGGGAGCAGAACAGTCCTATTGGGTTTATTTAATGGTTAAATTATTCCCTTTTCTCTGTAATAATAAAACAGTACCTGTACTTGATCCCAACTAAGATATAATTACCCCTTATTGGGGGCAGAACAGCCCTATTGGGTTTATTTAATGGTTAAATGATTTCCTTTTTCTCTGTAATAATAAAACAGTACCTGTACTTGATCCCAACTAAGATATAATTACCCCTTATTGGGGGCAGAACAGCCCTATTGGGTTTATTTAATGGTTAAATGATTCCCTTTTCTCTGTAATAATAAAACAGTACCTGTAATTGATCCCAACTAAGATATAATTACCCCTTATTGGGGGCAGAACAATCCTATTGGGTTTATTTAATGGTTAAATGATTCCCTTTTCTCTGTAATAATAAAACAGTACCTGTACTTGATCCCAACTAAGATATAATTACCCCTTATTGGGGGCAGAACAGCCCTATTGGGTTTATTTAATGGTTAAATGATTCCCTTTTCTCTGTAATAATAAAACAGTACCTGTAATTGATCCCAACTAAGATATAATTACCCCTTATTGGGGGCAGAACAATCCTATTAGGTTTATTTAATGGTTAAATGATTCCCTTTTCTCTGTAATAATAAAACAGTACCTGTACTTGATCCCAACTAAGATATAATTACCCCTTATTGGGGGCAGAACAGCCCTATTGGGTTTATTTAATGGTTAAATGATTCCCTTTTCTCTGTAATAATAAAACAGTACCTGTAATTGATCCCAACTAAGATATAATTACCCCTTATTGGGGGCAGAACAATCCTATTGGGTTTATTTAATGGTTAAATGATTCCCCTTTCTCTGTAATAATAAGATATAATTAATCCTTATTGGGGGCAGAACAGTCCTATTGGGTTTATTCCATTCTTAAATGATTTTTAACAGACTTAAGTTATGGAGATCCAAATTACGGAAAGATCCCTTATCCGGAAAACCCCAGGTCCCGAGTATTCTGGATAACAGGTCCCATACCTGTATATAAATGTGTCTCAATTTTCTAATAACATTTGAAATAGTCCATTGTAGCATAATGCCAATGAGTCTACCTTGCGTAAACATTACATTTAAGTTAGATTCAATTAAAAAAAGATGTTATGCTACAAGTATTTAAACACTTGCCTATGACAATCCTGCTACACACGGACATAATTGAAATGTGGAGACTAATAATGATACAAGACCACCAGCAATTTGTGTCTCGCTGACACAGCTTTTTCTTTGAACCTCCAAGAGGAAGAAATTATGCCTGGAAGAACTCGGTTTTAGCAAGCCAAGTCCACAGTGTTGCTAATCCACATGTGTATTGTCACAACACAGTCAGAGTTGGTATTAATCATGTGTAGTGTTACACAAAACACAAACGCAAATGAAAAGCCGAGCAGTGATTAATCTGTATGATTACAAGACAGAGATTAGATGGCACCAGCAGTGGCTGTTCTACTCATTGACTTCGCCTTTTTACATGACCTCTCTTCCTTGTGGATTTTCAACATCAAAACTCAAGAGGTGGCATGAGGTTAGGGCACAATGTTTTAGAATTCTTTCAATGTAATCTCATTCCTGCTGCCCAGGACCATGTAAAGAAGAACAGAACAGAGGAGAGCTCAGCTTGGCTTTAATAAATGAACCACAACTCCCAACGGGTGGATTTGCTTCTGTGCTTGAATTGTGCCATGATGAGGAAGTTTTCAATTCAGGTGAACTGTGAAGAGATTAATCTTTTGTCTTCCCTTCCACCTCTCTTTGTGGTAGTAATTTAAGTCCGATAGCTTTAGTAGTGGTCTTAACAAAGTTACCCAATGACAATATCGGGGGAGGTTGACAGGAAAGACCCCACTATCATAAAGCACGGATTACAGAAAGCATTGAAGCTGAAAAGAATAAAAAGATTTCATTTCAATGAGTCAGACTTCATTTGAAAACACTTTTTTTGTAATCTTGTTACCTTAATCCCTTGTAAGTAGAAAATTCTCTGTTTATTTACACAGCAGTGTATTTTATCCCCAACCACCAATATTGTAGACCAAAGCATTGTTTCCCCTAGGATTATGGGCCCATGATAGTCCCCAGTCAATTCTTGTCCATTTGAACTGACACAAGTAAAATAGGTCTGGAAACAGTAATATTCTTTCTACATTTACCAATGAAAAATGTGTAACCAAAATTATGGGATCAGAATATGTTATCTGTCTGTGCACACAAAGGAAACTGGCAATCAGTGACAAAATAGCAGCAGCAACTATTTTACTTTTAAGAGGTAAAATATGACATAACTATAAGTTTTACTTTTTTATATTTGTGCTTTAAACTGAGACTAGAATGTGACTGTATAACTAACCCTGTGCACATACAGTAATATTCCTTGTGTGCAGTTATACATTAGTGGGAAGTGTTACTGCTGATGAAATGGAATCTGTCCTGTTTCGCTTCGCCGAAAAATTTGAAAAGATTCACAAAACGGTGAAAAACCTGCAAAAAGACGAAAATGTCTCGCTTAAAAAAATTTGTTTGCCGCATCATTATTTTGACGTACACAGCAAAAAACGATGCGTGCAACAATTTTTTTTCGCTCATCATTTTTTTTTTGCGGCAGGCAACAATTTTTTGTTACGCAGTGAAATTTTCTCACCCATTTCATGCAAATAATGCGCCAATGCCGAAACACAGAAATCTGCTGCACATCCATGCCTGCAAAATTATTTCTCCCATCACTACTGATGATATATTGCTACTACTTGCCACCCTCTTCTAAATATTGCCCACTTTTATCAATAGCAAAACTACCCTATTTTGGAAAAACGTGAAAAATTTGCCAAATGCCATGGAGTCATCAAATGCATTGGTGTTGATCAGCAAAAAAATTGGGGGGGTGGGGGGTTGGCAGAAAAAAATGCATGGGGGAACGACATTTGCCACTTCTCATAAATACAATGTTGCCAAATGCAGGCAGTATGACGGGCATAGGCGTCTGTGTGTTCGGGGGCCACATCAACGAGCCAATGTGGTCCCCAATCCGGCTAATTTTCAAACCTGCCCGATCGAGATCTGGCGATTTTAGACGAGATGTCAGTCGCCCAGGCCCATCGTTAGTGCCCATACACGGGCCGATAAGCTTCCGAATCAGTTTAAGGCACCAATATCGGCAGCTAGAATCATCCCGTGTATGAGGACCTTAAGGGCGTACCTTGGTTATTTATAGAGAAGCTAATGGTTGATGTTCTGCTAGGAACTGTGTCAGGAGTCAGATCACAGCTGCCACATTGTCGGATAACTCTGCTCTCCACTCCCTAACCAACTTCTCTATACTAGTTTGAATTTGGTGATCTATGAGTTAAACCTACATGGAACAACATGGTCAGACAGTTTGGTCAACTTCTAATGGATGTGGAGGCCTTTTGGGACCATCATTTAAGTATTCTTATTGCCCCAAATATCAAACCGTTGGTGGCAGCCATGAAGAGACTCTAACAAATCCTACATGACTCACTAAACTGGGGCAATATATTTTAGTTCTTGACAAAGACGAGTATTACTCTCGCTGCAGTAAATTGTTCATTTAACTTCTTTAGGCAGCAGATATAATATGCCTTCAGACACATAAGCCAATAGCAAACATTCTGCAATAAAAATCAGGATTTCTACTCCAAAGAAAACATTTTTATACATATTTTTATAATATAAATGGTATGCCAAAGAAAATGAATTATTTTCAGTTTTTAGAATGACGGGTCCTTTAAATATATTCCCGTCTAAAGCACACATAATGCACACTTTACAGTTTCTGCCTTCAGGAAAAAAAAAAAATCTTTGTTCGCGATTCCTTTTTCTTTACTATAGTCTCATTTAAAAATAAATATTTAAAACTAAATTAATGAGATGAATAAAGTACTTTTTCCTCAAAGCTCCAGTGAATTGATTTAATGCTATACAAATGTAAGAGTTTGGGAAAGGCAGAAGTCAAATACAAACAAAAAGTCTACTTTGGCAGTCAGATGGTAGAATTATATGAAATGAGTACTCTCAGAAACGCATGGATACGGTAATCTAGTGATTAATTCAATCCCCCAACTGGAATGTACATAACGGTAGTTACAATATACATTATGGTCTGTATTCACCAGCTGACGACAGAGAACACTACTGTATGTTATAAAACCCCTGAACACTTTAAATCAGGAACAATTTTCCCCCCGGTGGAAATTATTACTCTGCGTGTTAGTTTGTCATTTTTCTTATTTTCAAATGTTTGAAAAGTATTGACTTCATATCCTTTGTATAACAAGAAAAAGTGAATGAGGATTGTAACATTACAAGAAAGCATTACATAAAATTAGCTTAAAAAGTAATCTTTTTTTTTTTTTTTTTTTTGGAGGGCTAGAATTCAAATAAGCAGAGTTACTACTGTATATTTCAGCTACTGTTATATGAACCAGTTGAAAACAAATCAGTTTATTGTCCTCAGACAGTATAGTAAAAACAAAAAAACAGACAATGCCTTTATGTATACTTAGAATACTTGGACTAGAAACCTTAGCTGCAGGGTAGTGTGTAACTGGGTTATCATTACTTGGAGAGGTTAGGGTAGCACAGCTAATGAGGTAGGATTGGGTGCCTCCCACCATATACACAACCCTATGTAAATTTGCAAGGGTTTAGATGGCACAAATTCTTCCCAGTTGTTATAATAAAGCAGAAGGCCCCAACCTTTCTTACTCGTGAGCCACAGTCAAATGTAAAAAAGACATGGAGAGCAAGACAAACATCATAAAAGTTCATGGATGAGCCAAATAAGGGCTCTTAGGGGCCTCTATGCACACTATCAGATTACAGGGGGCTTTATTTGGTAGTAAATCTTGTTTTTATTCAACCAAAACTTGCCCCTAAGTCAGGAATTCAAAAATAACTACCTGGTTTGGGGGCACTGAGAGCAACATCCATGGGGTTGGGGAGCAACATGTTGCCCCCGAGTCACTGGTTGGGAATCACTGTAGTAAAGGATTAAAAAGAGTTTGAGGTAAAGATCTTCAATGAAGAGAGCACAGTAGGAGTTCCAAGTAGTTAACCAGAGGCAAGGAGTTCCAAGTAGTTAATCAGAGGCATGGAGTTCCAAGTAGTTAACCAGAGGCAAGGAGTTCCAAGTAGTTAACCAGAGGCATGGAGTTCCAAGTAGTTAACCAGAGGCATGGAGTTCCAAGTAGTTAACCAGAGGCATGGAGTTCCAAGTAGTTAACCAGAGGAAAGGAATTCCAAGTAGTTAATCAGAGGCATGGAGTCCCAAGTAGTTAACCAGAGGCATGGAGTTCCAAGTAGTTAACCAGAGGCAAGGAATTCCAAGTAGTTAATCAGAGGCATGGAGTTCCAAGTAGTTAACCAGAGGCATGGAGTTCCAAGTAGTTAACCAGAGGCATGGAGTTCCAAGTAGTTAACCAGAGGCAAGGAATTCCAAGTAGTTAATCAGAGGCAAGAAGTTCCAAGTAGTTAACCAGAGGCAAGGAGTTCCAAGTAGTTAACCAGAGGCATGGAGTTCCAAGTAGTTAACCAGAGGAAAGGAATTCCAAGTAGTTAATCAGAGGCATGGAGTCCCAAGTAGTTAACCAGAGGCATGGAGTTCCAAGTAGTTAACCAGAGGCAAGGAATTCCAAGTAGTTAATCAGAGGCATGGAGTTCCAAGTAGTTAACCAGAGGCATGGAGTTCCAAGTAGTTAACCAGAGGCATGGAGTTCCAAGTAGTTAACCAGAGGCAAGGAATTCCAAGTAGTTAATCAGAGGCAAGAAGTTCCAAGTAGTTAACCAGAGGCAAGGAGTTCCAAGTAGGTAACCAGAGGCAAGGAGTTCCAAGTAAGTAACCAGAGGCATGGAGTTCCAAGTAGGTAACCAGAGGCATGAAGTTCCAAGTAGGTAACCAGAGGCAAGAAGTTCCCAGTAGGTAACCAGAGGCATGAAGTTCCAAGTAGTTAACCACAAGCAAGGAGTTCCAAGTAGTTAACCAGAGGCAAGAACACGAAAAATTTAATTTTTTTTTTTGTTTTGTCACACAAATAAAAGTGTCAAAAAACCCAGAAGATCTCAAAAACCAATCAAATAAAGATTAGCCAACTAAAAAAATGGACAGCTGCCAATGACTTCTACATGACTCCGAAAGCTTTTAGATGGTGTATATTTACTTTTGGAATTGTTGCAGTTTTGTTGCATAATTAATGGCAAAAAAGTTGTGTTTTGTGGAAAAAAGAAAATATATGAATATATTAGCAAATGCCCCCTTCTCTGTAGTGTTGTGTATCAGAGGATGGCACCTCTAGCTTGAGAACTGGCATTTGTGCTCAACCATAACTGCTTGGTACATCCTTCTCTCTGTCAAAGCTCACACCCAGTGCAAAGTCCCACCACCTGACACACTGAGGTCAGAAAGCTCAGAGAAGTCATAGCTGTAGAGAGAAAAGAATACATTTAGAACATAGTTGTTTACTGCATACCTAAGTGCTGATTTATAAAGTGAGATCCTGAAGCTAGATGGTAAATTTCCTTGGCGTTTAGCAATTAACCAAATTTAATGTTATCGCTTGACGTCCTTCATGTTTAATAATATTTCCTTGACTGTGCATAGTTTTTTTGGAAAAAGACCATGACAAGATAGACAGAAGGTGAGATTATTTTTGACGTTGGAACCTGTGACCCATTAAAATGTAAAGACTACCGAAAATGTAGGGAAAGATTTTTCTGATGTCTGTGTGACACCCCCAGACATATATTTAATGCAGTGAAGGGAGTTAATAAATACGCTAGTAAATACAAATACGCATTATGCTTTGGCATGTAGGTATCAAACTTCCATTTTTCATGACAAAATCACTAATAGTGGCACTTTACTTCATACACTGCTCTCATTATATCCAAGACCTGGGTTCTGTTACCGCTCATTCTAGAGGTGCCAAACCTAAATGGAACATCATTATCTTGGCTTCAGACTGGTCAAGGTTGCCTCGGTTCGTCTGTTTTATACATTGGTGCCTTTTTTTTTTTCTTGCTACTTGCCAAAACAACCTTTTCCCCCTTGGTTTTGCACACGTTCGTGTTGACTTTGTGGTTTATGAAACTGAATTCTGGCTCCTAAGCCTTTATGTTTCCATGGTGACCACAGGCCCTTATCTGCTACTGGAGATTGGCACAGAGACAGCAAGACCTTTCAGTTCATTTCAGTTTAGGCATTTTTATTTTTACTTTTTCCTAAACCCTGTCATTTAAAAATCACATAATTAATTGTGCAAATCCTGTGCCACATTGAGCTGCAGAAACTTTGAAGTCCGATTGATCATTTTATTGAGCCATGGTTACCATCGCCTTATACATACAGTGCCCGGCGCCACAGACAGCCTGCTGGAATTTAACTTGTCCTGCTTCAGGTATGATAAAGAAACCCTGGCATCTTCTGTTTGTTTTTCTAGTTTCCTTTCCAAACTCGCCTTTTCCATGCATCGGAAAGACCTTAGGATTTTTCATGTTTGTTTTCATTCACCAAGTTCCCCTCTCTGAAAGGCTTTACTTATGTTTATTCTCTGCTCCCCCCAAACGGCAATGGTCTGATTCATACCTACGGCTCCCCAAAGGGCCAGAAACTTATGTAGCAAAATCAAATATAAATTCAATTAGTATTTATGGCGTTACTTAGGGAAAGGCAACAACCACAATGCGTGATAATAAATGAAGACCATTCTAGGAGTGCAAAGAGCTGCATCTTAAGGATTTTATTCGGTAATCCTATATAAGCCACCCCATATATTGTGTGGTGCAGACTGTATAGATGTTTACCTGGGAGTATATGTTGCTTTGGGACTGATGGATTAGAGGCATATAAGCCTTGCTGATTTGTAATGGGGATAGATGACAGCAGAATGGAGCCCACTGAAAAGATAACCTAAAGATGCATTGACTGTTGTCATTTGAAAATTCTGCTTACCCAGAAAACACTGATACAGGTATAGGACCCATTATCCAGAATGCTCGGGACCAAGGCTATTATTTGCATCCAATAAGGATTAATTACCGTATATACTCGAGTATAAGCCGAGTTTTTCAACACCAATAATGTGCTCAAAAAGGCACCCTCGGCTTATACACGAGTATATACGGGTGTGCCCTGGAGCGTAGCTAACGCTCGCACCCCCCCTGGACGTCTGTTCTGCCCGTTCGTACTGCACAAAATAAAAATAAAAGCAATATCACCATGCTTCACCCGACGCATCCTTGTTCAACCAGAGCATCCCTTTGTCATGACGCGGCCCCCCTGTGCGCAGCTCCAGCAAGCACACACGGCACGTACTCGCAAGACGCGACGTGTGTGCGTGCTGGGGCAGCACATGGAGGGGGTGGTGCTCGCGCGATATTGCTTTTATTTTTATTTTGCAAAGTACGAACGGGCAGGGGGGTGGAATGTGAGCGAGGGCAGCATAAAACTTACCGTATATACTCGCGCTCGTCTACGTCTGCAGGGAGCGGGGAGCGCTGCGCCGATTGAATATGAATGCTTACACGATGGAGCATGGATATGATACTGCACCTTCCCCGTGTATGCTTTGTTGTGCCAAATGAAAGCAGCCTGTACATATATCCACTGATGCAATGTGAGTAGTATACTACTTCTTGGCCATTCTCCAGAGAAGATAAGAGAGCAGCTGGCAAGGGGGGATTTATAAAAACTATTTAGGAATTAGACACTGCTGTCGAGGCCCCAACCCTGTGATCTCTATGGTTATGCAACTGTATATAATGTTCGTCAGGGTGAGGAATAAGGAAAGCACAAAGAAGCACACCTATATGCACTGATGCAATGTAAGTAGTATAGGGTTGAACTTAGGGCCCATATTCAACACCTCTTGTTTAATATCTGGGCTCAGAAGTGTTTGGTGGGTTGCAAATAGGGTCAATGTCTCAGGGCCCTGCAGGTGGTAGGTAGGATTTTAGAAAGAGTAGTGAATTAAGGACATAATAGAGCAAGATGGGGTCAGTAGAGAAAGGTGGGGAGAGTAATGCTAAGTGTTGGCCATAGGGGCTGCTCTAAGATGCTATAGACAGTCACTATTTATCAGGCTGGTGGGGGGCTGTTCACAGGGGGTCACGCTGAGTGTCCTTTTATCATTTATTTGATTATTGAAACTTAGCAGAAGTGGCTGCATTTCGCACCCTAGGCTTATACTCGAGTCAATACGTTTTTCCAGTTTTTTTAGGTAAAATTAGGTACCTCGGCTTATACTCGGCTTATACTCGAGTATATACGGTATATCTTAGTTGGGATCAATTACAAGGTACTGTTTTATTATTACAGAGAAAAAGGAAATCAGTTTTAAAATTCTGAATTATTTTATTAAAATGGAGTCTATGGGAGATGGCCTTTCCGTAATTCGGAGCTTTCTGGATAATGGGTTTCCCGGATAAGGGATCCTATACCTGTATTCTATCTGCACCAGTGCAGTTGCCAATAGCCATCAATCAAAGCTTTGCTTTTATTTTTAAATTTACAGAAGTCTGCTGAAATGTTGTTATTGGTAAGTTGTTATTGGTTAGCACCTATGTTTGTGAACAAGCACCTGTAGCTCTTATTTTGTATTAGCACATATGGTATCGTATATGGAAAACCCAGACATTTTGTTGGTAAGTATATCGCAATTACTTAGGCACAGTTAAAGAGTTAGACAGCTATTTTTGGATAAACACACCATGTTGCAATTAGCCAAAGAATATCTACCTGTTTTGTACATGTGTAAATGAAATACATGCACATTAAACTTAAAGGGGACCTGTCACCTTAAGAAATAATTTCAAATTGTTTTCTGTTGTGTTTGGCAAGCAAAATAAACTTTACTTACACTGTATAAATTATTTTAATCTTATTTTCTTCAGCCTTGGAATTCACAGCAATTGCAGCAAGCAGGCAGGGGCCATTTTGTGGACACTGTTATCAAAGCAGGCATTGCATTCTGCCAATATCTTGTTTCTGTGCCAGTATGGGGGGGGGCCTGATGCCCATGTTCATGCACTGGTTACACAATTACATGGTGAGGAGGGAGGGGGAATGTGAGGGGAGCAGCAACATCTAAAAAGTTCTGAATTGAAAGTAAAAGTCACTGTCTGCCCCACCTCTATGCCTAAGGCATAGAGGCGGGGCAGGCATTATATGATTGACAGCTGGGATTTTAAAATGCTTTTATAATGGGTATGGATGTGGTAATAAAAAAATTATTTTGGGTTTCATGTTTAATTTGAAAAGGACTTTTATTATACAGCTTTTTATGTCTGGGTGACAGGTCCACTTTAAGAAAAATAAAAGACAATTTTGCTCATACAAGCAGCTATTTAAGGCCTCCATCTAACTGATGCAAATTGAAGTAAGGATATATACTTATGTTAAACAGCCCCCATCTCATGCATCAAAACTTGCCAATTATCTGTCAGTGCTGCATGCATATATTATACATGAGTTTCTGCTCCATTTACTTGGCAGTTCAGCATAAGCTTCCAGCATTCTAAAGCTGACCAACAGATGCCGTTAAGATGTAATATTCAGGGCTCCCATAAATGTAGTAAAGAAAATGAAATACTAAAATTCAACACGTGTGTGTCACCATTTTCACACTTTTCTCCCTACCCAACTGTTAGCAGCAATGTGTACAAGTCCTTGTGTGCCATCATGAATACAGAGCTCCTACAATCTGGCAGGGTATGCAGAACACACAAAGACCCTAGATATAAGTACTTTTTGCAGCCTTTAGATCTCTAGCATTGGCTTCCAGAGTCTATTTACATGACTTTCATTTTAAACAGGCAAAACTGCCAATACTGCCTCACACTAATTTAGGGTGACTAGTCATTTCTCTCCAGCTAAAATACACTATCCCATAACTGCCTCATTTGCCATTAGCCTTAGTTAACTTGTGCAGTAAAGGAGATATGGATATATAGACACAGTATGCACTTGCAAATAATGGTACATTGACTGCTATAAGCAATAATGCCAGATCCTAAATAAATTATACAGTGAGGGGCAGAAGAAGTGGCACCCAAAATACATTAAATAAAGTGATAGACATTGGGTAGTGGCACCACAAATACATTAAATACAGTGAGGAGCACTGGAAACTTTAGCCCCAATGAGGCAATTATTTTTAACACCCTAGACCCCCTTACCCTTCCAAAAAGCAGTTTTCCTGGAGGCTGGAGAAGATTTTAGCATTGTGGAGATCAATTGAATTCAAAAATTGTTTGCATTGGGAAATATGCTCACTTAGTAGTAGGCAGGAGAAACCCTGTATGATGCAACCTGAGTTGAATTGACAGTACAATAGCTTATCTTAAAGCATTTCTTTTGCACAGTGCTAGCTTCTTCTGACGGCACAGGATCAGGCACCATGCCCTGCCTATGTTCGAGATGTTCTGGGGTACCTACAACAACAGCTCCAGATTTACTGGATACCTTTTTTTTTACCCATAATGACAAATAAAGTATACATTGTACCACAAACAATGTCTATGCCTGGGCAGTCATCCAATTACTGAAATACATATTTGTCAAATAACCTATCCTTTCTGGACTTCTAGCACTGAAATCCAGAAGCATGAAGTATTCAGCTTGAGAATGATTAGGACTCATTGATGGTCAGATAGAAAGGTGTCCTAACTGTAAGAGCCACATACTGGAAATAAGCACTGTGCTGGTAATGCATTTTTTGAAAGCCTTATAAAAAATGGTTAAAAAAGGAAATAAGTCGATATATGTAATAATATATGTATATAGGCAGCTCCATGAACACCTGTCAGTGGTTTGTAGGGGATTCTGGAAGTTGTAGCCCTGCAACAGCATATATTCTGCATGTGGTATGCACATTTTATCCCATTTGGAAAGATTAGTTTCTCATTTAATCTGCTTTTCTCCTTCTCAGTGTGAAATGATATTCTGCACGTCTAGTTCACATTTTTTTTAGGTAATTAATTTTTGTGCATGGGGGGTTGTTCTTGCTAACAGGAGTGATTGCAACTCCTTCTGGGATTAGATTATCCTGAAAGTTATGATCCAAGGCTTCCATTTCTTTTGACGTGCGTTTTTCTGGACATGAGCTGCACCAGGCCTATGTTTTTTCTGTAAATAGAAGCCTACGAAATTTCAACAAGTCAGCCCTTGTGTGCCATGTAGTGAGATTAATGGCAAACCACATTATTTTCCCCTCCGTATAACAGGCCACAATTACAACTGTACTCTCTCAAAACAGCAGTTTGTTTTTGTCAGCGGCACTGGAGTCCCTTACGTATTCATGTAGCCCTGTGTATTACAAGCATTCGCACAAGGGAATTATTTTTCTCTGCACGGTACAATCTGAGGAGGAATTTGCTGGAGCCAAAGTGGCTATCACGTAGTTTTGTCAGAACTATGTAAATAAATAATGCCAGCCAAGAGGAAAGGAGGATAAAGAGCCTGAATTTTCCAGCTCCTGCAGACGGAAATAATTTTTGGCTCTGCTAGTCTGTATCCAATCAAAACCAATTTTGAGGGACCAAAGTTAACACTTTTTGCTATGATTCTGTCAGGTTTGGGAGTTGGATATTATGTGGCGTCCAAACACCAGGGTGAGAAAGTTTTATCTGTCACCAAAGTCTAATTCTAGATCTGTCTTGCCCATTCTGGATACACTGTGAGAAAGTCTTTGTATTGATGTTTCTACATCTCTGTCCTGCAGGCAGCAATAGTGGTCTTGAATCTTCCTAAGCAGTTGGAATATAGGAAATAGAAACTAATGATGAGCAAAATTATTTGGCAGGTATGGATTCGTGGAAATTGTTGCGCCCGTCATAAAAAAATGTTGTGCGTGGCACACTGCATTTTCGCCGTTTCGCAAATTTGCCGAATGGCCTCAGGTCTTTGTACTGTAAAACGAAGCAAAGAGATCTGCATCCGACCCATGCATTCAGCAGCACTGTATTTGTGTGTGTGCTTGGGGAGAGGCGCATAGGGCCTTCTCTGTGCTCTGCACCTAGTGGCAGATTTTTTTATCCAACACAAGGCGGATATGCCCTTGCTGCTCTCAGAATGAGCACTAAGAGGCAATATTTTGGACCACTTAGTGCTCCTGCACTTGTGGCAGGGGCATAAGTAAGTGACAATTATGTACAAAAAAAGCAATGTTCAGCCTGTAGAGGGTCTGGGATGTAATAGCTATCCTGTTGTGAGCAATATAAGGGTTGTTTAAGAGCAAATGGTTAACAAATGTGTAACATACATATTTATCTGCATCAAATTTCACAAGTTTACAGTTTGTTGCAAATAGGGCCTTTACCAATCACGTAAGTGATTAATGTCAACAGAGAGAAATATATCAATATCCTCCATTTAAAGGGGGTAACCAGATATCATATTGGCTAGTTAGGGTCAGCCACAAATGACTGAATTGTGAGACAAAGGAGTCTAAATGATAGAGAGTTCAAGAGAAATACAGCAGGAGGTGGCTCTGTCTGTAGAGAAGATGAGAAGGATCCAGCAAAGCCCCAGGTGAAGAACCCCAATGTGCAGAACAGTTTACATGATATTTCCTAGCTATCATTCAAGTTTTGTTTCCTGCAGGTAGCCATTAAATCATTAGTGACTCAGGAGAGAAGGCCCGGGAGAGAAGTATTCTTTGCATGTATTTCCTTTCTGTCTGACCTTAAGTGTCTTCACTTGATCCTCTCGGGTTCTAATCCAGACATTCTAAGCTCTTTTTTCCTTTAAATGGATGGCCAATAATGTTTGCTTCTCGGAGATTTATTCAGCAGTTCCCTAAGGTCCTCTGTAGTCGTTTCTGTTTTACTTGTCCTATTAATATGCTGCTAATACATGAAAACCAGCCATCAGTCTTCCCACTGCCCCTTCATTTGTCAAAGTCTCCACGATGTGGTTGGAAGGAAATCTTGGCTTCGTTTTGTTTTCTCTCTTCTGATGTCTTTTCTTTATTAATATCCTTTCTTTCCTTAATCACAAAACCACCCATGGACTCAAATGAGTGTGTAATGCAGAAAGAACTCTCCAACACTTGTAATGTGATACATGTGTATGAAACATGCTGATGTAGCTGCTCATACTGATGTAGGGACTGTGGTATTTTTCAGCTGGATACGGTACTTTGTTAGATAATTATACAGGTGCAGTGACAACAAGACAAGTGGCACTTTATTAACCTCATACAGGAACGTTGATATCTGCAGCAGAATACTAGTATGTAGGTGCAACAGATACTCTGGTTCCTCAGGGACGTGTAGTTTAAAATTTATTGTACCAAACCATTAATCAACTGAATAGACACTGATTTAAACTTCTAAACAAATCCTTTGACACTTTTATCTTAATAATGCATCTATATAAGAAGCAAATTTTCCTCCAAGTTGACTTTGTTGACCCAAAGCCTTGCTAAGTTCCCTGAAAGTTGAAGGGCTTAGGTCCTATGTCAAGATCAAATATATTCAAATACTGTATATAAAGTGCAAATCCTACATTGAAATTATGTTCCCTGTGATATTTGTATTTTCATGGACTGAAACTGATGCTACTGACGCTAAGAAATGCCACCCCCAGATTCAGAGCCACCTTTAGCAATAATAACAGTGATTTTCTCCATTAGTTGGATAACATATTTGCATTTCAGATTCTCGTCTGGATTGAGATCGGGGACATGGGTAGTGATGAGCGTCAGGCATTGTTTGCCAGGAAATGCGGCCACCTCAAAATATCAAATTGGGTGCAGTCACATCAAATTGGGCATGTCGCAGTAAAAACGGTGCACATGACAATAAAAGCCACGCGGCAAACACATTTCACAGAATTTTCACTGTTTCTCAACTTTTCCTGCCGTTTCACGAATTTTTCGGCGAAGTGAAATGGGACAGATTTGCTTATCACTAGACATGGGGCCTTGCAAGACATTGGGGGAGATTTACAAAGACTCGAACGCTTATTCTCGCCAATTTTTTCGCACTCGAGCGACTTTTTCGCACCGGCACGCAATTTTTTCTAGCACCCGCGCGAAAAATTCGGAAAGGCTCTGCTGCTGTTTGCAATGGTTCGGTACAAAAATTCCGTGACTTTCGGATCGCCAATACGATATTATCGTGACTAATACAATTTTTTCGTAAGCATTTTCGTGATATTTGCGATCTTCTGAAATTTTCGTTTCCAATCCGAATTTTTCCCAAACTCGTGTTTTGATAAATCTGCCCCATTAACTTTTTCGTTCTTCAGCTACTCCAGTGTTATGTTGGCCTTATGTTTGGGATTATTGCCCTGCTAAACGATAGAACCTTATTGCAAGGTTGCCATCTGGGGGCAGGGTTGTGATTATATAGCTGGGCCCATGATGTTTAGGAGCGATGTTGTATTCCCCTGAGATTAAAATTGAACCAGTTTTGAGAATCCATCCACAAATCAGATTTTTGGGGGGATATTTTGGAAATATTTATTAGAAATAATAAGAATAGTTGCATAATTTTAGAAATAATGAGAAACCATTCAGTGATTTTTTTCGTTTTTATTATTCTGTTAACAGTACATTGACAAGAACTACATGCTGATTAGTTGCTATCTGGTGATGGGCGAAATAATTCACCAGGCATGTATTTGTGGTGAATTTCCACATTTCGCCATTGGCAGATTATTTTGGGAAACGGGCAAATAATCTTGCTGTGTAAAAATTCACTGTGCAACAAAAAAAATGACATGTGCAAAGTTTTTTTCGCAGTTTTGCTCGTCTTGTCAAAGATTCACAAATTGTTTGGTGAAGCGGAATGGGACAGATTCGCTCATCACTATTGCTAACAGATACTGTACATATACAGATTTACCCAGTGTAATTACGTAAGCCCCAGTGCTTAGAATTCAGCAGCACTTTTAGAAAGCTAGTCTTGGCTTTTTTTTAAACTGTATAAATTGTATTCCCCTTTGTGGCTATATGTTAAAGACCAGGAACAAGACCAAAAAAAAGCCCACAATTCTCCAAATCATACATTTTTAAATAGTAATAAATCTTAATATTTATTTTATCATCAACTACACACCAGTCTCCGCTGGAGCCAGAGCCTGCAGAACTAATGTGCCTTAATGCTATCAAACTGCAATACCGCTGCAGCATTGAAACACACTGCCCCATTGCTATCCCCCTTGTTAAAGTGGTATAATGGGGTGTCTCTCAAAGAAAACTGACAATCCAATTTAAAAAAGAAAAAAAAAATATCTGGCAGTGCTTAATAACTCTAAAACATATTACTTTGGGAATAGTGATGAGCAAATTTTTTCACCAGGCATGGATTCGCAGTGAATTTCTGTATTTCGCCATTGACGAATTGTTTCACGAAACTTCCACAAAAATTTGCAGTGTGTGTCAAAAAAAAAGTCAGGAGCAACAAAAAAAGTCACGTGACAAATGTTTTGCAGATTTATTGCTGTCTTGCAAATTTTCCTGTCTTTTCATGTGATTCAGGTTTATTATAGAGATCACCCGAAATCCATCAAAACAATCCACAAATCTATAATATGAATATAAATCTGTAAGCATATTTGCAGCCATTTTTCTCTCTCGCAAATTGTGGTTTATTGCAGTTGTAATCATGTATTTGAATTATGGTTTAAAATGACAAATTTTCGATTTTCGATTTATTAAGCGAAAAAAACAAAAGACTGAAAAATGTTGGCATCTGACGGCTTTGCGGTCACATAGAAGGGAGCTGTCCCTGGCAACATTGTAACTATTTAGTCAATTCAAGTTTTTCAAATTTTTTTTCAATTGTTTTTCAATTTTTTATGGTTTTATTTGCTTTTCTTAAGTCCGTTTTTTTAATAAATAAGGTCACTTTTGTGCTTTGTATTCAAAGTAGACAAAATACACAAATTACTCAAATGGGAATTTTGATAAACAGGCCTCTAAAGGGATTATTTATCAATGTTCATATTTTTTGTGCTAATCATGATTTTGAATTATGGTTTAAATACTGAAATTTCAATCTTTATTAGGTAAAAAAGAAACTATTTTTTTCCGAGCTTTGCAACCCATTAAAAATGACACAAAAATAACCAATTTGACGTAATCCATATTTTTTTTTACATTTTTTCCCCTGCTTTTTTTATTTTTATTTTGGATTTTTTTTTTTTTTAAATTAGAGGTTATTCAAAGTGGAATAAAATTCAAAAATTACACAAATTTTGATAAACAAGCCTCTAAGAGCAGATCATTGGTAACATACAGCAGCCTCGTAGCCATGCAAATGCACATACATAGAGGCACATTTACTAATCCACGAATCCGAATCGGAAAAAATCGGATTGGAAACGAAAATTTTGCGACTTTTTCGTCGCCGTCATGTTTTTTTCGTATTTTGCGCAATTTTTTTGCCACCGTCACGTCATATTTTGCGCGACTTTTTCGTCGCCGTTGTGGTTTTTTCGTATTGAGCAATTGTATACGCCGACCAAAAAATCGCGACAATTCGCGGAAAAGTCGTGACGGCGATGGAAAAGTTGCGACAATTCGCGAAAAAGTCGTGACGGCAACAAAAAAAAACGCAAACATACCGATCATAACGGAAAAAACGCATTCGGGCGCTTTTTGGACGTTCGTGAATTAGTAAATGTGCCCCATAGTAAATCATTAACAAGGATCAACTCTTTATGAACAATTATTCATCTTTTACTTTTTGTCCTTATATAATGGTATATAATTGACATTATCTTTCACTCCATTTTAAATTAAATGAATATAATAAACATCAGTAATAATTGGTGGTCAGTACAGACTAAAACTTCTATAATATAATAAATAATGTACCCCTTGTAGTAAGATATGAGGGCAATAGAAGACCTCTGAATAACCAAAAAACTAGTCCATAAAAGGGTTGAATAGAAGGTTCAATAAATAAATAGAGGCCAATTGCCTGCTTTTAGGTGAGCTTTTCCTTTGTGTATTTTTCTCTTCCCTTCCTGGAGCGGGAAGGAAGGGAAAAGTCCGATTATTTGGTTTTAATCTCATGCTCAATAGAGTTTGGACTTCCCAAGCTGGGCAGTTACTCCTTGTAATATATGGGGCTTTGGGTAACATGCTGCATTGCTTGCTCTGTGGGGTACCCTAACACAACAGAAAGTCTTTAGGAATCAAGTAAAAGAATCACTGTTCTGAAATTCAAACCATATCCTACCGCCGGCTTTCAGTGAACCATTGTCGGAGGGAGGGGTGGGGCAGATTCGGCTCCTTTGCTAAGACCTGTATGGCTGCTCTCTAGGGGTTAATAACAAATTCAATACTGTAGACTAAATAGTAAGCCAAGCTATAAAGCTGCAGGGAAATAGGCTTGTGAAAGGTAATCGAGACACCCCCTCCTCCTTTAAACTGTACTTATTCTACGGAGCTGCATTTGCGTTCTTTTTACTCTTTAAGTCTGCCTGCATATGGCTATACTATAATTCATGAGAGATGAAGCAGACTGTCATGGTTTCTTTGAACTGAGCAGTTCTGTTATTCACAGCATATTCATACTGCTAGGCTTTACACTCCATTTAAACATTTACTCTCTCCTCTAGGACCCTGTATTAATTTAACGTTAGGGCCACTGTGCTATTCTTAAAAGCACTAAATATAAATGTATATTATTTGGGGTTGCCTAGAGCTTAACCCCTCAAAGGCTGCAATTTAGGGTAGATGTCTTAAAGTCTTGAAGTAGCTAGGTTATGTTAGGGTACAAAGGGCATCCCTTCCAGAATACTGGTGATCATCTATTTGAACAAAGCTGTGCTTCATGATGATTGGTTTTCATTTTATTTTGTAACTAGTGATTTGCGAATCAGTCCCATTTCGCTTCGCCATTAAATTCGTGAAACGGCAAGAAAATTTGCGAAACGCCAAAAAATTTGTGAAACACATTTGTCGCGCAATTTTGTTTTGTCACCCGCTGCAATTTTTTTTTGTCTCCCGCATCTATTTTTTGTCGTTGCGCCTAATTTTTTTGTCGCCCGCGCACTTTTGACGTGACCGTGCCCATTTTGACTCGACCGCACCCAATTTGACACTGCCTATTTTTTTAATGCACGACAAAAAAAATCCTGCGTGACGAATTTTTCCGCTGTAAATTTTCACAGAAGTTTTGCGATGCAATTTGCCAATGGCGAAATGCGGAAATTCGCTGCAAATTCATGCCTGCCGAAAAAATTCACTCATCACTATTTGTAACTTCTAGTACAGTGTCCAAAACTAATTGCTGATTTGTTTCAACTGGAAACTGCATGTGTGCACCTGTGCTTTTGAATCAGCCCCAGTGACTCCAGCCATTAAAAAAGTGAAGCCCAACATTTCCCTGAAACGGCCTTCAAAATTTGCTGCGGAAACATTCGCTGCACGACAAATAACTGTTGCCAGTGATAAAAAATTGTAGCCCATGTAAAAAAAATTGTTGGGCGTGTTAAGAAAATGCCAAAAAAATGTCAAAAAAAAAGTCAAGTGCGGCATATTTTAGATGTGCACATCGATAAAGTAACACACACAACTATTTTTTTTACGCATGACATTTCCGCCGTTTCACGAATTGAAAAGATTTGCTAATTTTTTGGCAAAGTGAAACAGGACAGATTCGCTCATCACTAATGGTCATTTATTTAACCTCGGGGGACATGTGCTAGAGCATCAAGGGGAACAAGAATATGCTCCTTAATGCTCACTTTATGATCATTTGGGCCCCTTGGAGTGTAAAATTAAAAATCTTTTCTTGCACATTGCACACTGCCCCAGTGACTCCAAGCATCGGACATCACAGTGACCCCAATATTTGATAGCACAACCAACCACCTTCCCAACAGGTGAACATGGCAGTATATGGGAAACTCTACTATAAATGGACACTTACATTTACAGCTGAAGTAAAGTGCATTGAAGTCATTGGTGCATGGCTTAAAAAAATCAAATGAACCTGATGAGACTGGGCACTTGCTGTAGGACCTTGTGCCCATGACTGATAGCTAACGATGCCAATAACTTCCAAAGAACCAGGTTGGATAAAGTGGTGCTATGTATTTTCTTCCAGAATAATATTAAGGGAGGAAAATTCTACATTTTATTAGGTTGAAATATAAATCTCTAAAAAGAAAAACTATCAATATATGCCCCCAAGAATAAATGATGCTACAGGGCAAGCAGTGAACTGTTAAAGCTCTCGGGAAATGCTTGGCAATCTGCACTGTACCTCAGTAATGCATTAGCCTAGAACTGGACGTGCTATCTCAGACGCCAGGTCAGTCTGTGCTGGAATGTATTGCTTCACACATGGTCAGCACTGATGCCACTGGAGTTTTACATCTTCACAAGAATACTTTAGAATTTTAAATTTCTTTGCCTCTTTTGAACTTAACAGCAGACATTTACCCGCATATCTTGCTAAGTTACAATTGGTTGTGTATTACATGGTCAAATGGAAAAGCTTTGCGGCACTCACTCATATTGTCTTCTACATTTTCTTAAACATTAGTCCTAACCTTGTTTGTATTTTTACAACCACATTGGATAGGAAAAAGGTTACAATGATGTTAATTAAATTGATTTTTTATTTAAATTTTAAAACTTGTAGTATGTAGAAGACATATAAAGAAATTTGCAATTAGTCTTTTTTTGTGAGTTAACTCACGTTCATGTGATGCAGCTATTAATATGGAATTTAAAGAGCTGTACTTATATTGTAGTTCATAAATGTTTACTTTAACATACATTTATACACCGATGTTACTATACCAACAGAGAGGTTCAGCAGCCCATCCATCCAGGCCTTCAAAGTTGTTCAAAATAGCTTGCATCTTTTGAGTGTCAGTGGCACTGCACGTGCTCATTGTGCTCCAAAAACTACAAACTGATGCTACAGGGCTGATTATTAAATTCTGATGCAAGATTCTCTTGATTCTGAGCTGCTAAAGTGAATCTAAATTAATTACTAATTAGCCTTGTATTGTGAATTTGATCTCATATGCATGTATACTGCCAACTGCAAGTCAGTCCCAAAGGACAGGTATCTGACAGCAGCACAGAGCACATACTGGGAATCGGCAGTAAGTAAGATGGGGAACTACTATGGGGCATCTTCAGAGCCACAGATATTTGCTGTGAAAGTACTTTGGCCATGGGCTAGTAGAAAAGTTTAAAATGCAATAGTGCAAATAGCAATATTTGTACTTATATTGCCATGTTTTTTTCTCCACAATGAAGCACTTTCCCCCAGAATTCCATAATCATTGCAGCCAAGCAATTTTGCTACCATTTTAGCTGTCTACACTTGTGGTTGTGTTTATAAATAAGCCCTAATAGGTAGAATTTTGAGCTTACTCTTTTGTTCAGCTTTAGTTTAGTTTTCTGTTTAAGACAGTCATTGAAATGTTTAAGTAATATTAATAATGTTAATGTATAATTGGTATAATGCACAATATGTACATAGGAGGAACATGTATAATTGGTATAATACACAAAATGTACATAGGAGGAACATGTATAATTGGTATAATACACAAAATGTACATAGGAGGAACATGTATAATTGGTATAATACACAAAATGTACATAGGAGGCACATGTATAATTGGTATAATACACAATATGTACATAGGAGGCACATGTATAATTGGTATAATACACAATATGTACATAGGAGGAACATGTATAATTGGTACAATACACAAAATGTACATAGGAGGCACATGTATAATTGGTATAATACACAAAATGTACATAGGAGGCACATGTATAATTGGTATAATACACAATATGTACATAGGAGGAACATGTATAATTGGTATAATACACAAAATGTACATAGGAGGCACATGTATAATTGGTATAATACACAATATGTACATAGGAGGATCATGTATAATTGGTATAATACACAAAATGTACATAGGAGGCACATGTATAATTGGTATAATACACAAAATATTAGGGATGCACCGAACCCACTTTTTTGGGTTCGGCCGAACCCCCAAACCCACTCCGATGGATTCTGCCAAATCCCGAACCGATTCCGATTCCTAATTAGCAAATGCTAATTAGGAAACCGAATCCTTAAAGAAAAGGCTGGCTTCGGCCCGAATCTGGGAATCAGTGCATCCCTACAAAATATACATAGGAGGCACATGTATAATTGGTATAATACAGAAAGACTAACAAGCTTCAGTGATTTTTGAAATGTCCTTCAAGAAAAAAGCTAGTGACCAATCACATGCATAACACCCTAACAGCAATGAACAGACTACAGTCTTTCTTCCCTCATGTAAAAACTGCTATAACATGAAAAAAGTCATTATTATAACTGGCAAGGAAATATAGGTATTGCTTCTGTATATTTGTTTTATAAATGTATAACAATATTTTACCAGCAGGAAAACCAACTTGGCTTGATAGGTCCCATTTAACAAGAGGTCTGCTGGAGGGAGGCATCCATCAGAAACTGAGCTGTGCCTGTGTCTGATGAAAGTGGAATTACAGCAAGCTGTTTGTTATACGTTAGGTAAGTGAATGACAATAGCACTTCTGTTCCTCAGTCAGACTGCACGTTCTTCTTAGAAACCCAGTCATTAGCTTATAGCTTATACTGCATTGGGATGCCAGCCATTTGTAATGTTGCCTCTTCTGTGAGATAGTGCCCCATACACAACAATACGAGGTTAAAGCACATAACGGATGGGAAAAACACACAGGGGTCCTAAAATAAAAAGCACAAAGTCCATCCTGGTCTAGTAACCCACAGCAACAACAGGATGCTTGTTTTCAAACAGATGACCTGTAAATGGTACCTGCTAATTTGTTTTGTTACTAGAGGAGCTGCACCTTTTGATATCTACCTGTTGGCCCTCTAATTGTTGTCATTGTTGTCATTTATATTTTTAAATCACCTATCACAGGAATCCTCAGGCTTTTTTACTTGAGATCCACACTCAGACATAACAAGTGTTGGCGAGCCACACAAGCATGGAAATACTTCTTTGGGGATGCCACCTTAGGGCTGTGATTGGCTATTTGGTAGCCTCATGTGGACTGGTAGCCTGCATGAGACTCTTCTTGGAATAAAAATGTGTCTCTGTGCTTCTAAAACTTGTCTCCAAGCCAGAGATTGGAAAAATAAGCACCTGCTTTGAGGCCACTAGGAGCAACATCCAAGGGGTTGGGGAGCAACATGTTGGTTACGAGCCACTGGTTGGGGATCACTGCCCTAGCTGCTGTTGCACTGCTGTCTCCCTTATTACACTCCATGCCATTGATAATAGAAATAAAAAGGCTTAAATAAAGTGTATTTTATATTTTGACATATAGTAGATTATTTACAGGCAGTGCACATTTAAGAACATGGGAATATATTATGTACACTATAAGCATCAAGTATAAAGGACAGCTTAGCCTTATCATGAAATTTTAGAAATACAGCAATGATCAAGTTTAATTCGAATTTGAACCATGTCGAGTTTATACAACTTTCAAGGCCAGAAAAAAAGGAATTTTAGTAAAAATTAAATGCTGAAACTAATGAGCATGCAGAGAATATACCAGATGATCTAAAGCAGGGATCCCCAACCTTTCTTACTCATGAGCCACATGCAAGTGTAAAAAGACTTGGGGAGCAACACAAGCACCATAAAAGTTCATGGAGGAGCCAAATAAGGGCTAAGATTGGCTATTAGGGGCCTCTATGCACCCTATCAGCTTACAGGGGGCTTTATTTCGTAGTAAATCTTGTTTTTATTCAACCAAAACTTGCCCCCAAGTCAGGAATTGAAAAATAACTCCCTGGTTTGGGGGCGCTGAGAGCAACATCTAAGGGGTTGGGGAGCAACATGTTGCCCCGAGCCACTGGTTAGGGATCACTGATCTAAAGTTTTAAAGAAAAAAAACCTTCTTCCAGGCACCATTTGATTGTAACTGCTAGTCATTGGTAAAGTTGAATGGCTGAGGAAAAGATGGCTGACATTTATTCCTGATTTAAAGAAAAATAATCAACAAAAATAAACACCATAAATATACAAGCTATTTTTATTTAAAATAATGCACATTTACACATTATCACATGCCAATGTGTCTAATGAGGTAAGCTCATTAAACAAATGTTTAAAGAATCCGTTACAGTATAAAAACCTTGACAAATTACTGCTGGGCTTTCTTCCCACTCAATGCCATAAGACAGAAAAACACAGGGACCCAATGAATCCTCTCATCCTCCAAATTCCATCTGCTAGAGCCATTTCCATTGCAGATGTGCATAAGAGATCGATCTGTCAAATGGCTGCAGTTGGCTTTCTGATGAAACATTTGAAAACATGGATAGGGAATGGATTTGCTATGATGGCTCCAGATGCGGCTGTAATAACATTCACTTGCTGTCTGCTCCCTGTAGGGGGAACAAATTAAGCAAATGATGAATTCCTATCAATGCTGGGATCTCACAGTATTTCACAGCAGAGCACTCTCTCTCGTCATTTTATTGAAGCTTTCTCCAAGCTTGTTTGTAGCTCTGTCTGATGATCTCACCGCCCAAATCACCGCAGGTAACATTTTGCGGTCATTTAGACTTATAAGTGGTGTGATAGTTCCAAGAAACAGTAGTTGCTTAGAGAACAATAATGATCATGACTTAAGGATGGCACACTGCCGCAGTTGGCTCAGGTCACACACTGCTTCCAGATTGTCCATAAATTATTTTGTTTGCATTCCCTCTTCATATGTTTCAGTCTACACTTTCTTGCTGTGCTGTGTGCAGTTGATGCCACACAGTGTTACAGTTCAAGAACTGTATTTCACACCAGTCTTCAATAAGACAAGATGCTTCTGCCATTATATCAATGCCAGGGTTACACTACTGTTCCTTACACATTAATAAAATTGGTTTTAATCATACAGTTTACCCGCAAACCCCCAAAGGGTTCAGGCCCCCTTAACCCAAAGCATGGTTTCAGATATAGGGAAAAATTGACTGCTGGACTTTCTGATAAACAGGCTGTCTCCCAAACTGCTAACAGCTCCAAGCCACACCAGGGGGGGATCATCCCCAACGTTTTGGAACCACTAAATTTTTTCATGATGCTAAGTTAATATTGCATGACCATATAGATGATGAATAATAAAGGTGGCTGTACATTCATAGATAAGATTATATGAAACAAAGTGTTTGGAGTCAAGCCAATCCTGTCCCATATCCAAGTTCCATAGTTCGGGAATTGGGCAGATTTAAAGATTTGCCAATGCACCATATCAGCCAGTGTGCAGGGCATCAGTAGATGAGGAGGTTAAGAGGATTTGCAGCTCAGAACAATAGAAAGGTGGTTATATTGTATGAGGCCCATTTTAAACATCTGATATTAGAGATAGATTTCTAAAAGCAAACAAATGCGCTTTTGGAACAAAAAATTTATTTAAGTTTTCAAGTGAGTGTCTTACCAAGAATCCCTCTTTTCACATTAACTTTCATTTATAAACCATAACACATCTATATTTTGACTAATTATATTCTAGGTAAATACAACTCTATAGCCTGAAATCAGCTCAATCAAACCCGCAATTAAATATTGAATGTGACCATCATAGGAGCTTGAAAAATAAGTCTACTCAAGAACCAAACATATTCCAGGTGCGCTAGAAAAGTGAGCTGATCGAGCTGTTATTTGTACAACATAAAATTTACTGAAAGCATTGAATATGTCTTTCACATTGAAATGTACAACTTTGTTGTTTTATGTTATACAAATCCTCCCATACTGGGGTATAGCAAGATTTGTGTAAGTTGTAAATTAAACTCTGAACAGGACTTTATTTTTACAGCAGAAATCTCTTCTCTGGTCGCTTCGCACCGTGCCAAGTGCTAAATCTGGCATGCTTCTAATATTATTCCACATTTAGTGTTAGTCTTCATGGGGTTAAATTGATTTTATATGTATGTCAAGTAGTAGTAGGGTATAAAAAGACTTTTTTTTCCCCCTTTCAAATATGGTCTGAGTGAGAGCACTGGGACTCCACATAGAGCATAAAAAAAAATCCTCTCTGATGGTGCCAAAATCTACATTTTCGTTTGGCTAACAACTTACAGCCATTCATATTCTGTTACGTGAGTCGAATTTCAGCCCTGACTAGACGGCTCTGGCTCCTGTGCTGTGTTGCTGGACTGGTGTGTGACTGAAATTAACTATGATGTTACATCTCAAGTCTTGGACTAGGCACACTAACAGCTGTTTAACTTTCCAACTAAAGATAAATATTTTGGGTGCCGTCTGGTTACTTTGTTGTTTGGCAGAGGGGATAATGAAATGCATGCCCCCTGAAGGCCAAATGCTAAATGACTATTATAGTTTATTTGGTGACTATTGTCTCCTAGGGCTATGGCATATATTAAACATTGACTACCATGGTGCTCTCCGAATGAACACCCTTGATAGTCTGGTCCTGCTTCTCTTAGAAAAAAGATGGATATTGCTCTATCTGTTGCAGACATTGGTGGTGACAGATGGAGCCTTGACAAAAAAAAAAAAAAAAAATAGTTGTTGAAGAACTGAGGAAGAACTCAAATATACACCACAAATCTAGGTATCACCATAGCAACAATTGTTGTATTGTATAATACTAACCTCCTTGTATATAATAACCTTCATCAGGTTTCTGGTAGGGATGGATGAGCAAACTTTATCATCTGGCACAGTTCTCTGGCGAACTTTGCCTTTATACCAACAGTGAACATTTGCACTGAAAAATAAATAAATAAATAACACAGCACTAGAATTTAGCTGTGTGTTTTATTTTGCTGTAAAAAATGCAGGTTTCTGCTCTGGAAAAAATAAAGGTAAAACATTGATGACATTATTATATGTCCCTTGCTTTCCACAGCAACCAATCGGATTGGAACCCACCCCAGCCCTGTCCTGTCTGTCGAAGAAGCTGCCCAGGAGCTGTGCTTGGAGGACATGTCAACATGGGAGCCTTTGTTCCCTATGAAGAATGGTTGTTCCATAGAGGGAAAGAAAAGGCAGTTCTACCATGAGTCTAATGAGGGTAACTCATATATATAGATGCATTTTTTCTTCAATCACTCCACTTAATTATATTATACTGTATATAATATACTAGTGTTCATAAGCAGGTATGGGTGTTTAAAGCATATTTCAATGGTGTGAGAAGTTACTCTGTTTGCTCTTTTTATATATATGTTGCCATATGAACACTCTCACATGACTAGACAAAACTGTATCCAATCACAACGTTGGAATGCTCCTGTTTTAAAGATAACAAAGCCTAATTGCAATGGCTATGCTTGACGTGGTACAGTAATCTATAACAGAATTATTGGCTTCATTAGTATATTATTATCCGCAAACCTATTTTCCAGAAAGTTCCAAATTATGGAAAGGCCATCTCCCATAGTCTCCATTATAAGAAAATAATTCTTATTTTTTAAAAATTATTTCCTTTTTCTCTGTAATAATAAAACAGTACCTTGTACTTGATCCTAACGAAGATATAATTAATCCTTATTGGAGGCAAGACAATCCTATTTGATTTAATTAATGTTTAAATGATTTTTCAGTAAGGTATGGAAAACCAAATTACAGAAAGACCCGTTATCCCGAAAACCCCAGGTCCCGAGCATTCTATATAATAGGTCCCATACCCGTACCAGTAAACAATAACTGCCTTTTGGTTACTATGGATTAATGAACTAAGCAAACTTTATTTCTAGTCTACATAACCCCAAGGTTCATACACTAAACTTTCTGAAAAACATATGGAGGAATATTTGGAATGGCTGAGTGGTTCATCACATTGGCAAAAGTGAAAAGATGACCCAAGCTTTCACCTGAGCATTTGTGACCAATAAGGCTGCCAGCCATTGTGAATAATGTTGCTCTAAGGCAATGCAATCATTCTAATACTCATAGACTTTGTTAAATACGGATTCCCATAAGAGACTATTGAAAAAATAAAGGAATTTTGCCAGAAAGAAAAGAAATCTGTGTATGTATAGAAAATTGGCTGAAGGACCGAAAGCAGAGAGTTGATGGAATTTAAACATTTTTAAACTGAGCTAAAGCCGTAATTGTATGTATGTATATTTGTATAGCCCTACTAGAACTGTACCTCCATATATATATATATATATATAATTCGGAACTGTATATATATATATATATCCGCACCCAGCTTGCAGTATACCTGGGCCACTCTTTGCAGACTATATATAAAAGTAGAACCATATATTTAATTGAAAATAATACAGGCAATATATTCAATTGTGAAACTGAGAAATTTTGTTTTCTGAAAAAGGAGGAGATGCCCCAGAGCAGGAAACAAATTCCTGACTTCAAATTAAAAGTCATTAGAAAGTTAAAGAAGGCAATGTTGAAGGTAGAAGGTTGGAGGATAAGATGAACGCCGAGGGATGGACGAAATTGTCTTGTTTTTCTTTGCCGAAAAATTTGCGAAAGAGTAAAAATTCACCAGGTCAATGGGCATTTTTGTCGCAGCAAGTTTTTCCAGCCTGCTGCAACTTTTTTCACTGCATAATACATTGGAGTCTATGGGCAAAGGTTTTTGCAGTGAAACCTAGTTAGTTGGAGTTCTAATGTTGCTTTGACATATAAATAATCCCTGTAGACAGTATAAATAAACTTTGTACTTAATCCTAAAACACTTAATACTTTAATACCCAGCCACCCTAAAAACTGTAATTATGTGAATGAGACTTTTTTAGTTATTTAGTTATTTCTTGATACAGAAATAGATGGAAGAAATGATACAATCAGGGATTCCTGTGAACTGGCTTCTAACTGGAAACCTCCCATCCAACATGCAGCCATGAAATTGTTACATCATGTTTTTTCCGTCAATGAAGGCATCACACATAAGACGTAAGTTAACCCTACACGGTGCATTCCCACCCGCACTGTGGAAGAGTGGCATCCTATAGATTAACTTTAACTCATTTCCACCTTAGTAGATCTTAAGACTGACCATGCTTCCTGGCTACTTGTTACCGTCTATCATTCAAATGAACATATAGTTCTAACTACCTCTAGCTATTAATTGATTGGGTTAATTAATGTTATAAGGGTTGCAAAATTATATTTGGCAAGCAGTATATGCTATCTGTGGAATAGTTGCTATGGGTTAGAACAGGGGTCCCCAACCTTTCTTACTTGTGAGCCACAATCAAATGTTAAAAGACTTGGAGAGCAACACAAGCACCATAAAAGTTCATGGAGGTGCCAAATAAGGGCTGTGATTGGCTATTATGCAGCCTCTATACACCCTATCAGCTTACAGGGGCTTTATTTGGTAGGAAATCTTGTTTTTATTCAACCAAAACTTGCCCCCAAGTCATGAATTCAAACATAACTCCCTGGTTTGGGGGCACTGAGAGCAACACCCAAGGGGTTGGTGAGCAACATGTTGCCCCTGAGCCACTGGTTGGGAATCACTGGGTTAGAACAATGATGAGTAAATTGTTGTTTTTGGACATAATGCAGTAGGCTTGCTGAACACAAATTCTAAATTTCTTGTGTAAGAAATACCTACCTGAATTTCTGCACACTGACAATATGGCTAGTGATGAGCGAATCTGTTTCACTTCGTTGAAAAATCTGTGAAATGACAGCAAAATCTGCGAAACGGCGAAAAATCCACAAATTTTTTGTGCAAATGTTCGCATAGGTTTCGCTAAACATTTCGCCAATGACAAAATGTGGAAATTCGCTATGAATCCATGCCTGGTGAAAATATTCGCTCATCACTAAATATAGCATGTGTTACCAACCATACCTAGGAACAACGTGATAAAGCTTAAATTTCCTTATTATTTTAGGACTCTAATTTTTGTTGACTTATCCAAAGCTCTGTGTTGTTATACCTGCAGGTCACATTCATGAAAAATAAGATAAAGTTTGTTGTTTCACCAGTGGCAATTTTTTTTTTTGCTGTCCCCTGTTTCTTTCAAGAAGATTTTGACCAAAAAAGTAAAAAAAAATTACAAGTGAAAAAAGCAATAAAGTTAAAACTTGTCACAACTAGGGGCCCATTTACTTACTCACGAACGGGCCGAATGCGTCCGATTGCGTTTTTTTCGTAATGATCGGTATTTTGCGATTTTTTTTCGGAAAATTATCGCGACTTTTTCGTTTCGTTTTCAATACGATTTTTGCGGAAAAACGCGAGTTTTTCGTAGCCATTCCGAAAGTTGCGATTTTTTCGTAGCGTTAAAACTTGCGCAAAAAGTTGCGATTTTTTCGTAGTGTTAAAACTTGCGCAAAACGTCACGCCTTTTAAGTTTTAACGCTACGAAAAAAGCGCAACTTTTCGCGCAAGTTTTAACGCTACGAAAAAATCGCAACTTTCGGAATGGCTACGAAAAACTCGCGTTTTTTCGCGCAAATTGTATTGGTAACGTAAAAGTCGCGATAATTTCCGAAAAGTCGTAAAGGCGCCGAAAAAATCGCAAAAAAATACGAAAAAATCGCAAAATGTTCGTTTTCCAATCGGAATTTTTCCAATTCGGATTCGAATTCGTGGGTTAGTAAATCAGCCCCCTAGTGATGAGCGAATCTGTCCCCTTTCACCAAAATATTTTCAAAACTATGGAAAAATTAGCAAAACCAAGGTGATGTGCTACTTTTTTTGACGCACCAACAAATTTTTACAGCGAAATTTTGCAGACGTTTTGTGAAACAATTCGCCAATGGCAAAATGTAGAAATTCACTGCAAATCCATACCTGGCAAAAAAAATTTGCTCGTCACTAGTCGCAACGGATGCCTATGGAAAATTTGAGCTTGATGAGAAAACATTTCTTGACCCTCCATGTGAAAGAAAATTGTTACGATAAATGCCAGAAAAATGTTTACAAACTTTTGAAATTGTACTCAGGATTTATCAAACATGAGATGAATCAAGGACAAATTTCTGGGTTTTGCTAAATCAGCCCATAGGAGTAGTGATGAGTAAATTGGTCCCGTTTCACTTCGCCGAAAAACTCAAAAATTCGTGAAACTGCAAAAATGTTGCACGTCAAAAAAATTCTTTTGACGCGACAACGTTTTTGACAAGTGAGACAATTCTTTTGATGAGAGACAATTCTTTTTGACACGAGAGACAATTCTTTTGATGAAAGACAATTCTTTTTGACACGAGAGACAATTCTTTTTGACACGAGAGACAATTCTTTTGATGAGAGACAATTCTTTTTGACACGAGAGACAATTCTTTTGATGAGAGACAATTCTTTTTGACACGAGAGACAATTCTTTTGATGAGAGACAATTCTTTTTGACACGAGAGATAATTCTTTTGATGAGAGACAATTCTTTTTGACATGAGAGACAATTCTTTTGACGAGTGACAATTCTTTTGGACACGAGAGACAATTCTTTTGATGAGAGACAATTTTTGGACCTGCAGCAAATTTTTCCGTGGTAAATTTTGTAGCCCGTTTCATGAAAAAATCCGCCAATGGCGAAATGTGGAAATTCGCTGCAAATCCATGCTTGGTGAACTTTTTCACTCATCACTACAGAGGAGGATTGTCTGCTAATCTTTGAATTTTATTTGGATTTTTAAGCTTGACAGTAAAAAAAAAACCCTCAAAAAACATAATTTTTTTAATGTTATTTTTTCACTACTATTTTTCAATACTACCTTATTTATGAAAGAAACTGGAATTTAAAAAAAAAAACGATGTTTCATTATTTTGCAAAAAAAATCTCTATCCCCATAACAACAAAATGGGGAACATCGAACATTGCCAGGTCTTTGCTAAATATTTATTATTTAGATTTTTGAAACTTGTTTGATTAATAAAGTCAAATTTAAAAACATCCAAATTTTAGTTTTTTGTAGCAAAATCTCGAATACAATTTTTATAAGTTTGATGTTTGGCTTTTCCCCTTTTTCTTCTATATTATCTATATTTAGATTTCAAGGTATATATTAGTTGCTGCAATAATATAACATATTTCATATGCCAGAAGTTACATATTTATGAAGTAGTAGAATTATGTTTTGTTTTTAAATTGTCTTAATATTGGAAATCTGAAAACTGTAAAATAACAGATAAAGCAGAATAGAGCAAATTTCTGTTCTTTATGGCTATGCCATACTTACTTGTATACAGACCATAATAAAACAGCTTGAGTCTCTCCCTGCTTGCCAAATATAATACAGTGTTAACACATAATAAAAAGAACATTTATGGTCTGTTTTTAACTATTTGTTAGTAGTAATGAACGAATCTTCGTGAAACAGTGAAAAATTCACGAAACAGTGAAAATTTTGCGAAATGTCGAAAATGTTGTGCGTCAAAACGCTCAACAAAAAAATTGGTGCGCATCAAAAAAATTGTCAAGCTTTTTGACGCACACCATTTTCACCATTTTGCACCATTTCTGCCGTTTACGTGACCAACTTTGCTGTGGAAAAATTTGTCACGCAACAAAAAATTGTTGTCCATGTAAAAAAATTTGTCGCGAAATGGTGAAAATGGCACGCATCAAGAAGCTCGACAATTCATTTTCACCATTTCACGATATATTCACCGTTTAGCGAAGCAATCCGCCAACACAAGTTACGAGCTGAACGAACAACTGCTCAGATGGCTACAGAACAAGTTGATGGTAATTTCATTTTTTCTGCAAATGACAAATGTAGTCATCATATTAAAAAAGAATTCATTTTTGTTAATTTGATAAAAGTGTCCTGAAGGCTTAACCTACAACTGATATGTATCTAATCACCAGAAATATTTAATATTTATTAAATGCAGTGCACACACATTGACCTTTAAAATGTATAGTATTTCAGGGGAATAGCCAATCCTATTTCAGCACCAAAACCAATGACAAATCAGAAAAGCTTTTGTTGCTGTCCATGGTCCTGCAGAGGAAACATTTCTCTTGTCTCTGACACCTTCTCATCACCTTTACCTTTTCTGAAAGCTTTCTGTGTGTTGTGTATTAAGCTCGGAGCTTCATTCTATCTGTAACATTTAAAAATAAACATTCTACAGACGCACTATTTTCTTTAGCTCGCGTGGCTGTTTCTGGAATGTTTCTATGAAAGTGTTATCCATCCCAGAATTCTGTCCCCAGCTCCCGAGGGGTTTAATCAGTCTATAAAAACAGCAATGCCAACTCTATTTAGTCACTTGCTGTGTGCAAAGGTCTCCTGTGGTGTTGCTAGCCACATGTAATATATAAAACTACTGAAATGACAAATTCTGAAAACATGGTATTTGGAAGTTGGATTTCGTTATGTTTCTGTAAGCATATTATTGCCCAGTTTTGTACCTGATCTTGTTAAAGTTCTTCTGGCCATGGTTAAGACTTATTCTTTGTTTTCTCCCATTCCTGCTTTGGTTTACATACTGAACTAATTCCTATAGGTTCTTAGAAAATGTAATAGTATATAAAAGTGTTTTTCCTACCCTGTTTATGCAATTAAACCCAGATTTATTTTTTTTTGGCACCATCGGATCATTGAATTTCAGTGCTATGTAGGGTAAAGGGAAATAAACGTATGCAGATGCAGAATCACTAGGTGCTACTATCTGTTTATCTCTTTGTAATCAGCCTAGAAAGCATAGGGGCACTGCATATTTTGTGCTCTAACCATTCCTTGTCTGTATTTTTGTTTTTATTATTATTAGCGGGTCCCCACTTTACTATTAAGTAGTACGGTAACTGTAGCTGAAGTCTTGGAGAATGAACGAGAGATACGCAATATAGTATCTTCCATAGGTAGGCTTAAGCAAATATTTAGACATATGTGTCCTGTTCCATCACTACTTTAAAGAAAGGTTACACCTATACTGGGATGTTGGAATAGTGTGGGGCTAATTTACTAACACAGGTAGTGTAGATATTTATAGAAACCAATCAAATCTTTGATTTCATTCTCTAAAGGTGGCCTTAAATGGGCAGATTTTAGCTTCCGATTCAGGTCCCTATAATTGGCCAGATCTCGATCGGCAGGTTTGATTTTCCATTGGATCGGGAACAGCATCGGCTCATTGATGCAGTCCTCGTTTTGAAGGCGCCTATACCCATTAATTCGTTTGGCCTTAGTGCCTTTGGGTATTGCCAGGGGGCATTTTGCGAAGGCATATTGACCATTCATTCACCTAAAAGTTCACATTGAATGTCAGTTAGGATGAGATTTGACATTAATATATATTCTCTCTCCCAGATATTGGTGGAACTATGGCTGAATACTGGATACAATTATATTTTCCTATATATGTACCTATGTTATGTGCTAAGGGGGTCATATTTTTGTAAATAATTATTTATTTCAAAAATGTTTTGTTTATTTGTACATTCTGTTGTTGGTTCCTTTACCTTGTGGCAGGTTCCCCAAATAATTCCAGCAGAGCTTCCCATATAATCAAGCTGCTGATATCAGATTTGCTAATGGATATATACAGATATAGATTGATTTTATCATAATTGCTATGCTTCTACATTAATAAGTGGCCATCCTACAGGGCTTTTATAGCCTAGCAACTATTAGACATTAACATTTCTTTTGATTTTGTATGGTTTCAGATAAGAAATCAAGGTCTGATATATCTAGTTACATTTGTACATAGAATGATTTCTATAGTTTAGAGACATGTCAGTACAGACCTGAATCGTAAATCTATAATGCAAAACACCTATATGATGGAAGTGGTCACCCTGGAATGTTGGCTAGTTCCTGCAGTTACACAACGTTTGTTCACCGCGGGATTCCTTCCACATTGGGATTCTTTGGTAGAAAAAGGTTTAATATTTTGGGATTTAAAATAAGCTTGTTATAGGGCAATTCTGGCGTATTGTTATCATATACTTGGGGGCACATTTACTAAGCCACTGTGAGGGTACCTGGGGGTCGGCGGGGACGCCCGCCAGCTGCTTCCTCTAGGCGCGCGCGCGCATCTTCTCCTTCCTTTTGATGCGCGCGCATGCGCGTTCCTCTTCCGGGTTGCGCGCGCATGCGCACTTGCGTCTATGATCCTTCTCGGCGTGTGACGTCACTATGGCGCCAAATTTGAATATATAAAGCGCTTCCTGTAGCAGAATCATCGCCCAACGTAGGTTTTCCTCCTGTGAGTTCCTGGGTGTGTTATTCCTGTTCTGCTGATCTGTTTTGACCTCTGCCTGTCCTTGACCTTCCTGTACTGCTGCCTGAACCGACCCTTGCCTGTATTTTGACTACTCTTCCGGATTCTGTTTGGTACCGTGCTGCCTTATTGTTGTTGACCCCGGCCTGACCTCTGACTACCCTTTTGGACTCTGATTTGGTACTTTACTCTCTGAACGTTGCTGACCCCAGCCTGATCTCCGACTTTGTCTTCTTGTGCCCATTCTCTCTTTAGAACGGTTCTGGTTCCCTTGCCAGCTCAAAACTCTTTCCTTGGGCTCCTCACTGTAAGACCTGGCGGCATCCGAGTAGCGAAGGGCTCCTCCCGACGTGAAAGGCGGCGGTTATAGGCAGAAGCGTGAGCCGAGACCAAGCCCTTGGAAACTGTTCTGAGTTTTGGGATACCGACCGTGACAGCCACGAACGGGCCGAATGCGTTTTTTTCGTAATGATCGGTATTTTGCGATTTTTTTGGAAAAATGTTGCGACTTTTTCGTTACTAATACGATTTGTGCGAAAAAACGCGAGTTTTTCGTAGCCATTCCGAAAGTTGCGCAAAATCTGGCGATTTTTCGTAGCGTTAAAACTTGAGCAAAAAGTTGCGATTTTTTCATAGCGTTAAAACTTGCGCGAAACGTCGCACCTTTTAAGTTTTAACGCTACGAAAAAGGCGCAACTTTTCACGCAAGTTTTAACGCTACGAAAAAATCGGGGGCGATTTTGCGCAACTTTCGGAATGGCTACGAAAAACTCGCGTTTTTTCGTGCAAATCGTATTGGTAACGAAAAAGTCGTAAAGACGCCGAAAAAATCGCAAAAAATACGAAAAAGTCGCAAAATGTTCGTTTTCAAATCGGAATTTTTCCAATTCGGTTCAGATTCGTGTCTTAGTAAATGTGCCCCTAAGAGTGAATTCTGGATTCTGAGGATTCTGATAGCAAAGCATATAAACAAACTTATTCCCCAATATTGTAAAACGTTTCAGGGTATTTTTACAAAATACTGGGGTGTACTAAGACAGGATTTCATTGTAAGAATGAATGGGCTCCTCAACCAAAATTTATGTTTTGAAAGAGAAAAAATGTGGGTGTCCCTGAGTTTATATCTGAAAAGAGGTATGTGGATTTTTTCAGAGGAGATCTGATAAGGAGACAAGAAATCCTGTGTTTTATTTTATAGAGTACAGCATTTCTGTGATTGGCTGTATTTACATAGACCTTTCTTTAATTTTTTTGGGGGTCTTAATATACTGTATATTTAGAGAGTTTGTCTTATTCCATAGACACCTATATTTTTATATTGGATCTTTGGTGTCCCGTAGTTTATATCTGAGAGAGGTACTGTGGACTATCTGTCATGCAAGGAATTGTAATCGGTCATATTCTTTATACCATAGTTTTTAACTCGTTGACATTTTTCTTCTAGATCAGTGCTGTCCAACTTCTGTTGTACCGAGGGCCGGAATTTTTCCGACCTACGTGGTGGAGGGCCGATAATGGAAGCCAGTTTTGACCACTCCCCTTTTTGAAACCGCACCCACTTGAAACCACACCCATGTTATCACATGACCATACCCATATTAATGGTTGTAGTACAGCAAAAACCTGCCATACTCTGCCTGCCCTACCCTGCCTGTGTGCCATACTCTGCCTGCCCTACCCTGCCTTTGTGTGTGCCATACTCTGCCTTCCCTACCCTGCCTGCGTGTGCCATACTTTCACTGTGTGTGCCATTCTTGGCTGGTTTGTGCCAAACTTGGCCTGTGTGTGCCATACTCTGCCTGCCCTACTCTGCCTGTGTGTGCCATACTCTGCCTTCCCTACCCTGCCTGTGTGTGCCATACTCTGCCTGCCCTACTCTGCCTGTGTGTGCCATACTCTGCCTGCCCTACTCTTCCTGTGTGTGCTATACTCTGCCTGCCCTACTCTGCCTGTGTGTGCCATACTCTGCCTTCCCTACCCTGCCTGTGTGTGCCATACTCTGCTTGCCCTATGCTCACACACAGGCAGCCTACAGTGACACAATGCTGGCACTGCTCCTACAGTCTGCACAATAACTATATATTAAAAAACTTTTTAATTGCAGTACCACCTCAGTATATGTTCTTTTTGTAGTATGCAGGGATTATTTGTGGGTTTCTACTGCTCCTGAGGTGTGAAGAAGTGAACAATGGGTGTGATTACAGCCTGAGACTGAGGTGTGAACACTGCAGGGGGTAGAACAATGCAGAGATTAAAAGGTGTGAACAGTACAGGGGATTACATATTTAAACAATACAGCCTGATTACAGCCTGAATCTGAGGTGAGAACCATGCAGGGGGGGGGCAGTTAATTACAGTTCTGATACCATTTAAAGCTTACACAAAGGTAAGCCATCAAAGCAGCCAGACAGGTGGGGGGCCACACAGAGGGGGGTCGCGGGCCGCATGCGGCCCGCGGGCCGCCAGTTGGACAGCACTGTTCTAGATGCATTTCATATTTATTATGTGATTCACTTAACTACTTACCTGTCTACCTTCCTTTGTGCATTCTGAAGTTGTGGAATCAATGCAGCTAGTTTCTCCAAAATATGTTGGAAAAAAGAAACTCTGCAGAATTACCTAGAAGCACGATGACGGACATATGTCAAAACTTTTAGAATTGTCTCTATTATTTCTAGTCAATATATGAAGGGGTTCAATTTTGAAGAAACAATAGTTATTAATTTCATTTCGGTTGATTCATTGTCAGAATAGAACTCTCTTAGACTTCCTGAAAAAAACAGGTTTAAATATTGAGAGAGAGTTTCTAGTTTCTATTGTTGATTTGGCATAGTATGGAGAAGATAAATCATTTCCGAGCTAAGACAGGATTTGCCCTTCCATATTTGCTTAAAGGGGATGTTAAGTCATCCTATTAAATTAAGGGTGATAGAATCCCTAAAAACAAGCAACTTTCTAATGTAAATGCTTTATTTCATTATTAAAGTTGTGAAGATAACCAATCCAGTGTCTTCAGCTCTAACAAGCAGCCTCAACAAGTGATGAGCGAATTTTTTCACCAGGCATTTTCGCGAATTTTATGGCGAAGCAAAACGGGACAGATTCGCTCATCACTAGCCTCAACCAGCCCTTTCTCAGCTGTACAAGAAACTGCTCTCAGCTATACAAAAGCTAATGGTTGCCGGCTGTCCTTTCTCAGTGCAGCCAGACCCAATAGAAACTGAGAGTACACAGGCATCAAATGAGCATACTAGCCTCTGATTGGCTCCTGCTGCACACAGAGGGCTGGGCAGAAGGAGAGGGATTGAATTGCAGCAGGAACAAAGCAAGGGGCCGACTGAGGCTGCCTGGGGCAGAAGAAGAAATCATCCCTATTCTATGCATTTCCTTAAGGCCAGAGAGAGCATATTCTTTATTTGAACTAATTAGCTCTGGATAATATATTGGCTGATTTTGTGTGAATAGTGAATAATAACAAAATATGACAATATTAACCAATAGTCAGTCACTGCATCTTCAAATCGGTTTACTTACATAAAGTATATAGTAAACACATATACAGGTTTATTGTAATGCACCTGGCAAAGTGGCAGCCTTTGGATAGTATATATTTTATAATAAAGCCTGCCCAGAAGTAACTGCTCACAAATCTTCAGAAGGTGCTGAAAGCTGCAACGTTCAGACATGTAAATTCTGTTGCAACAAATATCATAAAAATGTTTATTTTGGATAGCGGAGGAGTGAGGATAAATTACAAGAAACTAATAAAGCTTCACACGTACAAAATATGGGAAGGAACCAGGGCTGCTATTAAGTAGAAGAGAAATGAGGAGAAACCTCACACACAGGCGGCTTAAGGTAGGTTTAGAGCTGTGTGGCTTCTGCACATATATTAACATGAAATATTTATACATATGAAATAACCAGGAATCTTACGACTAATAGGAAACTGGTGCTATGAAAACAAATCATATTAGGGTGGCAAAATTGTCACCTTGTTTTGCAATTTAAACCTTCAAACAACTGTTTCATATGCTATTTTAATTTCTATACTGCTATGCTTACTTGTATATATGGCAGGTGATGAATGCCTGGATTGGTCTCAGACACTAAAAGAGACAATGATGAGTCTCTTAAGCACACACCAATATCTCACCATTGTTCCTCCAATTCTCTACTGAGAATTCGTATAGAAACCCAAACAGTAGTGTTGAAAAGAACACACAGACATCACTTGGAAAGGCTCCCTTGTGACTTGAAACTTGTCCTGCCATTTCTTAGAAGAGGGGTGCTTATGATCCACAATTTCCATTGCTATAAGCTAGAACTGGAGGGTGAACAAATACAAAACACAATAGCACAGTTGCATAAAACCAAGCATGTACCAATCACATGAACCCCAATTGGGATGTTGGCTGTGAAATACAAGGGGTCTGCCTTCAGCTTTTGAACTGCCCCTAGTTGTTTAAATGCTTCCAACATTGAACTTGCAAGTCAAGCTACAGCTGATAAGGCCATGATATTGTAAGGTACCTGGGCGTCTGCAGTATGGTCGTCCGTCTGGCTGCAAGATGGCGCGTCCGGCCGCCGGCGCACCTCTGGACACCAGAGGCCTAGAGTCACTGCGAAGTGATCGTTTCCCTTGTGAAAGACGCCAAGTATTACTTTCTTCTGGATAAATTGTTCTTCTGACCCGGCCTGACCCTCGACTCCGAACCTTGCTGCCTGTACCGACCTCCTGCCTGTCCGACCATCCTATCGCCTCTCGATTTTGCTTTTGACGTCCGGCTCGGCACTCCTGCCACTCCTCCACTTGGTTCCAGTCCTGTTCCATTTCCAGTGGCTGTGTTCCTTAGTGGGAGGTGTAGGAGAGGTCCTTCCTCTATGAGTTCTTCCAGTGACGCTTCCTTCAGGACCCTGATAGATATGCAGTTACTTTTAATTAATATTATAATTTCTTGCACATGCTGTTCAGCGTGACCTGTGGTTCTACCTGGAAGATTCCTTGCTCAGTGATGACTTAAGCTGTATCTTATTTTAAACCCTATTTAGCTTTAGTAGCGATGAGCGAATCTGTCACATTGCACTTCAACGAAAAATTTGCAAAAAACTGCTGAAAAATTTGCAAAACGTCAAAAAATTCAAGAGATGTGGCTACACACATGGCTTTATTTGATTCGTCAGCTACCTTTTTGTCGTGACTGCAACCTTCTCCTCATCTTTTGTCACAGTGAATTTTTGCAGCAGTTTCACCAATGGAGAATTTTACAGTGAATCCATGCCCAATGAAAACATTCTCTTATCACTAAACTTTAGCATAATTTTACAATGTTACAGAATGAGTATACTACAGCTGGGAGGTTCTTTATAATACTTGAATGGATTAAATGATCTCTTCTTTTCAACTTGATTTACAGGAGGAGAGTCCTAAAAATTGCTTTTTAGTGCCACAGCAATGTTGGTACTGCTTATACCCCACATTTGGATGCTCTGCATGCTTAACAAAATAAGTGGACAGAAGAGAAAATGAGGCAATTAAAGAGGGGAAAGATTGGGTAAGAAACAAAATTCATAGAAAGACAACAACAGAGAGAAGAGAAGAGGAGAAAAAAGGGCAGAATTTAGATATACAACTAGAGAGGAATAGAAGGGACCAGGTCAATTCAAGAGTTTTTTCCCCTGTCCTGATGACCCACGTGCTGTCCCAATATTACCCAACATTATCAACTACTGTGTGCCCTATATATTAATATGTATATGTAACATATATGTATATATAGGTATGGGATCCCTTATCCGGAAACCCGTTATCCAGAAAGTTCAGAATTACGGAAAAGCCATCTCCCATAGACTACATTATAAGCAAATAATTCTAATTTTTAAAAATTATTTCCTTTTTCTCTGTAATAATAAAACAGTACCTTGTACTTGATCCCAACTAAGATATAATTAATCATTATTGGAGGCAGAACAGTCCTATTGGGTTTATTCAATATTTAAATGATTTTTAGCAGACTTAAGTTATGGAGATCCAAATTACGGAAAGATCCCTTATCCGGGAAAACCCCAGGTCCCGAGCATTCTGAATAACAGGTCCCATACATGTATATAATATGTAAGATAATTTACAATAAAATGTAATTTTGATTGCTGTTAATTGCGCACAGGACAGGGGAATTACAGTTAGTTATTACCCCCTTCTTTCCCTCCCCCTTTTTTCCATGCAGGACTGCCTGGAGATTGTTCTTTCATTTCCCCACAGGCTTTTAAAAATACTAAAAAAGCACTGTCCAAAAAAATCCCAAACCAGACAAATTTTTCATTCCTTTTATTTGGATAACATAGATCTCCTATTTCTAGAAATGTCTTGCGTATCCACACTTGCTTTGACAACCGAACGTGTTCTAAAAACTTACACACCCACGTAATATTTTACTTGAATCCAGGCCCACAGTCTGAAAGGTCTGAAGGAAGGTAGGCGTCTTGCTTGCTCCCTTACATTTTTTATGTTTAAGAGATTTGGCTCCCAGTGCTTATTTTTAATGCAATGCTACATACACCCCTTATCTGCTGGAAAAGCAGATTTGCTAATACAAGTACAAAAGGAAACTGGTATGTGTGTTCTCTAAAAGACTGATGATTAATAACAGAAAGATAATAAGGGCTCATATACTGAACTCAGAGAAGCAGGAATGACTGTCTGGCTCCTAGCGGTGGCACCATGTCACCTTAAGTAGGTCATTTTATTTCCCTGGGAATCAGAAACCAAAAGTGTAATTGTTCTATGTATAGTGCTTTAAAATCTACAATTGGATAGCTGTCTAAACAGAAAAAGAAGAAACTTTGTATAAACTTTATATTATGGAACATGGTCTAATCAGGACTTTCCTCCTCAATACTGAACTGAGTGTAAAGAGGAATACAAGTTACTTTGAGATGAGACGTTCCGAATCACATTTGTCAAAGAGAAGATGCAAGAAGCCCAAGGAGAAGGTGCAAGAAGCCCAAGGAGAAGGTGCAAGAAGCCCAAGGAGTAGATGCAAGAAGCCCAAGGAGAAGATGCAAGAAGCTGAAGGAGACATGTCAGCCATGGGCCAACAAAGCAGATAAGCCATGGTCTCAGTTCAATCTTCAAGTGACCTACCAAAATATTAAAAAGTGATCTTTAAAATTATTACAACCACCTTCCAGAGTAGTAGGATGCGAACAATGAACAATGTGTAGTTTTGGGTAGATTTTCTTCAAACAAGACCTTGTTCAGCATAATCCCAGCACAACATAGACTATAGAATGCTTTGCACTGGCTGGCATAAACCATTATAAAATCTAAAGGATTCCAATGCCCATGCTGAGTAGCTTGTTATGCAATGGACAACAAGATTGTGTTTTGGGGAAATTGGTGCATAGGATTGGAGGCAAGTTTTTGTTGCATAAAAACAGTTGTACTGCCAAATAGAGCCTCATTTAGGCTGCCAGTCCACATAGATCTACCAAATAGCCAATCAAAGCCCTTATTTGGCACCCCGGGAACATTTTTCATGCTTGTGTTGCTCCCCAACTCTTTTTACATTTGAGTGTGGATTATGGATAAAAAAAAAGTTGTGGATCCCTGCTCTAACTGTAGCCAAGAATATGGCCCTGTAGCTCTTTTGTGTCTAATTGGCTGAAACATAATGAGAAATAGGTCAGTAGCACAAATTCATACATTTTTATAAACAGTAGGAAATGGTAGGAGATGGCTCCCCTCCAATCAAAATGTAGTACTAGTGACGTGTATCACCAGCCATGTAGTAGAGGAAGTGCAGTTCCTTCTGGGAATAGACTCTGCATTATTGAGAACTAAAGAGAAGTACCGTATATACTCGAGTATAAGCCAATCCGAATATAAGCTGAGGTACCTAATTTTACCTAACAAAACTGGAAAAACTTATTGACTGGAGTTTAAGCCTAGGGTGGGAAATGCAGCAGCTACTGCTAAGTTTTAACAATCAAAATAAATACCAATAAAATTACATTAATTGAGGCATCAGTGGGGTATATGGTATTCAATATTTATTTCAAAGAAAAACAGTAAACTAGCTCTGTAAGCGGAGAAAAGGGTCAACAAAAACAATATGAGTACTACCCCACGCTCATTGCACATTGGCAAACTGGCAGCAGACCCAGTCCCGGAGGAGATGTAAGGGCAAATAAGTATTGCTAGTGGGAGCCTAGGCCAGCGCACTGGAGGGTCTGGTTGCGGGTGGCCTAATTTGCACACAAAGGACAGAGGGTGCTAGTCTAGAGGGACCCATGGCACCCAACTCGAGTATAAGCCGAGGGTGAATTTTTCAGCACATTTTGGGTGCTGAAAAACTAGACTTATACTCGAGTATATACAGTATATTAAAAGACCACTCCATAGTGGTACCTCTAGAGCTATGTGGCTGTCAGAGAGTATCATTCCTTAGTGATGTCGAAGAAGTGTGGGAGGACAAATCCTTGGCTTAACTACTGAAAGGAAGCTCTTTGTACCTGCAGCCAAACTATAGAACTTAGAAGCCCCGGAGAAGATATGTATCTGTGTGGGTGTCAGATCTGTCTGCCTACTTCTCTCATACATGTATATTGGAAGGTCTCAAAACTAATGTAACTTCATAAAGTGGTTAAATTGCTAGTGTGGGCCAAGCCTGAGTAAAACAGCATGATTGCTAGCATGTTTTATTAAATGAAAACCAGGCGAGCCTTTGCATATGGTACGTAAATGCATCATGTTATTAGGGCCCTGAATTATGCACAAACACCCTGCGAGTCTCATGTAACAGATTATTAGCTAAAGAGCTGAAATCTTCCCATGCAGACAGGGTGACATTGGATAGGGGCCTAATAAGAGATAAGCACTCCCACTTGTTAATGGATTATTTATTCAAAACCCTTTCCTAAGAATTAACCATTCTGCTTAATCCTTGTTATTAACCAGATTTCCTGTGTTAAGAAATTAATTATTTATTCCCTGGCTGGGATCAGCTGAGGGTATTTTTTTCCACTTCCCTTACAAGGACTATTCTTACTTCCTTTGGTGATCAGAGGTTTGTTGTTGTTTTTTCAATGATTTTACATAAAGAACATCTGAAACCAAAGTTAGATATTCTGTTAGGCCGTATCTGTTTCTTCTCCACTGAGGCATATGATATCAGCATTACCTACTTATAACATCATCTTTCGTCATCGATTTTTTTTATTTGAGCTAATTTCAAGAAATAAATGTTTCAAAAGCATTGTACCCAATAGGGGGAAAAGAGACAAATGTAAAAAAAAAAAGGTAAGAGAAAGATGAGTTTGTGTTATAAATACAGTGGCGATAAAATAATAAGTTATTACTCCTTTGGGCTCATTTACTGTACAGGTATCGGACCCCTTATCCGGAAACCCATTATCCAGAAAGTTCCGAATTACGGAAAGGCCATCTCCCATAGACTCCATTTTAATCAAATAATTCACATTTTTAAAAATGATTTCCTTTTTCTCTGTAATAATAAAACAGTACCTGTACTTGATCCCAACTAAGATATAATTACCCCTTATTGGGGCAGAACAGCCCTATTGGGTTTATTTAATGGTTAAATGATTCCCTTTTCTCTGTAATAATAAAACAGTACCTGTACTTGATCCCAACTAAGATATAATTACCCCTTATTGGGGGCAGAACAGCCCTATTGGGTTTATTTAATGGTTAAATGATTCCCTTTTCTCTGTAATAATAAAACAGTACCTGTACTTGATCCCAACTAAGATATAATTACCCCTTATTGGGGGCAGAACAATCCTACTGGGTTTAATTACTGTTTAAATAATGTTTTTAGCAATCTTTAGGTAGGAGATCCAAATTACGGAAAGATCCCTTATCCGGAAAACCCCAGGTCCCCAGCATTCTGGATAATGGGTCCCATACCTGTAATACAGTCATGCAAAGATGGGAGCAAGCATTGCATGTACTGCTGCCATTAATTAAAGGTAGGGATGAGCGAATCTGTCCTGTTTTGCTTCGCTAATTTTGTCGCCCATTACAGGAAAAAATCTGCCACTGTCAAAACATGGAAATTCGCCATGAATCCGAATGATTTCGCCCATCACTAATGGAGACTAGACCCAGCAAGGTGACCTGCCGCCATCATTTAAGAGAAATTTGATTTGCAAGCTAAGGGGTATATTTATCATGTTGTGTATAAAGTGGAGTGAAGCATTACTGGTGATGTTGCTCATAGCAGCCAATTAGATGCTTTGCTTTGGTTTTCTAACTGTTGAAATCTAATTGCTGATTGGTTGCCTTGGGCAACATCACCGGTATATATATATATACCAGTAAGTATTTTGGGGTATATTTATCATGCTGTGTAAAAAGTGGAGTGAAGCATTACTGGTGATGTTTCCAAGGGCAACCAATCGGCAACTAGATTTCAACTGTTAGAAAACCAAAGCAAAGCATCTTATTGGCTGCTATGAGCAACATCACCGGTGATGTTTTACTCCACTTTTTACACAGCATGATAAATATACCCCTTGGCCAATCCTATTGCAGTCACAAATGCCTGTTTCACTTTTAAAATAATCAATGAGTTGGACTAGAAGTCCTGCACCACTTCCAACTTGGCCAAAGGCTTTAAAGGACAATGAAAGGTTGATATAAATTAAAAGTAAGTCTAAAGGCATTCTTTTTAAGTGCATATCTAAATTCCCAGATCCCTTCTTGCTTCCCTGAGATATGGTGCTGGCAGCCTACAGCAGTGTGAAGCCTACAGTGACATCACTGAAATCTCTCTCCCCTTCCTGTAGGTGCCAGCGGCAGCCTTCCTATTCTCTGAGCATGTGTGTAACTTGATCCTGTCTCCTGTTCTGAGCTACACATGCCCACCAGCCAATCAGAAGCGGATCTGGCAGAGGGGAGGGGGGGGAGGGAATGAAACACATGTGCAGTATGAAGCAAGGAGGGAAAGGAAGGGAGAATACCTTTTTAGAGATGGCTGCCTGTTCTAGAAAATGTGAAGTAAGTGTGACTGAGTAAATATTTGATTAGGTGAGCCAAAAGTATGGCGTTTTTACTAAACAATAGGAGGCCTATTGGGCAGTATGCTTTTTACATTTTCACTTGCATTCTCCTTTAAGCAGGCTTTTTAATGCACGAAAAATATAGATAGAGGACCATAATGTCTATGTTCCAGATTGCTGATATTACTCATTGAATCGTCTAAACCAGCATTTCCAAAGAAAAGTGGAAACACACAGATTTATCTTCTTTTCCCTTTCACCAGCAATGGATGAAATGACTTTTATTCTAACCTGCAGTTCGAGAGAATAAACTCAGTAACCTGTAGCCTGCAGTGAGCTCGGCTATTGTGCCTCAATATTTATTTGTAATTATCCCACCATTACTACACAACTGATTATGAATAGAGATGTAGCGAACTGTTCGCCGGCAAACGAATTCGTGAGAACATCGGGTGTTCGCGAGTTCGCGAACTTTCCGCGTATGTTCGCAATTTGGGTTCGCGTGGCGTTTTTCCGCTGCGTTTTTTCTCGGCCTAAAAACGCCGTACAAGCCACACATGGCGTTTTTCAGCAAATCCCGTTTCCATGGTGCTAATAGTGCGAAATAGCAAAAAACTCCGCGTATTTCTGCTAGGTCTGCCAGCTGCCTTTGCGGTTTTACGCAACGCTGTGTCGACAAAGTATTTTTCAGAGACATTTTTGCCCTTGATCCCCCTCCTGCATGCCACTGTCCACAATAGTGGCAACTTTAAAATCAGTTTTCTGGCCAGAAATGGCTTTTCTAGGTTTTAAAGTTCGCCTTCCCATTGAAGTCTATGGGGTTCGCAAAGTTCGTGAATATTCACACTATTTGGCATAAGTTCGTGAACGGGTTCGCAAACTTTTTTTTTGAGGTTCGCTACATCCCTTATTATGAAAAATATAATTATGTGGATTGGCTTATGTCAAGAGCATACATCGCCATTGTTGGGCCGTGCCATTTTCTATTGGTGTTTTGTTTTACAAAGTGGTATTACTTTATCATACCTGCCTTAAAGTACATGGATACAACTTTCTAATTAACGTAATTGAGAAGGGGATTTTTTTTTTTACATGTAATTACAGGAGTGTGTGCTTTACCTTTGCTGCTAATTTTGTATGGAATGTATTCATGCTAAATATTCCCTTACAGTGGGCTGCGGAATGTTTATTTACACAGATGCTGTAAATTTCCAAATTTAAGGGGGGTTTCTGGTGCCAGCCCCTTTCCAATGGTAATTTGTGGTTTTTCAAACTTTAACTGGCCACAAAGAACCTTTAGAAATTGCTGGTCAGAGCTTAAATTCCCTTGATTCTCGTGGAATAAATTGCAGAGTGCTGGGCCACAGGACCCAATAAATAATTGAACACATTTTGGAAATGAAAGAATAAAGCAAAAATAAAAAAAAAAAAACAGTAGCCATTTCTTCTGTACCAAGTAATTGAGATTTGTGGCAATTCGTGCAATTATAACATAGGATTTGAATTTCACTAGTTGCTGGTTGGAGCTACAAATTCCACAAAATCTAGACATACATATTGATGAAACTGTTTTGTTGTTATAGGGTTGTTGGATTCGTGCTTTCTCACGTGCACAGAATTACTATACACAATGAATTACTATTAAAGATTACATTAAGTTTATAAATTATATTGTCTGTTACATTAAATCAGTATAGCAGTATAGTATTTTATAGTATTTTACCTACTTAATCTAAAAGCATCACTCCGTGGTGCTCACTAAGAAGAAACCTTGGGCTGAGACAGTTTTCTTCTAACAGAGCACTGGCCTGGGGTATCAGGAAAGTCATGAAAATCACTTGGGGGTGCCTAATATTTCGCACTCCCCTCCAGGTAATTTACATTTTCTTTTTCCTTAATTTACACTTAAGGCAGATTTACTAAATATAAGTCAAAGGGTTGAGGAGACCGCCTCATACGTATGCAAATGTCATAACAGGATTCTGGGAAGAAATGCCTTTAGGCTCTTAGATAAGTCCCATTTACATGGGTTTATCCTATAGGCTAAAGCTTACCCACTGGGTTTTCAATGCAAAAGCCAGGATAATAGCTGATCAGATTCCCAACTACAGACCGGTTTCGCCCTTCTTGGGGTTCATCAGTGTAGTGAAGGGTTTTCTGATCAGCTTAGGTAGAGTTATCAAACAATGCTTATTTCTGCTTTCATTTCTCCTTTCCCTCTAGATTGTTTCATGCAGGGAGATGTAGGGACTATGCTAAATATTGTTGGACAATTTTTTTTCGCACATTTTTCACTCATCACTAATATTTTATTAACTGTTTTTAAAGTATTTACTGTCTTGGGTGCTAAATAACAAAGTTTGGTGGTCTATAAGGCTTACAGCAAGTTTGTCAGAAGTTGCATTACTTTGTAGTTACATTTAAGGGCTCTGGCTCACAGGGAGATTAGTCGCCCGCAACAAATCTCCTGTGTCTCGGGCGACTAATCTCCCGGAAATGCCATCCCACCGCCGAAAATATAAATCGCCGGTGGGCTGGCATTCGCATCTTGCACGATTTCGCTGAAATCGCGCCGCCGCGTATGCCATCCCACGGCCAATTTACATTTTCGCCGGTGGGATGGCAATCCGGTGAGATTAGTCGCCCGCGAACAGAGAGTTTTGTTGCGGGCGACTAATCTACCCGTGTGCCAGAGCCCTAAGACGGGTAGGGTTTGATTAATTCCATCTGAACAGACAATATAAATAGAACCCTTGGGACTCCAGTGGAGCTTGCACTAGTGATTAGCTGCTTAAGTGGGTGCTCTGCAAGTGGAGTTATAAACACAGGAGTGGCAGCAAGATTGAAGATCTGCACAGTTTGCGACATGTATGCAGGTTTGGAACAGGAGTTTTAAAGTGCTTACCTGGCGGATGTGTGAATTGCCACTTTAGAGTCTCTTGCTCACTGAGCGGGAACTAGTGGGGTCAGATAGTTTGGGGGGAACAACAGCAGGTTGATGAGACAGTAAGCTGGTTAGCAGTTAGAACATCTAGTGTGGGGAAAAGGAAAAGGGAGGCTGCTTCAGAATTTGTGCATCCCAACAGATTTGCCAGATTGTGTGAAGAAGATGGAAGAGATTTTGGTTATAGGGGATTCAATTAGGAAAGTTAGGATAGGGTACAGTTTGCTGCCTTCCTGGAGCCAGGGTTTGACATGTGGTTTACTGGACAAATTATTGGATGGGGTTGGGCATGACCCAACTGTCTCGGTACAAATTGGTACTAATGACACAATTAATGGTAGGTGGAGGACCTTAAAGAATGAGTTCAGGAATCTGAGCTCTAAGATTAAGAAAGGTCCTTCAGTGTAAGTTTTGCCTGTGCCAAGTGCAAGTTTAGGAAGACAGCAGAGATTAGGGAGCTAAATGCGTGGCTAAAGTCTTGATGTAGGAAGGAAGGGTTTGGGTTACTAGAGCATTAGGCTGATTTTCCTTAGGGTACAATCTATATAGTCATGATGGATTGCACATCAAAGGATCTGCTGTGCTAGGGGTAAGAATGGCTAAGAGGCTGGAGTTTAAAGGGTGGGGGAGCTAGAATATTATGGGGATGCTAGTGGGGTTAGTAAGGGGTCATGGGTGAGTAGTGAGGGGGGCATACTGTTTACTAGCTAGGGAGATGCTGCCTCTTTGCTGAGTGATTGGAAAACTGGGCAGCAAAATGGAAAATGAGGTTCAATGTTGACTGTTGAAAAGTGCAAAGTTATGCTCTTTGGTAGAAATAATATAAATGTGAATTGCACACTAAATGGTAGTGTGTTGGGGTGATCCATAATTGAAAAGGACCTGGGGGTTTTAGTAGATAACAAGTTGTCTAATTCCAGGCAGAATCCTTCTGTGGCTACTAAAGCAAAAAAGAGTGCAAACATAATTTTGCCCCTTTATAGGTCCCTGGTAAGGCCTCACCTTGAGTATGGGGGGCAGTTTTGGGCTCCAGTCCTTAAGAAGGATATTAATGAGCTGGAGAGAGTGCAGAGACTGCAACTAAACTGGTAAAGGGGATGGAAGGGTTAAACTATGAGGTTAGACTGTCAGGGTTGGGGTTGTTTTCTCTGGAAAAAAGGTGCTTGCAAGGGGACATGATTACTCTGTACAAGTACATTAGAGGGGATTATAGGCAGATGGGGGATGTTCTTTTTTTTTTCCATAAAAACAATCAACGCACCAGAGGCCCCACCCCATTAGAGTGGAGGAACAGAACTTTCATTTAAAGCAACATAGGGGATTTTTCACAGTGAGGGCAGTGAGGTTGGGGAATGCCCTTCCTAGTGATGTTGTAATGGCAGATTCTGTTAATGCCAATAAGAGGGGCTTGGAAGATTTATTGAACAAGCATAGTATCCAAGGCTATTGTGATACTAATATCTACAGTTAGTCAGTATGGGTCTATGTGTGTGCACTGGGGTTTGCTTGGAAGGGTTGAACTTGATGGATTTTGGTCTTTTTTCAACCAAACTTACTATGTAAATATGTAAGAGTGCCAGGTCCATGAATCATGTTGGGGGATAAACTTCCTTGTAATATTTACATCTGTACTTTATCCTATTGGAACAAAATTTAATCTGCAGCCTTGGATGATTGATGGATCTAGCATTTTTAGCTGAGTAGTTAAGACACCAGAGTACTTATACAACACCTCAAGTTTTGGCTCTTTGGTTTTGTGAAAAAGCAGGCAGTGCATCACATTCTTGTTACAGTGGAGATCAAAGATCAGATTTTACATTCACAGTGCACATTCTCTGACATCTAGAGATTTACCCAATGCATGCTGTGTCTCCCTCACTCGATATTCAGCAGACATACAAAGACATGATAAACTCACTGTAGATGCTCTGAGGTCAGACACAATTAACTGACAGTTTGGAGACAACGCTGCCATAACAGGCAATCAAATCTAATGAAATGTTGGCTCAGAAGAATTGTGAACCTGGTGGATGCCACACATTTTTAGTTGTAAAACATCCTCCATGTTGAACAGACTTATGTAGGAGAGGTTGGAGGTTAGCCAAGGCATATAGTTAATTACATTTGTAGATGGAGATTAAAGTTACTTTTTCTCACCAAACTGATCTGTTTTAGCTGCTATAAAATCTTAGGTTTGGGAACAGAGTAAGATGAGCATTGGGCTAATGGTGTGGCCTCCTGTATGGTACAATCCTTATTATGAAAATTAAGCACATTAATGTATTAAGTAAAAAACAATGTGGAGTAGGCCAATAAATAACTAGAAAAAATGATTCTATTACTATTTCTCAAAGAAATTACTGATCTTTTTTTAGTATGAAGCAGCAGTAGTCATTAACATGGCGCTGCTACCTCAATAGGTAATCAAACAAATTCATTGCACAGAATTGGCAAATCCTTGTAGCTCATGGCAAATAATCACCAGTTTAGTTTTTCTGGTCTGGTTCCATCATTAATTATAAAGGCAAACATCTGACTGGCTACATTGTTTCAGAGCCTAGGCAAACTTGGGGAAGGGTCTCACTAGTTAGTAGGTAGGATACTTGATGTTCCCTATTAAAGTTATTGGGGACACAACTCAGGTCTACAAATTGTAAGTGTTTATTTCTCCCAACAAATCATTTACATTTTATTATAATTTGTACTGTACAGGACAACACACACACACATACAAATACGTACTCCGTCCTCAAATAACCCAATACTAAATTATTTATAGCAGCTATCACATGATTCCTATTAAAAAGGTAAATCACAAAGCCGTCACTTTGATCTAACTTGTGTCAGTGTTAAAGGAAAACCTCCTTTGGCAGTTAACTCATTACGACAAAATTTCCCACTCTCCCAACTGATAACATTCCAAAATGGAACAGTCATATATTCCACTATAACCTGCAAAACACTAAATAAAGGCAATGATTTCTTGTGACTTTTATTACAGTACCTGTCAAAGCGAGAAATGAACTAGATATTTCTAAATCTTCAAACGGAACTCCCACATGGACTAAGACTGGATAATATTCATCCATCTATCTGTCACGACCAAGGTAACGTTGTAGCAACCTTCTCAGAGGCAAATATCCGACGTGAGAATTTGGCCAAATAGTGAATGTGTTTATAATTAACAATTTTCTATGGCTGTTCACATTTCTAGATTATGTTGCAGGTTTTAGCAAATAATTCATTTTCCCTTTTAATTCTACTTGCTCAAGTGGCCTAATGGTAAGACTAAAGTTCTTTTACTTGAACTATCTCATTAGAGTGGCTTAGGCTGAAATAAGGGAAAATATCAGTCATTATTTTGTACTATAGGATGTGTGTGGGGGGGATTACCTTTAAGAAGGATGAAATATTCAGTTTCTTCTTATCTATTTTGTACTATAAGATCTGTGTTTGGGGTACAGAATTACCTTTAAGAAATAATAGAACAATTGATTTTTGTTTTCTGTTTACCTACTGCTGTACAGGAAAGGTAAGTCTACTGTTTCAATGTATGTACAGGCTCCAGTTCAGGAAAAATCACATTCCTTGTTGAAATTAGTGATGAGCGAATCTGTCCTGTTTAGCTTCCCCGGAAAATTTTCAGAATGTGAATTTCGCGAAACGGCGAAAAATCCGCAAAAATTGTTTGTTGCACATGTCTTTTTTTCATGCAACCGTGCCTATTTTGCCATGACTGTGCCCATTTTTATGTGGATGCCCCCAATTTGACGCATATTTTTTTGATGTGTGACTAGTGATGAGCGAATCTGTTTCGTTTCGCTTCGCCAAAAAATTCGCAAATCTTTCAAAAGATCAGCGAAATGGTGAAAAATTTGCAAAATGGCGAAAATGTTGTGCAACAAAAAAAATTGTCTCCCGCGGCTATTCTTTTGTTGCCGTGGCTATTATTTCGTTGCACGGCTATTATTTCATCACCTGTTGCTATTATTTCGTCACGCGGCTATTCTTTTGTCGCCCGTGGCTATTATTTCCTCGTCCGCAGCTATTATTTAGTTGCATGGCTATTCTTTTGTCGCCCACAGCTATTATTTCATCGTGCGGCTATTATTTTAGCGCCCGCGACTATTCTTTTTTGACGCTGGTGACAATTTTTGGACGTGCGGCAAATTTTTCCGCAGTGAATTTTTTCATCCGTTTCGCGAAACAATCCGCCAATGGCGAACATGGAAATTCGCCGCAAATCCATGCCTGGCGAAACATTTCGCCCATCACTATGCGCAACTTTTTATTTTAAAGAAGAAAAGAAGATGAAACGAAGCAAATACAAATGTAGCTAGTTAAATAAATGAGCCAATTCCATAAATTTTGAGATTTAAATTAGTGATGAGCAAATCTGTCCCAAAATGCGCTTACCACGCAACTTTTTTTTGACGCCCGCAACTTTTTTTGAATGCAACAAATTTTTTAGTACTGAATTTTCACTGAGGTTTTGCGAAACAATTCACCAATGGCGAAATGTGGAAATTTGCTGCAAATTCATGCCTGCCGAAAAATTTGCTTATCACTAGTTGAAATGTAGTGGCTGAACATGGCAGGGACATATGGTCCTTGTGTTCAGTAGCAAAATCCAAAAATAAAAGGAGTGTTTGGTGCCATTACCCAGAAAAAATGTTTTGAACGCAGAAAAGCCCACATTTCTTACAGTTATCTGTTCACACAATAACAATAACAACCGCAAAGTGAAGGCTAGGTTAGTCTGCTGGAAATGCACATTCAGTTTCATCAGGACTGAACGTCATAGACATTAAAGCTCCAATCATGCTGATACAATCAACACCTCACCTTCGCGAGATCCATGATCCTATGCTGGTTATGATGAACAGATTATGCTGATTGGAGCAACATTTCAGGGTATTTATTCCAGGAAGATCTTTGTACAAGTCATTGTGAATGGAGAAAGCCAGTTGGATGACTGGCGAAACGTCTTCAAGAAAACTCAAAAAGTCTAGTTGCTTTAGACTTAACTCTACTAGATAGTGTATATCATGACCTGGACAAATGAGAATCTTCATAGACAATAAAACTAATAGGATTTTTTTGCCTCCAACAAGGATTAATTCAATATTGTTACAGAGAAAAGGGAAATCAATTTCAAAATGTTATTTGATTCAAATGGATTCTTTAGGAGATGGCCTTCCTGTCATTCAGAGCTTTCTGGATAACAGGTTTCCAGATAACAGTTCCCATACCTGTATACAATATTTATTTATTAGAAAACATAAATAAAAACTATTTTACACATAGGAAGTTGCACTTGCACTATATTTTCCCTTTAATAGATGCTTTGTAACAACTAAGGTACAGAAAGTGTCAGTTTTGAGATTAGGTCCCATAAGGCTATATAATATCTAGGAGATCCACATATGGCCTCTGATGGAGCCTGATTTAATGCCCGTCATTCCTTAAATCAAGCCCTGGGAGATTTTCGGAGGGCTGGGGGTTAAGGGTCATAGGGATTGCTCTGATTTATCAGCCTGCTGTTTATTTTCACATTGAATTAGTTGATGTAAAATAACAAACAGGACCTTGGAGCAATGCCAGGAAATCCATTTCTTGGGTTGGGTGGTAACCACGTATATTTTGAAAACCTCATATTTTCCATGGCCCACGATACTGATTGTCCTATGGGAGAAACTCTGGCTAAAGAATTTTATTCTTGGTCTGGTCTTAAACTATTATCCAAATCAGCTGTTCTGAAACAGTCACTATATTTCCTCATTTCTCTCTGTCTAACCAATATATTATCTATAAGCTACTATTAATATTCCCAATAATATCTAAAACTAGTAACTGATGGTTTATTTATTAGGGAAATTAAATCAATCAATCAATAAATAAATTCACAAGCATAGACTAACGTGAAAAAGGATCTCTTAAATGCAATAGAGCTTATCCTCTACTGAATTTAAAGTATTGTTTAACCCGTTCCCTGCCAAAAATACAAATTCAGTGGGTGTATTAAGTTTTTTCATCACAGATGATAAAATGTTTACATTTTTCCTCTGATTTCAGTATGTAAATATGGGGTGGATACAGGGCCACCGGGAAAAAACCTGGCAGCCCAGACCCAATCCCTGTTGCCACTTTTCCTGGCCGCCGATGTCCTCCCCTGGTGCATTTCACTTACGTGCGCTCAGGGGAGGGTGTCGGGTGGGAGGGGGACTCCTGCAGGGGGTTAGGGTGGGCGTGATGGGGGCCCCTGCAGGTGGTTAGGGTGGTTGCGGTGGGGGCCGCTGCAGGGGGTTAGGGTGGGCGCGGTGGGGGGCCCTGCAGGGGGTTAGGGTGGGTGCGGTGGGGGGCCCTGCAGGGGGTTAGGGTGGGCGCGGTGGGGGCTCCTGCAGGGGGTTAGGGTGGGTGCGGTGGGGGCTCCTGCAGGGGGTTAGGGTGGGCGCTCCTGCAGGGGGTTAAGGTGGGCGCGGTGGGGGCCCCTGCAGGGGGTTAGGGTGGGCGTGGTGGGGGCTCCTGCAGGGGGTTAGGGTGCGTGCAGTGGGGGCTCCTGCAGGGGGTTAGGGTAGGCGCGGTGGGGGCCCCTGCGGGGGCATCTTGGGGGGTGCAGGGCCCCTGGGGCGGCAGCTGGGTGGATTTGTTTCGTTATTCAGCCAAATTCATCATTCGGACAAATCCCAATATGATGGTGCATCCCTAATTTATGGAAAAGCATGTTGTTTCCAGAGAATCTGCCACTACTAAAATGTAAGTGGTTGAAGGTATATTAGCAAATACAGGGCAATGTCCCCAATCCATTCCTTTTTTAAATTTATTTATTTGACACAGGCGACAATTTTTTTGCTCCGGATTTTGCCACGCGTTTCGCAAAAAATTCCACCCATGCCAAAACGTGGAAATGCCATGCCCAGCGAATGATTTCACCCATCACTAGTTTTCAGTTTTGTTAACACTGTCTCCTGTGTGTGGGACAATACGAAGTCCCCCGTTCTTGTTTTTTTTGTTTCTTTCCGCGTCTTTTTTTCATGCATTTTCAGTTTGGATCTTTAAATGAATGGCTAGACATTAAATACGTTTAGGGGCGTATTTATTATGGTGTGTAAAACTAATTCGCCGAAAAAACAGAGTAAAAAGCTGCGTAAAATACATGGAAAAGATCGCCGTCTGAACGCTGGATATTACGCTGGATATTACGCTGGATATTACGCTGGATATTACGCTGGATATTACGCAGTTATTTTCCATAAGTTCCGGTGGAAGAAAAAACGCGGAAAAAAATGACGCCGTTTTAACGCCGTTTTTACGCCATTTTTACACGGCGAAGCCTGGCGAATTTTCTCGCTGTTTTTTACATAGCATAATAAATATTCCCCTAAGTCACGGTTTCAAAAAATTCTAAAACCGTGAAAAACTAAACATTAGTAAATGCCCCCAAAGTGTTCTCATAATTATTTATCCTTATTGTGTGTTCTTATCTGGAGATGCAAGTTAAATTACACTGCACAACATTATGCTATTCTCTGAGACAAATGCTTTATTTGGATATCTGCATGATGACCAATGCATCTGACAGTCAGTGTATCAGTGTGTTAGTGCGCTAGTGTGCTAACCTCAGTGGAGTGGTTAATGGGGCACAGGACTTAGTTAATACAGAGGAATTCCACCAGCCCTATAGGGGAGTACACTCTGCGTCAGTACATGTGAGTCAATGTCTTGGCAGGCTGCTGTTATTTCTTTTCAACATGACAAAGTCCAGCAAAAAAATAAATTAGGCAGAGACATAAGCAACCGAGTTCAAAATCCCTGTGATCGGCATATGTTGATATTGGAACCTCGAATAAGCAATTTTGAGATAAATTCGGATTTTTTCTTACTTCTAGATAGTTTCGAGATTTATGAATGGGTTTTCGCCAGAACTCCCATTATTTGTGATTTATTTATATATGTTCAGTTAACTTTTTTTTGTAAAAAAAAAAAATAGACAGGTTTAAACTGTAAAGTACCATTGAGTCCTATGAAGGCTTAGCAGAGGAAAAGAATAGTCAGTGCCTGTCCATGACACGTTTTCAAGGACAAGTTAATTCCCCTTATTGTTTTCAGTTTCACTCAGCTTCAAGGGGAATTTAACCCCCCTCATTGTTTTCCATTTAACATTTTTCAAGGGGAAGTTAATCACTTAATTGTTTTCAGTTTCACTCAGTTTCAAGTGAAACTTAAACCCATTATTGTTTTCCAAGAATGGGTGCCAATGCTTCAAAAATGGCTGCTGGAGCAATTCCTGTTTGGTAAAAATAAAGATTCATTCATGGAAATTAACGTTCATTTAAATTCGAATTTTAGCAATGCATTCAGGATTTTCAAATGTACAAACGATTCAAGCATTTTGTGACATTTTATAAATACAGCAATAAACAGAAGTTCAAAATTATACCACGTTGAGTTTATATGACTTGTAAGGCCAGAAAAAACTAATTTAATAAATAATGTGCCCCATTGTATATACTTGTATGACCCTCCATCTCTTCTTAACACCTATTAGCAAAAAAACATGACTTGGGCAAATAGATTGCCCCAAACTACTGGCCTAGAAATAATCACCACTTACAGCTTGTCCTTCGATTGGAAATTATATTGGCCACAGCTTTATTACATAACATAAGCAATAAAATACATAATCATAAATATAAATAACAAGTAAATAATAACAGTGTAAATAAGTATATTAACAAATATTAAACAGTAATACTTCGAGCTCTGAAGTCCCTGGCAATGGACTAAACTAAGTGCATGACAATCGTACTGGCCCCCACCTCTCATGCCTTCCAGTATGGTGGGTACGCAGGATTGCATGCTTCAACCAAGGTATCAATATAACGTAACACCTCCCAGAGACCCATCGCTCTTAGAAAGGAAACATCCAACACCGTGTCCCATTGAACAAATGGGACTTGCTAAACTCGGCACTGCCAACAAAATCTATCTCCATTGCCAGGGTCCCACTGCCCGGCTGTGACAATGGGCCATCCTCCCTTAACTCTTGAATAACCATAGCCCCAAAATACTCACCTTCTTGGGTCATCTTAACCTGTATCCCATTACCCAGGCCACATTTGTGACAACTAACACAAAGGGTAACAAAGGGAGGGTGGGTGGGACTCAGTTATCTCTTTCCAAAATGGATGCCCTCCTTAACTGCGTCTGCTTCAAATACCCAATGCTCCACCCCCCAATGCTAAATACTAAACCCCAACTATTAACCCCTGTCTGGCAGTTTGTCCCACCCAGTCATGAGCCCTTTTTCAGCAATTGCTGTATCGGGCCTCCCTTTCTGTCAGCTCTTTACAGATAAATATTTATGTTTAGTTCACATACAGTGCTGGTAGAGAGTCTCCCCACTGGTGGAAAATATTGATTCCTTTGTAACCAGCTTCAGCAGCCAATAGGGTTTGTAAAGCATGACTTCCTAGTGACTCTACCCCTTTAACCCTATAGCAGTTGTTTGGGAACCCTACAAGATTACATAATGGAGTATAAGCAAATGAGTTATGTAAATACCCATTTATTCTAACTATAATAAAGCGGTGAATCAATTCTTTAATCTGTCTGATATTAACTGTCTAAAAAAATTGAGAAGATCTTAAATGTGTCTGTCTCCATCAGAACAAGGTATTCCTAATTCAACCTAATCCTAATTCAACCAAACCTTATTTGACATGACTTTTTTGACACAACGGCGACTTATTTGATGCACCTGTGACTTTTTTGATGTGACTGCAACCTTTTTTACACAACTGCAACTTTTCACTTACTCAGTGAATTTTTTGTAGTGGTGAATTTTTGCAGCAGTTTTGCTAAAAGATTTGCCAATGCGTATAGACCATACTGACCTATCTATACACTCACATACAGACCCATACTGACCTATCTATCCACTCACATACAGACCCACACTGACCTATCTATCCACTCACATACAGACCCATACTGACCTATCTATCCACTCACATACAGACCCATACTGACCTATCTATCCACTCACATACAGACCCATACTGACCTATCTATCCACTCACATACAGACCCACGCTGACCTATCTATCCACTCACATACAGACCCATACTGACCTATCTATCCACTCACATACAGACCCATACTGACCTATCTATCCACTCACATACAGACCCACACTGACCTATCTATACACTCACATACAGACCCATACTGACCTATCTATCCACTCACATACAGACCCATACTGACCTATCTATCCACTCACATACAGACCCATACTGACCTATCTATCCACTCACATACAGACCCACACTGACCTATCTATACACTCACATACAGACCCATACTGACCTATCTATCCACTCACATACAGACCCATACTGACCTATCTATCCACTCACATACAGACCCACGCTGACCTATCTATACACTCACATACAGACCCATACTGACCTATCTATCCACTCACATACAGACCCATACTGACCTATCTATCCACTCACATACAGACCCATACTGACCTATCTATCCACTCACATACAGACCCATACTGACCTATCTATCCACTCACATACAGACCCATACTGACCTATCTATCCACTCACATACAGACCCATACTGACTTATCTATCCACTCACATACAGACCTATACTGACCTATCTATCCACTCACATACAGACCCATACTGACCTATCTATCCACTCACATACAGACCCATACTGACCTATCTATCCACTCACATACAAACCTATACTGACCTATCTATCCACTCACATACAGACCCATACTGACCTATCTATCCACTCACATACAGACCCATACTGACCTATCTATACACCCACATACAGACCCATACTGACCTATCTATACACTCACATACAGACCCATACTGACCTATCTATCCACTCACATACAGACCCATACTGACCTATCTATCCACTCACATACAGACCCACACTGACCTATCTATCCACTCACATACAGACCCATACTGACCTATCTATACACTCACATACAGACCCATACTGACCTATCTATACACTCACATACAGACCCACACTGACCTATCTATCCACTCACATACAGACCCATACTGACCTATCCACTCACATACAGACCCATACTGACCTATCTATCCACTCACATACAGACCCATACTGACCTATCTATCCACTCACATACAGACCCATACTGACCTATCTATCCACTCACATACAGACCCATACTGACCTATCTATCCACTCACATACAGACCCACACTGACCTATCTATACACTCACATACAGACCCATACTGACCTATCTATCCACTCACATACAGACCCATACTGACCTATCTATCCACTCACATACAGACCCATACTGACCTATCTATCCACTCACATACAGACCCACACTGACCTATCTATACACTCACATACAGACCCATACTGACCTATCTATCCACTCACATACAGACCCATACTGACCTATCTATCCACTCACATACAGACCCACGCTGACCTATCTATACACTCACATACAGACCCATACTGACCTATCTATCCACTCACATACAGACCCATACTGACCTATCTATCCACTCACATACAGACCCATACTGACCTATCTATCCACTCACATACAGACCCATACTGACCTATCTATCCACTCACATACAGACCCATACTGACCTATCTATCCACTCACATACAGACCCATCTATCCACTCACATACAGACCTATACTGACCTATCTATCCACTCACATACAGACCCATACTGACCTATCTATCCACTCACATACAGACCCATACTGACCTATCTATCCACTCACATACAAACCTATACTGACCTATCTATCCACTCACATACAGACCCATACTGACCTATCTATCCACTCACATACAGACCCATACTGACCTATCTATACACCCACATACAGACCCATACTGACCTATCTATACACTCACATACAGACCCATACTGACCTATCTATCCACTCACATACAGACCCATACTGACCTATCTATCCACTCACATACAGACCCACACTGACCTATCTATCCACTCACATACAGACCCATACTGACCTATCTATACACTCACATACAGACCCATACTGACCTATCTATACACTCACATACAGACCCACACTGACCTATCTATCCACTCACATACAGACCCATACTGACCTATCCACTCACATACAGACCCATACTGACCTATCCACTCCCATACAGACCCATACTGACCTATCTATCCACTCACATACAGACCCACACTGACCTATCTATACACTCACATACAGACCCACACTGACCTATCTATCCACTCACATACAGACCCACACTGACCTATCTATACACTCACATACAGACCCACACTGACCTATCTATCCACTCACATACAGACCCACACTGACCTATCTATCCACTCACATACAGACCCATACTGACCTATCTATCCACTCACATACAGACCCATACTGACCTATTTATCCACTCACATACAGACCCATACTGACCTATCTATCCACTCACATACAGACCCACACTGACCTATCTATACACTCACATACAGACCCATACTGACCTATTTATCCACTCACATACAGACCCATACTGACCTATCTATCCACTCACATACAGACCCATACTGACCTATTTATCCACTCACATACAGACCCATACTGACCTATTTATCCACTCACATACAGACCCACACTGACCTATCTATCCACTCACATACAGACCCATACTGACCTATCTATCCACTCACATACAGACCCACACTGACCTATCTATACACTCACATACAGACCCACACTGACCTATCTATACACTCACATACAGACCCACACTGACCTATCTATCCACTCACATACAGACCCACACTGACCTATCTATACACTCACATACAGACCCACACTGACCTATCCATCCACTCACATACAGACCCACACTGACCTATCTATCCACTCACATACAGACCCATACTGACCTATCTATCCACTCACATACAGACCCACACTGACCTATCTAACTGTAGATATTAGTATTACAATAGCCTTGGATACAATGATTGTTCAACTTATCCAGGCCCCTCTTATAGGCATTAACAGAATCTGCTATTACAACATCACTAGGAAGGGCATTCCCCAACCTCACTGCCCTCAACCTAAAAAAACACTTACACTGCTTTAAATGGAAGCTCCATTCAGTCTAACCTCATAGCTTAAATCTTCCATCCCCTTAACCAGTTTAGTTGCAGTCTCTGCACTCTCTCCAGCTCATTAATATCCCTCTTAAGGACTGGAGCCCAAAACTGCACTGCATACTCAAGGTGAGGCCTTACCAGGGACCTATAAAGGGGCAAAATTATGTTTTCATCCCTTGAGTCTCCTGGTTACCTTGTTACATAGCTGGAATACGTAGGGTGCTAGTTGCAAATGGCATAGGACACAGGAGGTCCACAAGGCTCTACTCGTGATCAGAAGCAGAAGAGTGAGTGGAGGAACATATGACGGGGAGCAGATGCAATATGTCATGTGTCTGCATATATGTGCTCCTGTGTGCTTCATCTTATGTTTATTTACCAGTCTGACTGCTATTTTCAGCAGTATGTTACTCTCTGTGTGTTCATATATGGCTGAAAGATTGAGCTTGACAGCTTTTTCTACTTTTGCTCTCTCAATAAATACATTGCAGTATTTGAAAATTGCCTTGCAGTGGGTCAGCTTGACTTGCGTTCAGTGTGGTGGGATTTCACACTTGGAATGAGCTGTAAACTAATCACGCTCAAATTCCCCATGGGGTGCTTCCTTGTTAATGTTCAAGCACATGTCAAGCCCATGTGACCTTCTTCCTGGAATCCCATCTCAGTAGTTGGCAACTTAGGATCTACCATTACTCATCTGCATTAACCATTTACTCTGCCCTCAAATCATTCAGTCTGGATTCTGCATCACATTTTCCAGTTCGTTTTAAGAAGAGATTAAATGTTTTATACGGTTTCTCCTCCATATCTTGGAATGGGATCTAACTTTTCACTTTATAAAATAAACTATTCTTCTTCTACAAATGAGAAAATAGGAGCAGATTTCTAGCTGCGTTTGTACTGCAAGCAACGGCTTCCCTTGACAGTGGCTGCAAGGCATTATGGGTAATGTTATTTTGTCTCCGTGGAACAAAAATAATCATATGGGTGCTGTGAGAAATACAAAAGACAAAATCCTCGTATGAAACGCAACTGCCTTATAAATCTTATACTAGTGGAAAGAAAGTCAGCGATTTCAAACTCAACAAGATGGGTCGTTTTTGTCTCAACCATAAAATCTTTCAGCTCTAATATTTTTGACAATTTCAAGCTGACATTTCTTAGCCTAGGTACATAAACTAATATGGTTTCAACCACACAGGTTTTTTGAAGTAACATCCGAGAGTCTTAAATCTTCCGTCCATTTATATTCCGTGAGTGTTCTGGTCAGTTTGAATTGGAGCCTGACTTTGCAGGAAAATTTCAAAACTAATTAAATATTTTAATAACACACTGCAGAAATAACCAATTCCTGCCTGTGTTATTTAGTGGGCATGTAATTACAGAGTAGGGAAATACTGTAAATTATGTGTTACCTGATATTAAACTCAGACACTAATATAACTTTCTACTCTGTGTATTTCAAGCAGATTTTACCATCGTAATGGCTAAAAGAAGAGAAGAAAATACCAATATTTGTACAACATGTTCTCATTAGAGAGGACACGATGGCTATTTTATTTTTTTGTAGTATAAAACATTCACAAAAAAAAATAAAAGTTTGGCAGCTCAGTTCTGAACACAGATACACACAGCAGGTTCCTTACTCACCTCCTTGTTGGACCTGGTCCATTTGTGAAAGATGCAAAATACTAAACATTGTAAACACAAGGTTTATCTATCTAAACATTTCCGTGGAAAAAATAAGAGAAGGTTATATTGCTTTGGTTAGGTACTATTTTATTTGCTTGAAGGTTGGATGTTTTCTCTGTGTTGAAGTAGGTTTCCTATAAGTACTCTTCATTTTTTAGATTGTAAGTTCTACAAGGCAGGGACTTAGATTGTAAGCTCTACGGGGCAGGGACCTCCTTCCTACTGTGTCTCATACCACATGGCACTTATATATATATATATATATATATATATATTTATTTATTGTATTTATTTATTATATCACTTGTCCTCCCTGTGTGTAATTTTGTATTCTGTAAGATTGTACAGCGCTGCGTACCCTTGTGGCGCTTTATAAATAAAGTTATACATACATACATAAATAAATTTCTCAACAATCGTATTATGGGTGTCCTGACTAGTGATAAACGAATCTGTCCAGTTTTGCTTCACCAAAAAATTTACGAATCTTTGGAAAGGTTCATGAAACGGTGAAAATGTTGCTCATCAAATAAAAATTATTGTGCATGTCTTTTTTTTTTTTTTTTGACGTGTGCCGCAATTTTCCAAATTTTCCCGCTCCAAATTTTGTTACCTTTTTCACAAAAAACCTCCAAAGGCGAAATGCAGAAATTCGCCGCGAATCCATGCCTGCCGAATTATATTGCCCATCTCTAGTCCTGACTCATTTAGTGGGGAAATATATTGTAAACTCCCTAGACCAAGGCTTAACTGAATACAAGTATATAAAAAGTGACAATCAAGGTCAATGACCAATAACTATTAAGGAGATCTGTTCAGCTGAAAGCTTTCTATTAATAGTTTAAAAATATCCTAAGATATATCCTAAATCGAAAATAAATAGATGCCAAAGACCCCCGGTTCAATTCCCAAATATAAGTCTTTCCCTGTGAAATTCCTAGGTGCATTATTATTTTGGCTTGATCTGTCAGTTCCTTGTCATTGTCATGATCTTTTGCCTAAATTTGACTAAAAGACTTGCTTAACCCCTTGTATACCACATACAGGTATAGGACCCGTTATCCAGAATGCCCGGGACCAAGGGTATTCCAGATAAGGGATCTTTCCATAATTTAGATCTCCATAACTTAAGTCTACTAAAAAATCAATAAACCATTAATTAAACCCAACAGAATTGTTTTGCATCCAATAAGGATTAATTATATCTTAGTTTGGATCAATTACAAGGTTCTGTTTTATTACTTCAGAGAAGAAGGAAATCAGTTTTAAAATTCTGAATTATTTGAATAAAAATGTCTATTGGAGACAGACTTTCCGTAATTCTGAGCTTTCTGGATAATGGGTTTCCGGATAAGGGATCCCATACCTGTACTAGATTTTCTGAACTGCGCTTCCTCTTTGGTCCTGACTTCAACTTTGCTAAGGCCCATCAGGCTCTGACACAAATATGCTCAGAGTTCCAATATGAATATATTTATATCTATTATTTTTAGATAAAGGTATATGACCCATTATCCAGAATGCACGGGACCAAGGGCATTCCGGATAAGGGGTCTTTCCGTAATTTGGATCTCCATAACTTAAGTCTACTAAAAAATCAATAAACCATTAATTAAACCCAATAGGCTTGTTTTGCATCCAATAAGGATTATTTATATCTTAGTTGGGATCAAGTACAGGTACTGTTTTATTATTACAGAGAAAAGGGAATCATTTAACCATTAAATAAACCCAATAGGGCTGTTCTGCCCCCAATAAGGGGTAATTATATCTTAGTTGGGATCAAGTACAGGTACTGTTTTATTATTACAGAGAAAAGGGAATCATTTAACCATTAAATAAACCCAATAGGGCTGTTCTGCCCCCAATAAGGGGTAATTATATCTTAGTTGGGATCAAGTACAAGGTACTGTTTTATTATTACAGAGAAAAGGGAATCATTTAACCATGAAATAAACCCAATAGGGCTGTTCTGCCCCCAATAAGGGGTAATTATATCTTAGTTGGGATCAAGTACAGGTACTGTTTTATTATTACAGAGAAAAGGGAATCATTTAACCATTAAATAAACCCAATAGGACTGTTCTGCCCCCAATAAGGGGTAATTATATCTTAGTTGGGATCAAGTACAGGTACTGTTTTATTATTACAGAGAAAAGGGAATCATTTAACCATTAAATAAACCCAATAGGGCTGTTCTGCCCCCAATAAGGGGTAATTATATCTTAGTTGGGATCAAGTACAGGTACAGTTTTATTATTACAGAGAAAAAGAAAATCAGTTTTAAAATTCTGAATGATTTGATTAAAATGGAGTCTATGGGAGATGGGCTTTCCGTAATTCGGAGCTTTCTGGATAATGGGTTTCTGGATAAGGGATCCCATACCTGTAATAAATATATGGGTTAGATCACCTTTAAACTCCACGCAAAGCATCACATAATATGTCTACACTGTATAAATTAAAAATAGGATGTACCAACTGCTGAAATTGGTCAAAATTGGAAATCATTTTCACAACTTATTATTTAACCAAAACATATTCTTACAGTACATATTTCCTAACTTTGCTGTTTTTTCCTTCATTAATGTTATTTATAAATCAATTTTGTCTTCTGTATCCTTTGCTTTGTCTCAGACCTGGCAAAATTAATTATTTTTGAATTTCTGTTGGAGTTTCAATGTCTTTTTGGCCAATGGGAGAAAATATGATCAGCATAATCCTATCTGTTTATCATTTTGTTGAAGTCATTGAAATGCTATACAAGCAATGGGATTGTGGCAACATTATACTATTTTAATTTTAAAGGCTACTTTTAGATGCTTTATAAATAGAACATTCCTACTTTGATGAAAACTGTCAAAATGTATCAAAGTAAGAACTCTTCCTTAGTGGTTTATAAATAGGGCCCTTGCTCCCCAGACAAAGATTTCAGGAAACTATTAAATAACATTGAGGGTCAAGTATGAATTGCAAACAAGGTGTGGAATCTGTCTGGAAAACTATCAATACCATACACAATAATTGGTCAAATCCAGTTTATTGAGAAATGGTTGATCTCATGATCTCAAAGATTTGTAATGAAATTAGAAGATACGTTTCTCTTATTGATTTGAATTTGGCTCATTGTGTTTTATAGACATTTTATCATTATTGCCTGATATAGTGTTCAGCTGTGCTGATTTTAATAAATCCATATTAAAGGAGAAGGAAAGTCATTTTGGCATTTTACTGCCAATAGATTCGCCACATTAGTGCCACCTAAAACACTATATTTATTCTGCAGAAAGCTTTACCATACCTGAGTAAATAGCCCTAGAAGCTCCCTCCATTTGTTTAAGATTACAGCTGCCATTTTCGCTTTTAGTTTGATCTCCATAGCTTCTTGGTGCAGCTGTAGCTGTTGGTAGCTCATATTACACATTCCTAAGGGAAGTTTTATGAATTCTTATGGGAGGGGGGAGCAGGAGAGGGGAGAGAGTTGTGCAGACTCTGGCTCCAGGGATGATATAAATTCAACTGTTTAAAAATAAAAAATAGCTTGATGTTCAACATACACCTTCCATTATCTTTTCTAGAAGCTTGCCAGGTTTTAATTGCCTTATTTTATTTCAATTTTTAAAATTATTAAAATATTGAATCTCAAAAATTCAAGCGTGGAAAAACACAGTCTCAGATTTTGTTATATCTGCCTCATGGTGTTCCATTTTACAGAAAGACCCCCTATCCAAAAGACATCAGGTACCGAAAATTCTAAAAACATGTCAATACTGTATGTATGCCAGATACTGGATACATTATTATTTTAGTTTAAGATTACAGCTGCCATTTTAGCTTTGTCTTCATAGCTTCCTGTTTGCAGTCTAGCCATTATAGCTCAGATTACACATTCCTAAGCGAGGGGTAGTGAGTTTTATGAATTCTTATGATAGTAGGAAGCAGGAAAGGGGTGACAAGAGAGAGCTGTGCAGACTCTGGGAATTAAGGATTTTTCTGAGAGAGGAAGTCAGATACCCGAAGAACATGTTTACAAAACAGGAGACAAGAAATCCTGTGTTTCTTTTGATAGAGGATTAGAGCATTTCTGTGAGTGCTTATGGATGTATTTACATAGACCTTTCTGATAAAGCTTACTTAGGTTTTACCTTTCCTTCTCCTATACCAAAAGTTCACAAAAGATCAGAAAAAGAAACCACTAAAGTGTAGTCGAAGGGTGATGGCCCACGGGGAGATTACCAGGGCAACTAATCTCTCTGAAATGCCTTTCCACTGGCAATAAAGTGAATAACTGGTGGAAAGGCATATGCAATGCTTCATTTTTCAAAGTCACGCAAAGTTTCCTGCAGGAATAGGTATAAGATCTAGCAGTAAGTAAATAATCTTGTTCTTGTTATAGGAATTTCAGTAGCAGCGCTTTTCAGGAGTGATGATTGTCTCAACAGAACAATAATACAGTATTTCAGGTATAAAACGCCAGCTCTTAAAGTGTCAACATTTTTCATTACTAATAAAGAAGGGGAAAAAAGAAAGTGAAATTTTTCTCAACAGAAGGCAGTAGCATAACTCTCTCTTCAAGTCTGAGGTTTCCAGCTGCTGGAATAAGGTACATAAAAATGTCTATTCTCGTCTGGGACATCATATATTTAGCAGTTGCTCAATCAAGACCAAACTGAAGAAATGGGCATGGGGCAAAACACAGTATAAATTTATAAGCACTCTTTGTATATTCTGGGATCATTTTCCTGTAAAACTGTGGTCTATGTGTTTTAAATGACATTTCTACATTTTTGGCAGGGGTCATTTAATATCTTTCAAGCTGGTTAAACTATGTGGGTCTAAAAGTTGTTGAACATGCAGCTCCCACGGCCAGTAGTTTATATTCATATGAAGATTTTCCCCTAGGAACATTAGATTGACCAATCGGGTATTGTTCAATAGGAGAAATATTTTTATAGCTTTGCTTGCTACGTAAAGTAAGGACTGTGCTAATTTGTTTGGCAACCCCCCCCCCACCCATCTATCATCTATCTATCTATCATCTATCATCTATCTATCTAGTATCAATCTATCTATCTATCTATCTATCATCTATCTATCTATCTATCATCTATCTATCTATCTATCTATCTATCTATCTATCTATCTATCTATCTATCTATCTCTATCTATCTATCTATCTATCTATCTATCTATCTATCATCTATCTATCTATCTATCTATCTATCTATCTATCTATCTATCTATCTATCTATCATCTATCTATCTATCTATCTATCTATCTCTATCTATCTATCTATCTATCATCTATCATCTATCTATCTAGTATCAATCTATCTATCTATCTATCTATCTATCTATCTATCTATCTATCATCTATCTATCTATCTATCTATCTATCTATCTATCTATCTCTATCTATCTATCTATCTATCTATCTATCTAAAATATGAATAAAAGAGGGTCTAAGAGATAAGTCATACAAAGTATAACAATAAACAATAAAACAATAAAATTGTTGCTGCATAGAGCAAAAGTTTTTGGATCAGTGACCCCCATTTGTAACATGCAGAAAAGTAAAGTAAATACAGGTATGGGACCTATTATCCAGAATGCTCAGGACCTGTGGTTTTCCGAATAAGGGGTCTTTCCGTAATTTGGATTTCCATGACTTAAGTCTGCTAAAATCATTTAAATATTGAATAAACCCAATAGGGCTGTTCTGCCCCCAATAAGGGGTAATTATATCTTAGTTGGGATCAAGTACAGGTACTGTTTTATTATTACAGAGAAAAGGGAATCATTTAACCATTAAATAAACCCAATAGGGCTGTTCTGCCCCCAATAAGGGGTAATTATATCTTAGTTGGGATCAAGTACAGGTACTGTTTTATTATTACAGAGAAAAGGGAATCATTTAACCATTAAATAAACCCAATAGGGCTGTTCTGCCCCAATAAGGGGTAATTATATCTTAGTTGGGATCAAGTACAGGTACTGTTTTATTATTACAGAGAAAAGGGAATCATTTAACCATTAAATAAACCCAATAGGGCTGTTCTGCCCCCAATAAGGGGTAATTATATCTTAGTTGGGATCAAGTACAGGTACTGTTTTATTATTACAGAGAAAAGGGAATCATTTAACCATTAAATAAACCCAATAGGGCTGTTCTGCCCCAATAAGGGGTAATTATATCTTAGTTGGGATCAAGTACAGGTACTGTTTTATTATTACAGAGAAAAGGGAATCATTTAACCATTAAATAAACCCAATAGGGCTGTTCTGCCCCCAATAAGGGGTAATTATATCTTAGTTGGGATCAAGTACAGGTACTGTTTTATTATTACAGAGAAAAGGGAATCATTTAACCATTAAATAAACCCAATAGGGCTGTTTTGCCCCCAATAAGGATTAATTATATCTTAGTTGGGATCAAGTACAAGGTACTGTTTTTTTATTACAGGGAAAAAGGAATCATTTAACCATTATTTGCTTATTATGGAGTCTATGGGAGATGGCCCTTCCGTAATTCGGAACTTTCTGGATAACAGGTTTCCAGATAAGGGATCCCATAAAAAAATGGACAGGCCATTCTATAACATACTAAAGGGTAACTTGAAGGGAAACCACCCCTTTGAGCATGCCACCAACTCAATAAGGATTATCAGCAAGTAGTTGGCTAAATATACTGCTATAGTATTTATTTAATAAAGAATGTAATTTCATTGGTTGCGTGAGCAGAATGGGCTATAGCCTGGGAAACAATTCAATCAATTGCGCTACATTGCTGTTTAGACACTGACTAGTAGGCATGGCATCTGACTGTTTAGCAGATAGCTGAGACACCCGATACCAGCATGTTAATGGCAGCTGGAAGTAAAGAAAATGTGTTGTCATCAGCCATTTTGCATGAAGAATAGGGCTGTTCATGCACATCTTTCATTTATTAGCCTATTTTGTTGAACGGTAAATGCATATATTTTTTCTGATCAAATTGTAAATGAAACACGTTCTGTTAGTTTTTACTACATTGTGCCACCATGTCCATGTTCCAGCCTCACCCTGTTTCACCCAAGCTTAATCCCCCCTTGCTCTTAGCTCTATTTCACTTTCCTCTGTTCACAATATTTCCTTCTCCTGGCCTCTCCAGCCACCCTTTATCCTATTTGCACTCATGCTCACCGATCTTCTCCTTATCTTGCAGAATTTACCTTGCCTTGCCATCCTATTAGAGTTTGTAAACATTCCATAAAGAAAAAGAATACCCCAGCACAATGAGGTTTAGGCCTACAGGACTCCTACCTCCCCAGCTTGGCTTTTAGCAGTCCGTTGCCAGTGGAGTTAGGTTTCTTGCCTATTATAGGTTCCGCTAGACCCTCACTCTTATAATTGTAATCATCCTCAAGCAAGATAGCCCCAAACACGCATGTGTTTATGAAAGCAGTATCAAACAGTATATAATATATATATTTATCGATCAAAGCATAAATGAACAATCCTTCCCCATCAACAGAAGAATTTGGAAACCGCATCTCACAGTTATCTTAGGTAGTGTGATAAACATCTTGGAGGAGTTTTCTCTTGTTATTTTGGAACGGACCTCACCCACTTAAATAACTCTCAGTTCTGGTATTGCTCCACAGATACATTTGGGCTGTGCAATGTCATATGAGTATATATGCTTTTATACAAATTATATTTGAACATTAGTATTCCTTTTTCTTTTGGGAATCCCAGCCTGGGCTGACAGCTCCCTCGTATGGCAATAGCTAAATGTACAGTAACTCTGTACTACCATGTGTACCTCCACTGTGTTACACAAATAACAAATCAGATAAATTGAGAGAAATATGTTTCTAGTTAATATGGAAGCCAAGTTTTGATATAAACTAAATTAACATTTATGTGAAGGTCAGGTCTTACACTGTGTTACACTGTGAAAGTGCTGTATCGCTTAAGGCAGGGGTCCCCAACCACCGGGCCGGGGACCAGTGCTGGGCCGTGGGCTGTGCTGAAGTGGGCCACCTCTGTTCCCAATTACCTGTGATCCCATATCCCCGATGTGTTACACAGCTATGACAACAGCTATGCTAAGCCTAGGAAGTATTCTACTGATCACGACAAGGACCACAGTACTTAAAGCTCCATACTAAGTGGCAGGGGATGTCAACACTTAGGTGGGAGTAAGAAGAGCAAGGGGGCCGGGCACATCTAATTGCAGAGAAACAAGTTCAGGTCTCCCACTGATTTTGTATGATGAGCTGTATTATATTTTAAAATTAAATAACAATAATCATAAAAATATAAAATGTAATAATTACTTTTACATTATATATATATTAATTAAATGTTATACTATGCACTAGTTGCACCACCCCCCCCCCCCCCCCCCCGGTCCTTGGAAAAATTGACTTGAAATCAGTCCGTGGTACAAAAAAGGTACTATCACTTAGGTAGCCCAAGTACTGGCTTAGGGAAACTATATTGTTTCTACTCTAAAAACTGGGTTCCAGGTTAAAGCAGCTGATTTTTTTTATAGACCAGAGAGTTCTTAATTACTTTCTAAGAACAGCAAAATAAAAGGTCAATGCTTGCAGTTTCCTTTTCAACGGATGGAAAGCTGCATTTGTGGCAGGCATAGGTGTGAGGAAGTGTAGCCAATGCATATGCATACACTTGAAATGGTGGTGAGTTTCTACGTAGTACAGATTTGAGGGGTGATTCCCGCAACAGTAGAAAGGAATTTTGATTGGTTGACCTCTGTTCATGGGGCAGAATAGATGGTCCTGCTACCAAGTGGTAAAAAATAAAGAAGGAGTAAGATAGAGACACTTCAGTGGAAGTTGGGGTGGAAGAATATTACTAGTTTGTAATAGATTTAATCCTTTGTTTACTTGCTCTTGGAATGGGACATTAGGGTTTAATTATTTATTACCGGCAGAGCAGGGTGCAAAGTGCAAAAAATGAGTGCAATGTCTGTTTCACTTTGCTCCCTGCCCTGTAGGTAGAAGCATTGCTGTAGTAGGACATTGCATTTTATTTTGTTCCTGTGTGTTCCTCATGAATACAATGAATCACATGCATCAATAGGTGGGTTGGAAACAGCGGAACCATACGCAACTACTCGTAAGTGCAAGGAGCAGTTTTGGACACATGTACCTGGCATGGCATTGATTTGTGCAAAGACTGCAGCAAACTGTGCTACCAGAACTGCACATGTGGGTAGTGATGAGCGAATCTGTCCCATTTTGCTTCGCCAAAAAATTAGTGAATCTTTGAAAAGATCTGCCAATGGCAAAACACGGAAATTCCCTGTGAATCCATGCCTGGCGAATAATTTCGCTCATCACTACTTGTGGGTTGTAAATTACCTCACACGAAACGCGTCAGGTCTGGATCCTTGAATAAAGCTTTTTAAAGTTTTACAACTGCTGTCCTGGAGTCCGTTGAGTGCATGCCGGTGATGTTTCTACACCTGATTTGAGGTTGTGT